>NC_090795.1:7727500-8047500 GCF_040054535.1 Antennarius striatus | reverse complement strand
TTAAGTCTCAACAGCTAGTTAATGGTCCCTTGAGCAAGGCAATCAGTGAAGGTACACATGACAGTGTGAAAACAATAAAGATGTGGGATTGTGTTGCAGAGAAGCTGTGCTCCACTGGCAGGCAGTGGGGAACCATCAGTGCAGCGGGACATGGAAGAAGATCCAGAAAATGCAGAAGTGCAATTGTCCACCGCAACACAGCTTCATCTTCATCTGATCCAAACTGAGCACCACAGAGGGACATTCTGATCTATCATCAATAACAATAATCAAGCTCTCTTTGCCAGTGAAACTGAAATACTGTTAGATCAGACGCAATCTTCAGTGTTTTCAGCACTCAGACTGACTTTGGCAATGCAAGTACACACCTATTAAATACACTACTTTGTTATAAAAGCATGTTGAAATCACTATACACACTTTTGTGTAACTGCAATATACAGCACGATTATTATAATTTATAAAAATGTGTCACATCTATTACACAATAGGCAACCACCAGAATTGATTTTGCACAACTTTATTGCAAGTCACTTTCCAAAGAAATACATTTGACTTGAAGTTTTTAAAATTGCCGAGATATTTTACATTGCACTAGTAGTAAGTTTCCGTTTTATACATAAAACAAGGGCACCATGATATGGGTTATAGAGAACCAATAGGCCACATTCATTGGTTCGTGTTGTGCACCCTCTGGTGGCAACACTTTCCTGGTGCAATCAGAGAAGCAGTAAACGTCACAAACGTAACAAAAGAACAATCAATCACACGGTTTAAAAAAATGAAGCAGGTTCCATTTTTATTTATAAGTTACAGAGCTTCACTTACATGTGCAATATGTTCAAACATCCCATCATACAAGATCAAACTGATGGGCTGTTACGTCATATTGAATGCCATCTAGTGGTGCATTTACTTGTGCAACTAGAACCTTAGTAACCAACAGCACAATCAAAAAAAATTAAGACAGGGATTGGAGAGTTTATCTACCGGACCAGCAAAGTAAATGCTTTATCTACAGAAAATTCAAACTATAGGAATTAAAGAGCACCCTCCTTGTCAGTTGACTAGATGAGTCTTCACTAGAACTCTCCATCGATCTTTGAGCATGACGGCAGTGCGCCCTTTAAAGTCATAATCCATTAATATACGGGACCACTTCCCCACACCATGATTGCGAACACCTTTCTTAAGGTATCCATCCAGGTCTGCTGTCCATTTCTAAGGAAACAAACACATAAATAGATAAATAAATCTCACTTTTGTATTTAAAAAAAAATCCCACCTGAATGAAAGAAAGCATTTGAATAATGCTTTGAAACTCACTTGCTATAGGAACAATTAAGATTGTAAGACTTGTGTGGTTCAACTTACTTCAGGCGCTTTTCTTCTTTTACATTCTGTATTGTTCCAGGAGTTTGATGAATTACTCTTCAATCTCTCTGAAGGGAGGATTAACAGTCTCTTTAGCTTTTGTTCACACTCCCAAGTTGTATGAAATATAACATGGGGTAAAAATTAATGTGACACCACGTAACTGCAATGTACATTTGCTTTTGAACTCAAATATCGAAAGTTAGAAGAAAAAAACAACTTACCCTTCACTGAGATTCTTTGGAGAGAGACAGAGGGCTTCATGCATGAATCAGGTTTCCATGCATCTATAATTTTGGTTGACATCAGTTTCCGTTTTGTTCTATAAAACCCCAGAAGAATGACAGATTGATTTGTTACCTGACATGTTTTATATCTAGTGTTTGAGACAAACAGCCTAAAAAATATCCTGTTGAATGTTGCTCTTTACTAACCTCAAAAATGTGTTCCTATTTTCCCTGTAGGATGTAAATGCAAAATGTATCAATACAAAACAGAAAATAATCACATGCAACTTTCAAAGATGTAACTTCCTACTCTGTATCCCGTGTTGGTGTGTTGGCTGCGTCTGGCAGAGAGCTGTCGCTCGTCTCCATGCCCTGAGGAGACTGCAGCACCTTTGTGGCTTCCTAGTAGACAAATACAAAAAAAGCAATCCAACACAAATTGTATGATTAAATATTACCATTTCTTGCTTTTCCACATTTAAATGTCAGATTTAAACACTGCATTAATTTCAAGTCAAAACTAATGAGACCCTTCATTAGAACATCCCTTAAAATTCTCTCTTCGTCAGCTGTCTTTATGTAAAATACTCTCCACTTTCACAAGAAAACGAGCCAGTCAGCCCCCGAGGAGAACTCAACTGAGTGCAGGAGTTTGTCCTTCCAACTAATTTTGATGACAAATTGCCAATTAACTATGAGTGATAAAGTCACATCAGCACCTTCAGCTGGTCAGAGCGACATAACTCAGAAGGACAAAGACAAACTTAAACACAAAATCAAGAAGATTTATTGGGTAACAAAAATAGTTTTCTTTTTCATTGCCATTTCAGTTAGTTAGGGAGATGTCTTATTTATCTTTCATTTAAATCATGTTTACTTAAACTCTCCACAAAAACAGCAAACTATTAACAGAGAATATAAGTGCAAAGTCATTTATGGTACATATTTAAAGGCTCAAACACACCACCACTCAAAACTTTTATTTTATCTGTGAATAGCATTTGTCAGTTCTTGCCCCCATCATTTTTAGTGCCCACATATTATTCAAGAGGAATGTGTTCACACATTCAATCAAATTAATTGGGCTAGGGAGGTACAGTGGTCCACTTAATAGAAGGTCGGCGGTTCGATCCAGAGCCCCAGCAAGTTCGGATGTTGAAGCATCCTTGTGAAAAATACTGAACACCAATTACTGAGGCTGTCCGCATGCTTTAATGGCAGCCTACTGCCCATCAGACATGGATCAAATGTAGAGAAAGAATTGCCCCCAGTGGGACTAATAATACTTCAATAAAAAAATTTAATATCATATCCTCCTTGTAGACAGACACTTCTTGACCTCCACTTAGAGGAAGACTGGGTCTACTGTCAAACTGATCCACACATTTTATTAACAAGGTTAACTTTGGAAGAAAATTAGGTCTTTTCTTGTACCTTGAGAAGGTAGTCAGAGGGGTTCTTTTCCAAGTACGAATCCAAATAGGTTTGCACTGTCTCTCGCAAGCGGCTGAAGCTAACACTCATAAGGAATGGGTGGTAAGTTTCCATGTCTGCCACAATTTTCGATAGCTTGACTCCCAAATTCTGCTGGAACACATAAACTGTTAAGAACCAAGCCGTTCCAGTCCATCACACAGTACAGTATTAATTTTAGATTATGGACATAAAAACCTGGGAGAATTCATAGTTGTTCTTGAACCACTTGAGGGCAGTGGAGGCAGAAGATGTTTGGCCTTTCTCCAAGCACACTCCTACTGACTAGAACGGGGCAGATGCATATCCAAAGTGAAGAGAAACTTATAAACAAACAGACCGCGACATTCTCCAGAATGGCTGATATAATCACAGTAGGACACAAAGCAAGTTATTCCAAAGAGTCTCCATTGTTGTACATTAGCAACATAATCTGTATAATTACCTGGACGATTAAAAGGTTGACAATGTCTTTGAACAAACTTTTGTCTTCCACAGTGCACTCTAGTTTTGACCATATTTTGGCTGCAGATACTAGGGGAATTATACCATCATCCTCAAACTGGATATCTGGGGAAAATTCCATGTGTAAAATTAGAAAATGTGATTAAAGGAACAAAGGCAAATTTTAAAAACCCATAAATGTACCTTGAAGTTAATTTCCTGACACTTAAGTTGTTTAACACAATCATCATATACCCTCTGCTATAATATGGAACAGCGCCGAGTTACTTTCAAAATGGCACAAGACCTTTGAATGTCTTGAAGACGTTTAATGTAAATATCAAAGTTTTAATCGAAAATACCATCTATATTACCAAGCTGTTGCAGAACATTATTGTTATATGGGAACATACAGTATGTACAATGTGAGTGATGTAGCAGGGTCTGATTTCCCCGCAGAGACACAGTATCGTGCATGCAGCTGAAAAACAATACAGAAGAACAAGTTCAGTTTAGACTGCAATACGTTTTACTTACCCAACTGCTTTCCATGCATGACTCTAGAAAGGAAGGCACATATCATGGTTTTCTCATTGTAAGGCTTTCCTTTCAGTGATGGATTCAGAGAAATGCCTAAAGGAAGCAAAAGTACAACGATTCAAAGTGTTAATGCAGGAATGAGCGCTAAGATATAAGTTAAGTTATTCACGAAGGTAGTATTAGTTATTAATAGCAAAACGCTTCAGAAGCAGAGGAAGCTCATAAATCCACTGGAGGATTCGCTGCTACGCGACTTTCCGTGGCAGTGGGAAGCAATAATCTTGATTGTTAGCATGTTGTAGGATACAGTACATCACATACACTTTCTTTGCACTTGAAAAACATCACTGCTGTGTCGACATTTAAGATAGTTTCAGCAGAGTAACTTAGGTGAGGAAGTTGGAAAATCTTACAAAGATCTGACACGTAACTAGGTGAACGTCACATCAGCCGCTGCACTGGAAATAGTTAACGTTAGCCCAATCAGCTAACATTAGCCAAGCAACTCTTACCCTCGAAAGTCGATAGCGTCTCATTGAATTCGTCAAATTTGTCTTCCTTAAAACACCGACACAGACTTAAAAACATGAAATCAAACGTCCACTTGATAACTACACTACTAGCCCTAGTAAAATCAACGTTTTCTTTAGAATTATTTACATTTGTGGTAACTTTACTGTTACTTTGACCCTTCATACTTATATCCGCGGAGTACTCTTGGCCGAATGTGTTTGGGTTCCGCGCGCTTTAGGAAGTCGTGTTTCGAGTCGCCTGATAGTCTGCAGCGCCATCTAGTAGTTCAGAGGAATAACTACATGTATTTCCTCCTAAAATAGCGACAAAGATACCGTATTAAAAAACTCAACTTATGATTATTATGATGATAGTTTCTCTCCAATCACTCCAGTTATAAATAATTTATTAATGTGTGATATCAGAACGCAGTGAACTGCCACTTTACATATGAAAATGAGTTTGCATATCTGCTTGCTGCAAAGTCAATATAAATGTGATGTGTATTAACGATATTTAAAAATGACAATACTTGTTTCACATTATGTAATGTTACAAAGTTTGAAGAAATCTGGAAAATACAGACATCACTTTCAAATAACAGATCATTTATAGAGCAGAGAACGCCAGACACACAAACACGCAAGTTCTATACACATTTATTTGTTATTCTGCATATCCTAATTGACGTAATGGGGAACAATGCTCTACAGAAATGTTGACATATATGTACGATAACAATGTGTTGTGTGGTCACATAATTGTTCGAACTACTACATGCATACAAAGATGTAGTTTTGTGTAGAAACAGTCGGTAGCTCAGAATTTGTGTAATGGTAATGTTCTCCAAAGCTGAACAGAAAAAAACAAAACAAAAATAAAACTATAAAAGAGGCAAATTACACAGGGAACTAACAAGAAACAATGCTTTATGCATTTTAGGGAGCAAGGATTGATAAGCATGCATGAGTGACACAGACAATACCCATTCTCTCAGAGAAAATAACAAGACAACCTTTCCACTCTGTACAGCATCACAAATGATAATGTCATTGCGCGACAGCAAGACAGAGCACAGTCCATTTGCTGTCACCTCACATAATTAATTTCAGTATCCACAGAAACATCATTGCAAGGGGATATACCTGATCAATTCAAACCTCTTGTTTCTCTACCCTACCTGTCAAAATGAAGGATTACTCAAAACTAACACAAAGACATGGTAACGACAAACTAGGGTTAAAGGGAAAATGTTCGGGTATAGAACAAAATAGATTTAGTGAGAAAGTTATTGTCTAACTTTCCTTCATGAACACACACAAAAAAAAGAAATCCTCAAACATTTTACTTTGGAGAGGAGCAAATAATCTGTATCTTCAATGAGGGATCAATCATTTTAGACAAATCTGATTGAGTTAAATTATGTTGGTTTTGGTTTGAAGACATAAGGAAATATGGAAAAAAAAATTATCAGAGATGTGGAGTAACAATTTTGGAATTCTCTTCTTGACTCCTGGGCTTCCTGTATCATTTATTCCCATTCCCGAGGGCATGCCATGGGGCATTTAATGGGGCAGTCTTTTAAAACGTCAGGATTGGAGCACTCAAATGTATGGGAAATAATGTTTCATGACAGGAGAGATCTTTTCCTGCCTTCTGACGGTCAGTTTGACATATGACTCCCCATTCGGTCTATTTTTCAGCTCTTAAAAGTCAAACGGGTCTCTTTGATTGTGCTCCTTCCTGCTTTACTGAAAAATGATGGGTGTGGACATTGAATATGGTACACAGATTGCCAAAGAGGAGGGAGAAATATTGCCACTCCTTAATCCAGGAGCCAAGACATCAATGTGGATTTGACAACATCACCTTTCAAAAAGTACAGAAGTGACATTAGCTGTTAAAGAAAAAAAATACAGGATCTATCCAATCGGAACATCAGAGTGTTATAGAAAACCTGAGAACTCAATAACATTTCTGGTATCTATTACATAAAGACCTGATTTCTCCTATAAAATTAGAATTTTCTGTACAGTGCTATGGACAAAGCAAAATGACTTGCTACCTTCTCATTAACAGCAGTTATGAAAAGGCACGCACCATTTCAACCGCCATATGGCAGGAAACTGTAGTCATGCTCTGTTTTGGTTTAGAAAAAATAGAATCATTCTCAACATTAATTCACAAAAAACATAAAATCCTATGTGTGTGGCCATTGAAATTAGATTATCTGAATATCCTCAACACACATTTGTTAGATTTCTGTGTAAACCTAACAATGATACAAAAGGCCAAAAGTGGTTAATTTGGATCCCTTTTTCCCACAGATAATAAAATTTAAGTACAATTGATACCTGACTTTAATGCCAGTCATACAATATGAAAAAGTAAAAGTCAAATTCTCATTTGCATTGTTTGTGAGATTCTGGTAGCTGTAATACTGTTATGCCTCACATTAAAGATACAACATTTGAAAAATACAAGTTATTTCTGCCTTCACACTTACAAATCCCATAGACAGAAAATAAAGTGCCACGATTCTTGGCCTGCATAGATTGCAGTAAGCTGTATTGCACATTCCACACCTCTCTGTGAGAACAGAAAACATGATAATAATAAGAAAAATTAAAAAAAGAAATAATAGAAACAACAAAGAATTCACCCACGCACTTCCTCTGGGTACCATTCCGGTTTGTGTGGCTATCACAAACACACTACTAGTACACTCAGCCAAGCGTCATGCTGAACAATAAACACATATTCCAGCAATAAAATTGGAATCAAAAGGCAACATACAATGGATATTTTTCAGTCAGTGTAAAACAGATGCGAGAATGAAGACAAGAAAAAAACAACTCCTTTGGGTTTAAGTTTGACTGAAAACATTTTTGTTCACAATAACACACAATATATTACAAGACACTACGGATATACAATAAAAAAGAAGACGCTCAAACTTATCAGCAGGATCAGATAAACTTGCAGTAGTATGGAACAAATATCAACAACAACATCAGGGAGCTGAGGATAGGATGATGAACACAATGCAGGTTATCAAACCAGTAGGAAAAATAAAAGTACCATCATAATACATAATATTTCTGTATATGTTACTATGCAGCTGAGATAGATGAAAGCTTGTCAGTGTGCTTGATTTGGTCCATTAATATCACAAGGAATCTTGTCATTTTTTTGGTGAATTTCCAAAATATAATTACAGTGAAAAGCATATACTGTATGAGTATTGATGACCAGATCTACTGCACTGAATTAATAAATAGTCTTAATTCCATTTTATGGAATCTCACTTAACTACTGCAGATTTTTACTACAACTGATCTAGGCCTAAGTATTTCTTATCTTATTCTTAAAACTACTTTTAGACATAGATATTTGAAGTTGGAGATTACATAAGATTAACTTTAGTGATTTGGGCAGAATCAAAATGCTGAACCTGTAATAAACTTATCTTCTTCTCACTTGTCTCTTAATAAATATTTTCAATAGTGCATATGCCTGTCTTTACTGGTTACACATATACAGTATTTGGCAACTACAAATGTATTTAGAGGAATTTAGCTGTTTTTATCCCTCTTGCCCACTGTCATTATGTGAAAGACTGAATATTGGATGCTCAACTGAAAGTTCAACAGGTGTTATGAAAACCGAAAGCAATAATGTCAACGTTACAGCTTCGTACGTCATTTTTCACACGAAAAAACATTACAGGGTCATCATGGGAACACTTTGCATTTCCACAGAAGATAATGATATGTTTTTTTATAGGTCGCTACGATGCAACACCCAGTCTGAGGGCTGTCAATTCAACACCCCCATCCACCCTTTTCACATTACAAATATTTGTACCTTTAGTGACAGTTCTCCTTTGCCATCTTGTGCATTGTCATTGCCTTACATGTCCTAGTATTTACAGTGGAGCGCTTTCAGCAAACTAAGCACCATAAAATATTTTTCTTTTTTACTGCATGCTTTTTACAATTAAGTCCTGTGCATTTCCTTCTTTTGCTAGAAAAAGGAGACTGTCATTATGTACATTGGGAGGACTAAAATGTCTACATAAGTCGATGAATTCCCTTTGTGTTTGCCTTTTGAGACTCCTGTTCGAGCTCACTTCTTGTTAGTCATTCTTACATCTGCATGAAGCATTGCAGTTTTACTTTCAGCAATACACAAGAATACAAGTAAAAAGGACCTGTCATGCCATGCAAAAATATGTCACTACAGCAGTACCCTTTGTCTTTTCTAACTGCTCTCCCACTCATTAGGCTGAGGTTGCAGTGAGTTTATTGTCCCTCAGAGCTTGTCCCCTAGTCACATGCTGGTTTCACAAGTTGGAGACAGGCTGCCATCCCCAGGTATCAGATGGATATCAGATGTAAATATGTGGTTGTCTGCTTTGTGTCCGCTTTGGTTGCTATCACCCTTGACTTCCTCGCTTGCCCCAACTACACCTTGGGTACAATTTTGTGCTGCTGTCTTGGGTGACAAAGGTGCAACTGCTGCAGCTGCCATCTCCATTAGATGCTTCTCTGCGATATTTTCAGTGGATTCATCTTTATCGCCAGGTGGCGTGTCCACCACCAGCCTCTTTGGGGACAACGGGCAGTTTTCCTCCTTTGTGATTGGAAGCAGCTCCTCCGAACTAGGGATTAGCGGTGAAGTTTCTCCCTCAGGTGACTCATCTTCCAGGATGCTGGAGCTTATGTCTCCAGGAGAGGTAGTGCTGGGTGGTGTTAGTGGGCTTTCAGCTGAGGTTTTGGTGAAGTTCACAGACAGCCCCTTAATTTTAAGAGGGTTATTCCCTCTTGGAGAGCTCTGGATGTTCTCTACAGCGCTGATTAAGCTCTCTCCTTTCTCTACGTGGAGCTGTGTTCCATCACCCGGGTTGACGGTTTCATAGACACCATCTCTATCTATAATGCCAGGAGAGCTGTGATCATCATTGGCCTTCAGTTTCCTGAGGTCTAAATATGGTGGTGCCTTAGGGTGTCTGATTCCACAAGGTCCATCCTTTTTTGCACCAACATCAGATCCTTGATGAACAAAGTCTGCTGAGCAGCTTGCAAAGTTATCTGAAGAGTGTGGTTGGACCTCCTTCATCTCCAGTTCGACTTCCTCTCGTAATATAAAATCAGGGCTCTGAGATTTCCTTGGTGAGATGGGACCAGACATGGTTGTGCTCAGAGTGATCATGGAGCTTGTTGTGTTGAGGTTCGTGAAGGACTGTGACTTTGTCATGTGGTTGTACATCTCCTCTAGCCTCTGTACATTTAGATGCTGTGGCGTCCTGTTTGTCTGCTGCGGACTTCCAGTGGTTGTGATGGTTATACGATGAGGGGAGCTTTGTAATAGAGACTCTGGGTTTCTTTTGTCTGGTGATTTCAGGTTAGTCTCAGAGCTGGCATGCCTGGTTGAACTTCCCCAGCGGCCAGGTGACAAGTGGTTGTCCAGGGAGGTTTTGTCCTCTCCTTTTTCAACCACTACATCCATTAGTTCCATGCTACGAGCAAAGGCATCTTTTAGATTCATTGACACAATGCTGCCATTTCTTTTTGCTCTCTCCAGTGCCTCCCTCCTCTTGATGGCCTTCTCTTGTCTCTTTTGCTCCTTGTAGAATTCAGAGAAGTTGTTGACAATGATGGGGATAGGTAGGGCAATGACCAGCACTCCTGCTATGCAGCACAGCCCACCCACAATTTTCCCCAATAACGTCTGTGGGTAAATGTCCCCATATCCAACAGTAGTCATTGTAATGGTTGCCCACCAGAATGAGGCAGGGATACTGGTGAATTTGGTGGCATCTTCATCTTTTTCAGCAAAGAAAACCAAGCTGGAAAATATCATGATGCCCATGGCAAGAAATAAAATGAGTAGCCCCAGTTCATTATAGCTCCTTCTTAAAGTAAACCCTAGAGACTGGAGACCTGTGGAGTGTCTGGCCAACTTCAGAATCCTCAATATTCTCATAATTCTGAATATCTGAACCACGCGGCGCACATTTTGGAACTGTAGCACACTCTTGTTAGACTCAGTTAGGAAAATGGTGACATAGTACGGCAGAATGGCCAGCAGGTCAATGACATTCAGCGGGCCTTTAAAGAACTTCCATTTGTTAGGAGAAGAGAGAAAACGAAGGAGGTACTCCATGGTGAACCAGGCAATACACACAGCCTCCACATGGGCCAGCTGAGGGTTGTCATTGGCCTGACCAAACTCATCGGAGACTTGAAGCTCTGGCAAGGTGTTGAGAGACAGAGCGATGGTGGAGAGGACAATGAACAGGATTGAGATGATGGCTAGAATCTGAAAGAGAGAGCACAGAAGAGAATCCAATATCAGTCTGACTGAATCAGTTACTGAACTTTCACTGACTTTATTAATAGATTTAAAAAGGGAAAAATAATAAATCTTGATACAAATATTGAAATTGCATAAGAACTTTTTTTTTTGAGAATGAACTGACTTTTGTCGCTAGGTTGATTCACCATGTCATCTCTATCAATCAACATTTTTGATTTTGTCAGTAATTAAGGGATTCTTATATGAACTAGGGACAAAAAAAATCAGTATGTTAAAGGCCAAGTGACGTGGAAGAAGAACTCCTGGGATTCAACCGGGTTGTTGATACATTAAATATGGCTTGATTTACACGTGAAGACAGAATGATATTCTAAAATGACAAGACAAGGTATCAAATGAGAGGCTAAAACTTTTCCCATCGATCCTGAAATGAATGAAATTAAACTAACTTGTAATTTAAAAAAATTACAAGCTCAATCACTGATTGAGCTTTTCAGCTCAATCACTAAAAGAAGGACTTTGGGAATTATACTATTTACCCTTGCTAAGTTTACAATACCACTATAATGCCTAGATATCATTCCCTATGCTGTCTACTCACTAAGTCTGTGAGTAAGAACATCCTGCATAATCCTCTGAGGTCGACACAGCATGAGTCTGCATTTCAACAGTGACTCTTTACCTTGACCTGCCAAGAGACAAGTTAAATGACCTGTCCTGACTCAAGCATGGAAGGAGCATTGTATGGTGATTGGAAGCGTGAGAGGTGTTGCATGCCTCTGTCATCATGTGCCCCTTTACCCTTCGTCTATAGTAGCCTGACTTTCCACATTTTATTTAAGTCTCTGTCTTGTACCACAGTTAGATATATATATATTCCTGTTTAATGCTGCTGGGATTAGTTGATGTTCTTTTTCCACAGCTCAGTGGTTCAACTCATACAGGTGAAAGTCCTCAGCATTACAGAATAACCTCAGCAATACACAACCCAGTACATGGAACCTTTATGAAATGCTTGTTTGAAGTCCTTTATGACCTTAGCAGTATAAAAGCCATTAAAATCTAATGATCAAAGATTGAATAGACTCTAACAACACATGGGAACAAGGCATCTGGAATGCTAATTAAAAATGCCATTAAGTTGTCAGCTTCACAAATAATCTCAGAGAAATTACATTGCAAGGACAGTCACAGCATCTTCTGCAAGAATTTATTAATATAATAAATATCACATATTGGAAAATATCATTCAGGGACGGAGTTCATCCACTTTTCTGGTCTGCCAACTAGCCTCTAGCTTGTCAAGACATAATGTAGCAGAAAACTAAAGACACTGTCCTAAGAGACAAACGTTGATTCCTAGATTCCTTCTAGATAAGAAAGGAAGAGAGAAATGACCAGCACATAGCAAATCAGGGACAGGAGAGTGGCATGGTTTTAGCAGAAGCGTTGTCACTAATTTTATGTTGGTGCTGTTTCGGTTAAACCTATTAGCCAATAAACGAGGTAAGCTGGGCCTGGCGTGACACCGAAAAAAACAGATTGCTTCTGTAACTCGTTTTTGCAATCTCGTTTGAGGTTCACCCCTTATGCAAAGTGTCTTGGTCAGAAGGTCTTTTCTTATGTTTTTGCTGACAACCACTAAGTCACAACTGAGGTGAAATAGTGGAGTCTTACAGACTCACTGAAATAGCTGCTTCTACTGCTGATTTCCCAGACTCAGGAAGATATTAACCGTGAAAATAAAGGCAAAAGGTCACTTTGGAGGTGATCTATTCTTTACTCCGCTTCACATTAATGGATGTAGATGAGACAGTTAATCTTCTGCAGTTGCCAGTGAGCCCTTATAAAACTGCTGTAAACAGCTTAAATGAATGGAATTCTGGGTATGCACATAAACACATCCATGCTCATAGAGAGACAAAAAGAGATTAATGGTTCACTGATCCACATCCACGTGCTCTTACTTTTCTACACACATCCAATCACCATCGCTCATGGACAGCAGGAAATGACACACGAACATGATGACGAACAATGCTGAGGTGGCTTGCATTAACCTACTGTAATTGAGCCCAGCTAAGCCAGTGCCTTGAGGTGAACAAGTGGAGGAAAGGTAGAAGAACAAGAAAAAGAAAGAGATATTTCTGTATGACTTCTGGAGTGATTGAACAGGATGGCAGAGGTCAAATGAGATTGAAATAAGTAAACTAATCAATGCTACCTGTCGATCAAAACGTATCTAAGCCCTTCTCCTCACCATCCTCTGCCTGTCTGCATCTAAATATATACAATCATTTCATGGCAATACTGTATCTTTCTTTTTCTTGTTCTCATAGTTCTTGTCCCAGGATGCCTTAGTCAGGTCATGGTCAGGTTAGTCACTAGACCTGATTGGCTTAGGCAGCAGGGCAATGTCTTCAGATGATTAGGCATAGTCAGTAATGTGATTTTACTGTCTCAAGCTTTTCTGGTTTGTTTGCCCTTCTTGACCAATTCTGCTTCACAGACTAGTTCAGCATGACTGCTAGAGAAGCACTGCTCCACTTTAAGGTTTACAAAGTGCTGAGAGAGCCTATAGACTATCATGTGGTTTTTGTTTTCACACGATAGCCTGAGGATTTCCTATAGATGCTTTGGTCTTCTCTCCTGAGTGCATTATAAAATACATCATGAATAAATGTATTAACAAAATCAACCCAGATGGTTCAGCCTCTCAGAGGACAGCTTAAAATACCATCACAACTTTGTCTCAGCAGCTCCTCAAAGGTAGCAGTTGATCTTTTGGGAGCAGGACAAGTGAAGTTGATCCAGGAGAGAGAGCAGACACGAGCCACTGAGTTAAGAGCTCTCTCAAGCCTCTCCTCTGAGCCGCTTTCAATTTTCATTTTCAGCCACCCATCAGTTCCACCACTACTCCTGAAACTGCAAGAATAACCTTTCCCCATCTACTTTGAGTTCCCGCAGGAGGCAGTCAATAGGCCCACTAACTCCTCTCTAAACATCCTGTCATCACTGACAGTCCGGTTTTGCGCACACCGAAGACCATACTTCATCTCCTCTGCTTGTATCCCTATCAACTTTATTTTGAGAGGGGAAATAGCCCCCATCACACCAGTGACCCATCTGGCAGTTTGGAGGAGACTATTGAATTGTGTACTCGTCATATTAAGGCCAACAAGCCAGGCCCAGTGAGCCCCTATTGATCTCCGTGCTTGGAGCTCTTATGGACCATAATCCACCACTGAGGTCCCCACTGGCCCTCCCTCATTTCACTTGTGTCATCAATTTGTGCTGAAGAAATTGAACCATTCCTCAGGTATGATAATGTTTTTCTGTGGAATCAATACAGGCGATTATAGCAATGGTAATGTGGATTGATCCCAGGACTTTTAATACTGTATCTCTTCCAGTATGACGACCCTATCAAAGCATGCTTGTGTGATGGCATCACATGGCTACACAACCTTGTGCATATGTCACAACTGGGTGTAATTTATTAATTTAATAAATTGTCATAACATGTACAGTGGTCAGGTTGAGTTCATTATTCAGACTAATGCCCCCATATGTTGGAAATAGTTTAAAGAGGACCCAAAATGAAAGGCGTGACTCATAAATATGCACATATTTAGTTATTGAGCCATCACAAAAATGGCATCGTGAAGGAACCTGGCACACATACTTAAAAAGAAATTTATCGGGCATGAATTGTAAGGGTATGACATCAACACATGCACCCTCAGATAAATTCCACAGTAATCAGTAAAGGGGAACGACATCCTCCGTATTAGTCTGTCAAGAATCCTCTACATAAGTGCTTTCTCTATGGCTCAGTTCCAAAAATCTCACAGTCATAAAAAGAAGAGGGGAAATTTGATATTTGGTGGCCATCCACCGTTTTGTCCCAAAGCTCCCTCAGTGTTCAGAGAGGTCTGGAGGAATGCCACTGCCATTAGATTTTGGACAAACACGAGTGAATTGCCTGAAACTGGCAGGATATATGTGGAACTGAGATTTGTTCCAGTACTTTTGTAATAAAATCAGATAAGACAACTGAATCCGTTGGCCATCTGGTTAACTGTACAAAATATTACAAGGAACTGTTATTATTTCAGGGAAAAACTATGAACTGTATATATTTAGCAGCTTAGTCGGTTATGTCAAAGAATGTAACATAACACAGCATCCCCTTACTGTGTCACATAGAGCTGAATATGTCATCAGTCAGCTGAACTACTTGTCCCTCTGTGCTTGGAAAACTTTGTGAGGAGTTTGCGTCGTATTCTTGTAATTATTGTAATTATTCTTGTATTATTGTAATGCACAATGCCTTTAGTAAAATATTCACATGAGGGGTAGAGCTCATTCTTGCTTTCATTTGATAATTCCTTGAGGTATTCAGCAGCTGGGATCCTGGGAGTTTCAGCCAACATTTTATTTTGAATGTGTGTGGTTCATTCAGGAGCACAGAAAAAAAAGTCTGAGGTGGTTGACAATTTTTGAAAAAAATAAAAATAAATAAATAAACAGTTATGTGTAGGCCCAAAATTAAAGGAGAAGAAGGAAAATAAAATTAAGGATGTTTTAAATAACTCTTTTATTCCCAAGTGCTTTCATTGTCCACATTCCTTTCAATCCTCCATCAAATAATTTTGACATTTATTGATTTGATATTTTTTGAGAGCAGTGTCTCTGTTTTTTCTTTTTTTTTTCCTTTTTGGTAAAATCAGGGAAGAAAGTGTTGAAATATTCATGTTCAGCCAGGAGTGACACAAACACATCTGCAGGATGCCCAGCTTAGTTTAAGTGGAATTGTGAATCGCACAAATAATTAGCAGAAAGAAATAATTCTGAAAAATGTACAGCATTTTATTGACAGTTTCCCTTCTGTGTTTGTTCAAATGACAACTACCTATCCACTGTAATAATGATGTTGGGAGGGAAAATTGCCTGAGAATGAATTCCTAGGAGCCCTAAGATTTTGATAAACAGCATAGAGAAGAATCAGACTTCCTTCGTGATGCGGCAGTTGCATTGTCATGGTACAGAGGAGGCAAGAAACAAGATGCATAACACTGACAGTAAAAACAGCCTAAGAATGATTTTTCCAAATGTATATTGGACTAAAATGGCTACATAATTTATAGGAAGCTTAAATATGGAATTATTGTGTGTCTCTTGTTCATAGAAACAAAAAATGAATGTTGAATTGTTCATCAGAAGAAAAGTCTGGCAACAATCCTCCACCTCCTGTTCTCTTCCATGATTCAGGCTGTACAACAATGATCTGATTTCATTCAGAAGTGGAAGACTGTCAGTTTTGTTAGCTGGAATGACAAGATGATGCTGCGAGCGGAATTCAGCTACAATTAGCTTGCATTGCTTATTAACTGATGCCAATTTTGTGAGTTGGAATGGAATGTTTGCCTAGAACAGACATTTTAATCCAGCTGGCTGGGTATAAAGAGCTGTAAAAAGTATGTTACCCAGTTAATGGTAATAAAATATTTCACCCAAGGGACCCATAACCTGAAAAAACCTCCAAGCACAAATGACAGTTTGATTAGAATATTGGTTTTAGACATTTTATTACAAAATGCAAAATGTGCATGGAATCAATAACCAGACTAGATCTATATTCAGTCATTGAGCTACTTATAAATGGAATTATGTAGCATGATTCCATCATCAACATATCGAATTGATGATCTGTGTAGAATAATTCATTTATTTTTATTTTCAACTAATAACCTTCATCTTCAGAAATAGGTTATAAGTCACACATCTGAGGTCTTTGTTTCAAAATGGCCATTTTCTGAAGACCTGATGTTAAACCCCAATTAATTAAATGGTCCATGTAGTGTTCACTGTTGTAGGTGACAATCTAGCAACTGGACATGCTAGCATTTGAGGCTTGACAAGTTTGGAGCAATAAATTATAGATTTTTTTAAAAATAACTAAATGCCTTTTACAATAATATGATTTGATGTTTAGAAATTGCATTCATTGATATGAACTCATTCATTTCCAGTCATTTTCAGGACAGCAATCCCCACACTGCCAATGGTTGCAGAACATTTTGACAGATCTTTACAGACCCAAAGAACATTCACTTCCATGACTGTGAACACTGAAAAGGCCAAAGAAAGAGTAGACTCTTTTCATTAACCAGAAAAAAAAAGTTTGTTACTACTTTTTTCTGTTCTTTATTTATCAGCACTACTACATGGGGTGGTTTCACAAAAAAGTTCTTGACCAAAAAATGGAGAAAAAGGACTTGTAGAAAAGCTGTTTCAGCAGAACAGTGACTTTGACGCTAATATCTTTTGCTTTAATGACCTCTCAAACATCTCAACAGAATTTTCCTTCCATAGAACAACAAAAACAAAACAGGGGAAGGGCTTTTGATAGTAAAACAATTTATTTAAGCATATACAGTATAACTATGCTCATTGTGTAGATTTGATAAAAACACATGTTTTTTTGCTGTTGTAGCAATAGCAAATCTAGTGAGCTCTTTGGCAGCTCTCTGGGGTCCAGGGGTTGCAGTGAAGGGGATGTGATTCAAACCTCCATTCATTCATTCGCTACATGGTCTGAGTCGCCTTTTCTCATGACTGTTACTCTTTCTTGCTGAGGAGAAAAACAGCACTACTGCCCCTTACAGGGGATCAGTTCATAATTACACTAGTGGTTTGGTATAGACAGGAAGCACTAATGGCAGTGAATTGGTTAATGAATAGGAAGGCTGATTATAGAGTGACATGTACTGCTGAACAGTGCGGCCTTTACTTAGTCCACTATGCAGCACTCAGACACACTTAAGCATTTATGAGTAAGGTGCTACACAAAAAATGTACCTGAAATTCTAAACTTTGACATCAAAAGCAAGCGAAGCGATTTCTGGGCTCAACCTTGAGAAATACCACAATCCTCCTTCTAAATAAAGCGTATTGATGACTTTATTTAAAGCACTGACAAGATCCTTGAGCCATCCGCTGAGTGAAATAGATACCCGATGCTGGGTCCATCCAGTTGTATCCTGTAACATAGCCTTGAGTCTCTGACACCAGATTTCTACACCATCGTCTTCAGAAGAGATATGATCGCAGTTAATACTTAATCAGCATATTAGAAAAATACTCCCATGGGGTGCAGGTGCCATTTTCACGTGTGACTCAGCAGTTTTTGTAAATTCAAAGTTGTAAAAGATGTCCTGCTGAGATCAGGCCTCCCAGGAAGGGCAGTATAGAAAGTCATACACATAGAAAGAATTAATAGATTCAGGACATAATTTGTCTTTCTGAATTCAACGCACATCTTTCTTTTCACTTTTGGAAAACTTGTCATGTAAAACTTTATGACTTTCTACAGCTGACTCTGACTGGCCTCTGTTATCCGTCCATCACTTTTACCCTTGTAGACACCTTTCCGTAGTCCACCTAATCACGGCAACCAATCATGGACCACGACTTTCCCATCATGAATGTCAGCAAAAAAGAGAGAGAGGGGGGGGGGGGGGGGCGAGAGAGAGAGAGAGAGAGAGAGAGAGAGAGAGAGAGAGAGAGAGAGAGAGAGAGAGAGAGAGAGAGAGAGAGAGAGAGAGAGAGAGAGAGAGAGAGAGAGAGAGAGAGAGAGAGAGGCCAGAGGGGAGGACAGCCTCTTTTACCGTAATAAAACCTGGAATTCCCTATTACACCATCAAAATTGCAAAGATATGGGGGTAAAATTTATCTCTGAAATAAGACACATTTATATGGTAAAAATCTGCAGTAATAAAGACATAATTGTACTTTTGAGAAAATCTTATAAAAAGGATTATTCTAACTGTAAAATGTGTTGGAACTTGCTATGAGCTATGAAATAGACTTATTAGTCATTCACTTGAACGATCGATCGGTCCATTCATCAAAATTCCTTTCCTTTCCAGGAAAGACGGTGCTAGAATTATGTGTGCATTTCCATATGTCTCTACGCGTGTGCTACATGGTGCTCCATGCGTGTGCATGTGTGTGTTCCAGTACGTATAGGCATTTCTGGGGAGAACAAGCCTTCAGCACTCATGGCATGACATTATTAACCCATATGCCTTCAACTTCCCCTTGGAGAGAATAGAACAGAAGGCAGACCCAAGATACAGTCGGTACCTTCCACATCATTGACACACACACACACACACACACACACACACACACACACACACACACACACACACACACACACACACACACACACACACACACACACACACACACACACACACACACATACTGACGCACATGTACGAGCACGAGGGCACATATACAGTATATATGTGCAAATTAAACAACTAAACGCAGTCTCATCATTTAAAATCTACATGTGTAAAAGATGCAAATCATAAAAACAAACAAAAGTTAAAATATCAGGGGACAGACATAAAAACTAACATCAGTTTCTTACAACCTTTTTTAGTTTTTCCAGCTGTTACCACAGAGCTGTGTGCCTTTATTTGTAACAGTCAGCTGCTCTAAGTCTAATTACTGCTAAGTGTACTAGCTTCTGCACATGAGTAGCAATCACTGTGTTAATCATCCAGCCAAGACTCTCATAGTCAACATTTCCTCAAGCTACAGAAAAAAGAAAGAAAAACAAGCAAACAAACAAACATGCATCCTGGACTATTTAACAGTTGTTATCCATGAGGGTCTGGGAGCAGCAAATAATTTGCCAGACATTTGATTGCACCAGCTTCTGCCTGTACATATGATGATAAAAAACACTGAGGATCTTTTACAAGCTTCCTGCTCCCCTTCACTCCTGGGTCTCCAGATAACATCATTCATCAAAGCCTGGAGGCTGAGGGAGGATGGGAAGGTGGTCTATAAGGCATGATATGGTGTGTTTGTGTGTGTGTGTGTGTGTGTGTGTGTGTGTGTGTGTGTGTGTGTGCGTACGTGCGTGTCTGCGTGTGTGCGTGTGTTCGTTGCTTTCTAGAAATTTACTCAGAATAAAAATTACTCAACTGTCATCTCTCTTGTCAGGTTTTTTTCTTCTTCACAGATAAAAACAAGGAAGCCTCACAGGAAAACACTCCTTTACCACCTCTGTCTCTCTCTCTCACACACACACACACACACACGCACACGTACGCACGCACACACACACACACACACACACACACACAAACACAGTTGTGCGCTTGTATACTTGTACAAATGCCCCTGCCTGCTTGCATTTCACAATCCTTCTTCTCTCTTTCCAAAACACATACTGCCACATTCAGCTGCACTCAGCAGGCTCCTATATAGCTCCCAGCGCTACACCATCATGTGTAAAAAAACCCAACTCTTCCTCCTCTCTCCTCTTGTATTTTTATCTGTTATTTTCGTGGAGATGTGTCTCAGTGCTACTCATGCAAGTCAAGCAGAGAGCAGCTTTGTGACTTAAACATTTTTTCCGTGATGCAGAACCTTTACCATTCAGTGGAGCAAGGCGCCTCTTTGAGCAGCAGGATGATGGAGACGGATTTCTGAGTAAAGTGAGGTTACTTGCACTGGAATTCAAAGTAATACCGGGCAGCTTTAATGACCGTTATGAACTCCAACAACAAAGCTTAACATTTGCAGTTGCAGGGAAACTTTTCTTTATGGTGTCGCACAGAGCAAGACCTTTAGTATTTCATAGATTGATCTAAACCCATCATAAAGCAGTGTTGCTCCTCTGGTCAGCCACTAAGTTGTAAATGACTTCAAATACATTTGAGAGGTTACTATTGAGCTGGCAGCAAGACTTTCTGGATGATCCCACGAGAGGAACGCCTGTACAATTCAATTTGTAAAATGTTCTTTTTGATATTTGTGCAGGGAGGTCAGTTGGGAAGTGGAGAAAAGCTACCAAAGGAAGACTTAAGATAATCCCTTTGTCCTTCACAGAATGAAAACTTTCTTTCTCTGTTTCATTTGGGAATGCAGGAAGACTAGTGGTCACCGAGGAGTCAGCTAATCCTTATTGAGTAAAAAAACAATGGTGCTCCATGTCATTCCTTTAAAGTCCCCACAACATTCGCAGCACAACAGCATCCAGCATCTACCCTGACTCTATCACCAATGGCACAAATTGTTTCGCTGCCTCTTTCAGCTGGGCACATTTGTCAATCGCTACTGCATTTCTCACATATCTCTTCCTTGTTGTGCTTGTGATGCAACTCCCACATCATGACTTCTCTGATTTACTGTTATTCAGCTTCACCTCCAATGGTAGACCTCCATCACTGCTTGTGTGTAACAATTCACACAAATACCACATTATCATAGACATACATACCCCCTCGTGGCTTTTTTTTTTCCTCTGCTGAATTTTTAAAGTGTATTTTTTTCCTGTCCTTCCTCTGGGAGAGCAGGGTTAAAAATGAGCTGCTTACTAGGACAAACACACAAAACTAACAACATGGTTTCCTCTTTAATGAGATTCACCCTGATGATTTTCATGAATATATTCATATATGGCATGGAGCAGAAGCAAGACTGCCACAAGAGCAGTAAAGTGAATGAAGAAGTAAAAGAGTGAGACGATCGAGGGCGAACCCGACAGACAGATATCAAAGCAAATAAGAAAATCGCATGAAAAATACAAAAAGAAATGAAGCTCAATGTGAATTGAATCTTATCTCATCTACATAACTGTGGGATCTTGAACTTGGTGCATGAAGTTGGCATTTCTTGCTTCTGTACTCTAGCGATTTAACAAAACAACAACTCGACAATATCATCTGGTCCTTGCAAAAGAGAGAAACTTAAGGACCATGGTGTCAACAACATACTGACGCCTGCCTCTGTTACCATAGAAACTGGATGGAATCCCCTGGTTCTCACATTTAAAAAGTAGTCATCATCACAGGAGAAGAAACTACCCAACTAAGGAGAGATTTTCTACACATCACTGATTTGGGTATCTTATTTTGCCTGGAGCTTGATAAAACCCACTTCCATGCTCTCCTGTGCAGAAACACACATTAGAGTTTTAATAAAGCTGCGGCTCAGCTGAGTGATTTCAGCAATTATCTTCACTGGGGCAACCCCATCCACAGAATAACACAGGCTGCTCTCTCCCTCTCAATGTGCCATGATATTTACTTTAGTAATGACTCATGCTGGATGACACTCAGTGGTTGTCAGAAATAAAAGAACAGCCAGCAGTCCACAAAAGAAATGTGACTTTGAAAAAAAAAATACTGCATGAATGACTGAGCTATTGAGCTGAGGTCTGCTTCATGGTAGAGACAAGCAGGCACCGCTGATAAGGGAGCTGCAATAACAGGCAGAATTTCACAGCCTTTGTTCTGCAGCAAATGAGAGTGATGATCACTGTGCTTGGGAGCGGCACTGGGTGACTGTTTCCATGGAGGTGGAGTGAGATACAACCACATGTCTATGTGTGTGTGTGAGTGTGAGTGTGAGTGTGAGTGTGTGTGTGTGTGTGTGTGTGTGTGTGTCTGTGTGTGTGTGTGTGTGTGTGTGTGTGTGTGTGTGTGTGTGTGTGTGTGTGTGTGTGTGTGTGTGTGTGTGTGTGTGTGTGTGTGTGTGTGTAAATCTGAGTGGGTGGTAGTAGCCTATTGTGTGTGGGTCGGGGTGGAAGCCAGAGTATTATTGATAGGTTGCCTGTCCTTGAGAAGGCCAGATTGGGACGCCCCCATTCTTCACGGGAGATTTCCTTTAATTAATCCAAATGAGGACAAATTTACACAAACACAAAAACACACAACACACACACACACACACACACACACACACACACACACACACACACACACACACACACACACACACACACACACACACACACACACACACACACACACACACACACACACACACACACAGCATTTTATCAGCACTGCAGTAGATAGGAAAGTCTAAGACTGTGTATTTATTTTAGTTAATCATTTTTTAATTTAAAAAAAATATTTTAGCATGTGAGCAGCACTTTGAGATTAAGTGAAGACAAAAAGCTTGTAAGGATTAGAAAAATCCGTAATGTTCTTACTTGTGTGATCAGTGGAGGGTGCTATCTACAATAAAAATGCTGTGTAAAATATCAAATATGCTAAGTGGTCCAGATTGATCTTCCAAATCACAAAACCTTTTTTTCTTTTCCCCCCATTGCCATTCTTGTCATCATTGTATTTGGAATCTAGAAATCACCATTTGTTAATGTTTGTTCAGTGAGTCTCCATCCAACACAGACCTGTCTATGTTAGGGATGTCACTGAGCTAATGCCACCACCAGGTAGCACCAAACTTTTTCTGTAGCTGATGGCTTTTGCCAGGTAGTTATTTGTTGCGCAAATCTTCAATCTTCAAACATTATTCAGTATTCCGTAGAGTCCAACTGACATTAGATAACGAGGTTTTACCTTCTACCGTTTCTACAAACACAGGGTGCCCTGAAATCAAGTGTTGGATTTTAAACTTGTGAACGTCCTAAGTATTAAAAATGTTGGTACTGGCAAAGACAAATAAAACAACAATAATATTCATGATGAAAAAAACAAAGGCAATTTTGAAGGCATCACTGGACTTTTTATATTACTGTACTTATAGTAAATGATTAAATATTTGAGAATAGTAATAGAATGATTGGCAGATAAATCAAGGATGACAATACATCCCAATAAAGCTCAGTGACGTTTTGTTCTAAATGGTAGTATCTCCATGCTAATAAGCTCTGAAAGAAAAAAGAAAAAAAGAAATTCACTTTAATAATTCCCTTCGGGAAATTCTGTTTTCACTCTAATTATATATGTCAAACATGCAAGGCTAACATAGTTACCAAGTAACCAGATCTGCTTGAGCCAACAGCTAGCTTTACAAAACATACAGATTTAAAGGCATAGAAGTAACAAAGCTGCACGTATAAGATGATCAATACCCTCAATATATCTGCAAACACAAACACCTTGCGTGTGTGTGTGTGTGTGTGTGTGTTTGTGTGTGTGTGTGTGCGTGTGTGTGTGCTGGAAAAATGACTGATGAAAAGTTAAGATTGCAGTCTCTTGTGGAGGGAAAAGTGAGTAATAATGCGCAGCCCGCTTTATATCTTGTCTATAAATAGGCTTAAAATCCTATTACAATTATTCTGAGTCATCCTCAGAATTAATGGAATGAGTGTCTCTGCACATTCAACACCCAAAACCACAGATCCCCACTGAGGAGGGGCGATAGCACACAAACAACACGCAACGAGAGTTAAGCACATTGCTGCACACTAATGGAACGACAAGCTAACAAACAATCAAACCTATAGACACTGACATTCTTGGATGTATAATCCTATTACTGAAAGAACCCCTTTGCTACTGTAGTAGATCAGCTGTGGTGACAAATATGTTGATTTTGGAAAAGAACTTTGTCATTCTTTGTCAATGACTCAGTGTCACCCTTCAGGATTGACACTGACAGAACACTGCTGGTGGCTGATGGTGAGAAAATGAGAACATGAGCTCTACTCAAGCTTCACCAAGTGCTGCCAACCAGCTTCTGAGAACCTAATGCAAGCAGGAATCAGTATGACCCTGGGACTTGCACGAAATGGCCTTGAATTGGATCAGTGTGCCAGATCTGCCACTTTCTGATCCATAGGGTTACTGGGGATATTGTCTGCTGCTTGAAATCTTCTCTTAAAACTTTAAAATAAATCATCAGCACTTTTATTCATGAAGTTTTGTTGTTTAGAATCCAAAGCTAAGTTCTGTATGAAGGGAATGGTCTGTGATATCATGCCAATCAAGCGATAGGTAATTCATTGGTCTACTACCGCATTGCAGGGCTTTAAAAGAGTCAATTACTCATTATTATTACATTGACTCATAAAAGTTAGATACTCCAACCTTGAAGGGAACTATCACCCTTTTAAAAGCATAATAATTCCAATGTACCATGGAGAGAAAACACTATAAAACAGGATAATATGAGATCAGAGGTAAATTATATCTTGATTATGAAGGAGCCAGAAGTATACCCTCTTAGGCTTGTATAAGGGTTGTAAAATAAAGACCTGTGGCCTAATTTTCTCTTTAAAAAACCATAGATGTCTTTAAAGACTGAATATAACAAGTTCTTTCTAAGTATTTGATTTCACAGCAGTTGTTATGAAGCGATGTCACCTTTGTTTGGGAGTTTCTGATGTCACATCAGGACATATTTAAAAAATGAGTATTATGAAACGCTATGAATGTTTAAAGGCAAAAATCTTTGTGCACCCCTGAAATGGTTTGGTTTAGTGAACCCTGTTATGTATAATTCATAACTGTGCATTCAGCTCTTACTGAGTGTGTGAAAAAGTTGGGAATACTTACTAAGAGTTTCCAAACTTTCAGCCTTGCAGTAATTGGTCTGTTTTTGAACTCATACTTTTCACATGTGGTTCTGTAAGTCTGAGTTATAAAAAAGTTTAACAACACTTAACATAGTCATGCATCTTAAGCTGCTATAACTACAGACACACAAAGTGAAAATATTTGACCTTATCTCTCCTGGAATCACTGACTCATATTTGTTCTTTTTTTCCTGCTATATGTCCTCTGCTGTGTAGTAGCAGCTAAACAATACATTATTGTTCCTCCTAGCAGCAGGGGAGACCCTTCCATTTAATAATTTAAACCGGAATACAAAAAAACACATCCCCTATGCCTCACCCTGCTAGTGATGCACAACGAGCTAACACCTCACAACACGATTCTCCGCTGACCAAACAAATTTAACCACTCTGCACAACACTTAACAAGATTGATACGCTTGGGAAACAGGAGGCTCTCTGTAGCAGACGCGCAAACACACACTAAATGAATAATGTTCAATATAATGAGTTCAAACCTCTGCCCCAAGCTTAAAAGGTTGAATACATTCACATTTTATTGGAAGGGATATCACAGGAATCAACTGCCAAATTAATGAAGTACTGCTGTAGGATATTAACAAGAGGAAAGTTTGTTATATTATTTTCTTTGCTGATATTTATGTCTTTTACTTCATATACTTATTTGAACTTGTTCAGATATTTATGCTGCTCAAGTCCTTAACATCTCCGATGGAGGCTGATAAAAGTATTCATGGAAGAGTCAAATATATCATCAGGATCATCATTGCCCATCAGGGAATAGCACAAATACATATGCATACCTGCCATTATGTTAGCATGTACATGAACGATTGCAAGAAGCCTACTGTAAATCATGCAGCTCTTTGGAAAAAGCCCATTAGCAACCAGTAATAATGAGCAGCATTAGAAGCCTCTTACTTCCTTTGTTGACCTTCCATCACTGATCAGCGTCTTGCTCCAGTGCAAAATTTATGCTAGCAGAACAGCCCATTGAGGCACACCATACACTCAGAAAATCCCACAATCAATGACAAATATTGATTTTTATTCATTAAGTCCAGTCACTAACCCTTTAAGCCTGTGGCTTTTACTCTGAAAAGCCCATCTGAAATTTTCATCAGAATTAATGGAGGCTGGTTGTTAGGGAAATTTGATCGCACAAATTCGAAGGTGTGTGTTTCTAGTAATGGGTTTAGGTAAGAAAACTTCAACAAGTTATGTTCTTTTTGTCCCACAAAATGCAGTTTAATTCCTCTTTATGACATCTTTCTTTCAAATCATCCTTATCATTTTTTCTTTATCTCTATCAGTGAAGAAGAAACACTGGCTGGACTGTAACATGACACCAGAGTAACACAAATAACATTGACAGCGCTTTGTAGCGTGTAACAATGATATTCCTGTAGGAACTTCAGATGCCTCTGTATAGTGAATATGTGTGTGCATGTCTTTGGTTTAAAAGCTTTCCTGTGGATCTGAATGATGATGTCATCGCTGGCATCAGTGGGTCCTGCTTGACAAACAGGAACAGTGGATCCCATGGCACTCGGTGTGTGTGGCTAAATTAGGCAACAGCAAACCACACTCTGATGTCACTAGAGGTCTAAGAACAGTTGCTGCATGAACAACAGTGGATTTAACCTTGGCACCCAGATTATATTACATTCCATCACCGCGTTCCCCCTTCAACTATACCTTTGCTTTCTCTTTTTCATTCAATTCTCCTGCCATGCTTGTCCTCTCTGATTCACCTATCCTAAAGCCTGTTACATTATTTCCTTCCCCTGCTGCTGCTGACATCAGCCCCAACCCAGCATCCTAACAGAGTTTTGTTGCATTATCTATTGGACAAATCTGAATGCAATGGTGGAGAACATATACACCATATTTTGTTGATAATGATGATAAACTATGGGAATTTTTTTGAAATATGAATGGATGTGACAACCAAGCCCACTTGTTTTATGGTTTATAAATAATTTATTAGCTTGTTGCCTTTCAGGGATACAGGAAATTGTTTTGAATGATTCTGAATTTACATTCTCTAAGGTACATCTGTATTACTGCATTGTCACCCTTTATATATTGCCCTTCTTCAAATGTCAAAATGGACACACCTGAATATTTTTATTTTTTCAAATGGTAATTTATGTCTTGTGCGATATTACTAAAATGTTTGAGAAATATGACTGGAGGTGATCGTAAGTCTTCTGTCAGAAAGTCTGAAGCAGTATATACACTTTTTTCTCAGCCACGTAAAAAAAGAAACCACTTCATAATTTGACAACAAACATTGAAAATGTTGAGATGCAGAATTATCAATTAGGACATAATTTCAGTAATACAGAAACAATGTTGAGATATAAGTTAAGTGTTAGAAATCTCTGAACGGGGAAGGTCCTTCATCTGAATTCAGATAACTTAGTAATTCACCTCTTGTCTTTTTTGACCCCTACTACTCTCCCATGTGATGTTGGCAGCCTTTATTCCACTTAAAATTCTTTAACATTAAGATGTTTGGGATTATGTCTCCTCTATGTCTAGGGTTGTTTCCCTCCCTCCCTTTCCCTTGCTCATTTCCTCAGTTATTCCTCTATTTTCTCACTGACTGCAGTGTCTTCCATCAACCTAATACGTGATCAAAATCTTGATCAAAAATCAAAACATTGTCACACACTGTTCTCCCTGATGTCTTGGTTCAGAACAAGAAACAACTTGACAAAGTCATCCGTACGTAAGATGAAGAATAATCCCACCTGTGAAGCAAATCATACAATGACTCTACATGCAACAATGAAAAAAACAAGGCAGTTATTGATGATAGCAAGTGATAAAACTCATATACTGCATTGCACAGACAGTCTCTCATGTCTATGTGATGATGTGTGAAGTTACACTGGGAAATGAGGTGAACAAGAGAAAATAAAACACACAGATGCCTTTAGGGAAATGGGGACTGCTGCATTCTGTGCCTACAAATAAGTATGCAGGCATGCACATACTCAAAACACCATGAATATGCTGAAACATTAACTTCTTCTGCCGCATAGTTTCTAATTACGTAAGTTGCTCCTTTCCTTCTTTCTTATAATGATCATGAAGCCATAAGACCCATAAGACCTTTAAAGGAACAGACACTGATCATCAGAGACAAATAACCAATTAAAACAAAAATAAATGACACAGATTACTCAGTAATCAATCTCTCTCAATTATTAATGTGATGCAACTTTTGTTTCTGTATCTCCCATGTGTGCCATTACTTTGGTCTTGATAAATACACAGACTTAAAATGCTGATCCTCTCGTAAGGAAGTACCGCAAAATCCCTCGACTCGCTTTATCTTTATTTGGGCCTTCCTACTCTGGGTCAGCACTTTAGGCAGGTAAGCAATTTACAGACATGTACATTACCAGACTTTTCTTGTGCTGTAAAAGTATGCTAAGTATGGATGGTGAACATACCAACCATGGTAATGTGAGCATACATATGCTCATGAGTGAAATTCATGGATTTGTGAAATATGTAGAGAGTGAATAAGACAAACAGAAGAAGCCAGGAGGAGAAGAGGAAAGAGGAACAGAGATTACGTGCAAAACTTTCTAAGAAGATAAAATCCGTCTCTCATGACTAATGAGCAATACACACAAACACATAAACAAAAATAGGCAATTTCCTCGGCCTCCCATTTCAAATTAATCGCAAAGTAAATTCCAGGGAGTGCAGCTTACATGTCCAAACACCTGCTAATAAAAGATCAGCAGCAGGCGTGATAGACTGGATGCTTTTCTGGGCGGCGGGCTGCTAGCACATGTGCATGCACTCACGAACACAAGTGCATGTTTGTTGGTCAGGAGGACTGGGGAGTCAAGCGTTACCACAAAATACCGCAGATGGGAGTACATGTGGGAGGACAGCGGAATCTCCCCAAGAGTCCGTGCCGCATCCACACCATATTTGGTGCTTCAGACTATCACTGTCAGTCAAAGCCAAGTTTCAAGTACAGTGTGTACATCCAATGAACCTTGGATAAAAACCTTTCCAAATAATTTCTAATGTTTGTTTTACCCTGCCTGGACTGGCTGGAGGCTGTTATTCGCAGTATCAGCACTATTCAGATGTTCCAGATGCTGTCACTCACAGAAATGTAAAATAAACTGTCTTTAAAATACGTTCCTGTGATTGCCTAAACTTTCTACTTGTCCAGCTGGTGCTTGGCGCCTCTGTGACAAATCCAGTCCATTTGGCATCTAATGTACAACAAAGTCAGCTCAAACAAACCATAACAACCCTTGTGTGACATTAAACCACCCTCAGCTGTAAATAAGAGGCTATTCCGAGCGTGCTGGCCCTCCTGAAAGAGCCACTGTCCTCCCGTCTGCCTGAGGTACGCTCTAGGCACCCTGTTGCCTGGCTTATGATCCCTGACCAGAGACAAGTGCAATCCCTGATCTACTTCATGATCTACACCACCAACACACACACCACACACCCTTATTTCCCTCTGAGGGTTTTCCTCAGATCAAAAGTAGAGAGTAGAACCATGAGTCTGTGTTGTACAGCAGCTTCTGCTGCACGCTGCTCTCTCCACTAAACTGCTGCAACATTAGTGGGGTCACCTACGCATGTCCCTTGTCATGCATTGCATCCAGACTCCTCTTATGTAGCTGTAGAATATGGACAGGGTTCCAACAATTGCCATAGTAGGCATTGACAGCAGATTTTGGAAGGTTCAGGCGGCACGGTGGCGCAGTGGTTAGCGCTGCCACCTCACAACACGTCGGACCCGGGTTGGAGTCCCGCTCTGTGCGGAGTTCGCATGCTCTCCCCATGTCTGCATGGGTTCTCTCCGGGTTCTCCGGCTTCCTCCCACCTCCAAAAGCATGCGCTTCATGTTGATTGGCCGTTCCAAATTGCCCGTAGGAACGAGTGTGTGTGTGCATGGTTGTATGTCTTTGTGTGTGGCTCCGCGGTGCACTGGCGTCGTGCCCGGAGTGTCCCAAGCCTCACGCCCAATGCCGACGAGATAGGCTCCGGCTCCCCATGAGTCGCTGCGGCGGATACAGCGGTGGTAATCTGAAGATGACTGACTGTTCCATTTTTAGATACTTGCATAGTCGTAGGCTTTTTTTCTGGTCATCAAGATGAAGTGATTGAGCTCTTGTTTCACTTTGGGGACACACCTATATAGACGGACTGAAAAGCCTAACAGGAAATTATGATTATTCTCATATAACAGATATAGAAAATGTCCTGGTCTCCCACTGATGTTGGCTTGTTAAGTCTGTATGTAGAAAACATGAAATAAAAGTGGGAACATATCACAGCAGGACTGCAGAGGGGGTGGACAGATCCTGACTTGGACATATTGCCTCTTCGGTGATGCATGGAGCACTGCAGCCAAGGAGAACACCTCTTGACTCACTTCAAACCTTAATAAAGACAACGAGAAACCCCCTCCAGATAACCTCGTGCCCTTACCTTCCCATCTTTATACCACTTTTAACCCAACGGAGAGAAGAAAACACATTATTTTTCTCCCACCTCCACCACACATGTCACTGTTGGTTCTTACAAAAAGGCCATGATGATAAGGAGATTGCTGCCTTTCATTTGTCAAGCCCACTGCAACGCTTATTCTGAAGCTGTAATTAGTGTCAAGAACAAATTTGTTGTTGCTAATAAGGCTGCAAACCGTGGTGCTAGCGAGAACATCATGGCTCCACACAGAGTACATGGACCAGATGTAGTTGCTGCTGCTTTACAGAAAGAAGCTGAAGTTTGAGGAGGCGATATGTTCGCTCTAGGCATGGGAACAAATATGTCACCAATTCAGGGTTTGAATAGATAGGTATGATGATCTTTTTCTGTATCACAATAAAGATATTTATAGTTAGTTTTTTTCTATAATAAATTTTAATTCTGTTCATAACTGTAAATTGTCCCTTGTTTTTTGTTAATCACATCAGTCAGCATGCTCGTACATAATGTCATAAAATGATTATCTGTGTGTGTGTGTGTGTGTGTGTGTGTGTGTGTGTGTGTGTGTGTGTGTGTGTGTGTGCGTATGCGTGTGTGTGCATGCACACTTATTCACCATACATACATTTCACATGGAACACAAGTGAGAGAAATTGGATGTATCTATATTTTCAGACTTACTTGATTATATTATGACACAGAAAGAAAAGCTTTGCTGAAAAGATTTATGCACAGTGAGATTTTTTCTAATCCATATAATGATCCTCAATGAGAAAGCAGCACACAGATGGGCTGAAACCAGGTTATGATAATGGAAACCTCAACAAATGCATTTTCTTCAGTCTGGGTCAGAAACATTATTTTATTTCCTATAAGATGTAATAACCAAATCAATCACTTTCATTCACAATAAGTAGGAAAATAAAGGTTTACTCTGTCTCTCTTTAGAGGTGTAAGCTCTTTCTGTTAATGCCCTCTATACAGTTCAGGCACCATGAAAAAAGATCCAGGAATATTTCCAGCAAAAGCGATATGAAAGTCAAACCTTGGCTATTTCACAGTGGCCGTTATCAAAGGAGGTATTACTCTGGCATATTCAAAAGGAGATAATCCACATATGTTGAGCTCTTAGCAGATATATGCCTTAGGAAAAATCCATTTCATACACCAATCACAAATTTATTGCTTATGAAAAAAAAACTAGAATCATTTTCTGTAAACTGAAGTATAAGCTTGTGCTTGACTGAACAAAAGCAGCAGAGTTTCTGCAGCTCAATCCACCTTATTATTTGAGAGATGAACATAATTCCCACATGGGAATATCAACTGCGATGTTCAGCGTGATTTCTTAAAATGCAGCTTTGTAGAAGAAATAAATCAGCTTCTATAATTCACTAACCAAAGCAAACACAAAAGTGTATTCAAGTAATCCCTGAATATTGAAAATGTATATTTTTACTGAATATTAAGTTTGTCTATTCCTTTTATCTAACACCGGCATCTCACCTATTTCTCCTGCTTCTTCCCCTAATCCCTGTAAGCACTATCCTCCTGAAACTTGAAAGTTAGTTTATCAGATAGTGATGAAAAGCTGATTAAACCCTGATCAACAATCTCTAGCGACCTTGGGAAACAAACTGAGCCACAGAATACAGAAAGATCACCTGCCTTAGAAGAAGAGTAGAAAAAAATCCTGTTTTGTTAAATTACAGTCTACATTGGAGCATAATGGAGATAGGAGTTTCCCACTTCCACATGGGGTATGCTTATTCATTTGGTATTCATTATAAGTTTATATATAATTTTAGCTTACTCTCACTAATTAAAGTATGAAGTGATCTCTGCTTAGGGAGAAATGCTCTTTGTCTGTATGCTGTTAAATCAGAAGGCCGAGTGAACCTCAGCATTTTTGGTGATAGTGAAAGAGGAAGATGGGGAATTGTTATCCAGTTTATTGACTGCAGGTACAGTAAAGTTAAAGCATTTAATTATCCTTAAGGGTGCAGAATGAGACATGACTAACTTTTAGTTACAAAGAAGAAAGCATTTACTGACTTTGGTGGACACAGACAGAAAAAAATCTTCTGAAATCAGATATGAGACTTTCTGTGGTGGTTTGCTTTTGTGTGGCTTATGGTTGTCGTCATCAGTCAACACCAGAAATGCAGCACAATGAAAGGACCACAGAGGAGGAATGACGACAACAATGCAGATAGTCATCTATTCACAATCTGTTCATGAACAGCTGATGAGGGGTTTCCCACCCTTCTGAGTGGGAAGGGTGGGAAATGCCACGCATTCATCTGCTCCCAGTCTGTCCATTTCAATTGGAATATTACAAATTTTCCTGGAAATACATCAGTTTTTTTTTTGCTGGTGATGTGGACAACCCGTGAAAAGTATGTCAGTATGTCCATGTCTCTTGTTTTATAAGAGTGTCCAGTCACATTAGAGCTCAATACAGGTCACGTGTACCTATGAATATTATCTGTGCAAAAAAATTTAATGAACAATGAGAATACAGTCTAAATGTATTTTTAATGTCACAAAAGAAATCCTCATGGCATACATAAACCTTGAAAATAAAGACAAATGTGCTTTGATAAAAAAACAGCATGGAAGACAATACATCAAAAGAGACAAAATTATCATTATCATTATATTGTGGGGTCATGAGTTGATTTATCATCATACTCCATGTATCATGACAAGGGAACATATCTAATGAATGTACTGTATTAACTAAGATGTATGCTGGTCATATATGTGTTGCCTCATTTCATTTTATCTGCTCATAAAGCTCAAATATGATAGAAATTCTAATTTAGTTTTGAAAAAGCAAAGCACCAACAAATAACAATTACCAAATGATTATTGTCTAGATTTTTGGCATTTACATCTTATTATATGATTACTTGGTACATCTCATGAGCCAGGCCATCTCAGTTTTGAAAAGACAGTTAATGATGAGTAATTTACTAGTGCACAAAAACAGACTGAGCAACATTGGCATTACTAGTGAGTTACTTGGACCCCAGTTTCCAGATGGTTGTTGAGGATGGAAAAAATAACCAACAGAAACAAGAATTTAGACAAGGTGGATGGAAGGGCAGAGAAGATTATGTGGTGGTCTGTCAGTGGATTTCTTCTGTTTTTTTTCCTTTACTCTCCTTGTCTACTTATTTGTCTGACCTGTGCCCTGCATGCTGCAGTCTCTCCCAACATCTGCCCACAGGCGAACTAAGCAGATTAATTGAAAGATTTGGATTTTTTTTTTTTTATTTAGCTTGCCTGGCTACGAGAGATTTTTCTTCTGCCTCCTGTTCACAGTAGTTCGACCTTTTCTCAGATGGCCCTCTCTATCTCCTCCAGCTACGCATATCATTGCTCAGAATGAGCTGAAACCTCAACGTAATGTCAAAGCATTGTTTATCGCAGCATGTCCCCTTGCAGATTTGGAAGTCATTCACTGCCTGGTGCTGCAAGTGGAGACTGTGTTTATCATGTATAGAAGAGATAAAGACTAGCAGGTGGGGGACATTTCTGCTCTCTGTGCCTGAATGTGTGAGATGAGGATGCAATGATATTAAAATAATAGCCACCAAGGACATAAACTTGTGATCAATCCTTATGTTCCCATAGTGCAATGAAACACTGATTTCCACGTTGCTGATGTGCTATTAAGATTTCATATTGTTTACAGATTGTGATACTGGGTTTGTTAAACAGTCACACCATTCATGCCTACTATATAGGACTCTCAGACATGCACAATGAACAATGACACTGAAGGACACAATTCTATGGTGGATCTCCAGATTTCACCAGATTTCAGTGCTGTGATGTTCTCAGACAAACAAGGTTGTGTATTTCGAGGATATGCAAAGGCAGATGAGGAGAACATGGGGAACAAGGGAATGAATAGAGCCCAGAGAATTGCAAAGGTAGGTTCAACTTGCAATCTGGACTTGTGAAGGTGAACATACAGTATAAAGTAGCTTTGAAGACTGTGGGCAATGAACTCTATTTTTGTAGCCTGTGATCTTTTACAGACCAACACACATGCACACACACACGCACGCACACACACACACACACACACACACACACACACACACACACACACACACACACACACACACACACACACACACACACACACACACACACACACACACACACACACACACACACACAAATGCAAGTGCACACAAATCCACACTTGCGAACATACACACAAACATATGAAATTTCACTGACACATAAACTTCTCATGTTTAATGAAAAGGTCAAGTTGCTTGCTACCTTTTTCAAATCATTTGATTGGTATTCATCAAAATTAGATGAGATTCAAATTTGCTGACCGAAAAATGTCACACTCTCTGACTTAATAATAGGACATTTTATCTGAAAAAAAAATCAATTTTAAAGCACATTAACAACACGGGGTGTCTTGAAATGTCAACTGAGACTAATTCAGTTCAGCAACCTTAAACTGCCTATAATTTGGTATTTGATGTTTGACCTAAAAAGAAAATAATTGGATTATCCAAGTGAGATATCAATGTGAATGTACAATCACCCCACACATAAATCAACAAACCTGGAGTAGTATAGACAATTAGTAAGGGCAACAGGAGTAGGGCCTAAACAAAGATGACAAAAGAGGTAGGAGGATGATTGGGGATTCGTTAAAGAATAATGATGGACTGGTAACAGGTTAACACAATATAAAATGAATGCAAAACTTTGCAAAGTGGCTAGGATTATCTGTAGTAAGTGGGTGTGAGAGAACAGAAAGCTGCAGATGAAAGAATGAGGAGCTGGGTGTGGTAGTCAGATGGAGAAGAGTGTATAATGCATTTTAGAACTTGTGAAGGTGGCCAAGGGGACACACAGACATAGATTGTGACATAAAATGCCCATATGCACACAAAAAAGTAACATTCTACACAAAACAAATAAATCCTGTGCAGTGTGCGGGCAAAAAGGCACACACATACGCCTGTGGGTGCCATAAAGACCGTCTGATTTAGTGTATTGATCGCCCGCTCAAAGCTGCAGAGGGTCGTAGGAGAGCATGGCATCACATAAAAGATAACATTACAGCATATCAGCTGGGGCCAAACTTAAGGTGACCTTCACTTTACTACCTTATGGTACAACTTGTTACAATTAGTTGCATGGTTGGAGCGATAAACAGTGTCCTCCAGGATTTTAGAGTCTTTCAGAAGTACAACTTTAAAAATTGCCAAGCTGGTAATATGAAGCATATGAAGAATTTTTTTTTTAATGAAAGTATATTCATTCAACAAAAATAGAGCAATACTTCCACAGGCGAGATTGTGAATATATTGGTAGAAGGATGCTGAGTTTTGAACTGCCAGGCAGGAGGGCCAGAGGAAGACCAAAGAGGAGGTTTATGGATGTAGTGAAAGAGGACATGAAGGTAGTTGCTGTGAGAGAAGAGGATGCAGAAGACAGGGTTAGATGAATACAAAAAACATTTCCCCCACTGAAACCTTACAAATATGTACAAATGTTGTCAAAAACTTGCCGATGCGTGCCTACAAAAATAACAGAAGTGAAACTGCAAGCAAGCAGTTTGAATATCCATCATCATCCAATCACAGCACAGAGCCCATTGTCACATTGTGCACAGGCTGAACAGCTTATCCACACATCATCTTTACATCAAACTGCATAAAGTAATATAATCAGTTACAACAGGAGACTTGGACATTTTTACTGTCATATATTCTTTCAAATGAACCTACAGCTCATGACTTTGAATTTCATACTTACTGATTTTACCAATCTTATTCCTCTCTCACACTGCGAAGTACGTGCAGAGTGGAACAAAATAATTATACATATTCAACCAACAATCCTGACTAGAAATCTACAAATATATTCAAATTCAACCACCAGAGAAGAAAGAGAAATTGAATTACAAAGGGAATTACATATAATCCCCCTTGTTCTATAGGACCATGCATTTCTAGGGAATGACGTTTGTTTCCATATGACAGGAAATACAGGGAGAAGACATATCTCGTTCCTTGACCTTTGCTCTGACAGGGGTTTAGATCTGCACCACTTTATAATCCTTCCCTGGGAAATGACAGATCTGAGGGGTCATTGGGAGATGACCTTTTGTTAGAGGATTGTAGTGATCAAGTACCTCTACTGCCAAATAGGAGGTTTTGGAGGATTTTACAGCATCCACTTTGCAATTGTTAGTCCTGAGTGTTTGAGAGGAACTCTCTAATCCTTTTCTCCAACCTACATTCTGTGCTTTATTTTAGCACTGAATCCAATTGAAGCAACTTTACATTAGACCTCAGTGTACATCTCAGATAATTTAAATGCTATGGCTCTGTTTCACATGCCTTTTCTGGAGTCATATGTTTCCAGTACAACGCAGTTTTCACTTAAAACATTGGCAGTAAACTCAGCAAATTTTAATAAGGTCCACATTGAATGAAAACTGTGTACCTCTAAGTCACCACTTCTAAACCACGTACAAGTCAACCTTGGAAACTTACTCCTGAACGTTCGCAACTATTACCTTGGGTGAAACTGACAATAATACTAATGGAACATAATGCACCCTTAGGCGAACCAATGTCTAATGCCTTAAGTGACTTTGACTACCCATAATAGGGCTTTTGACTCATCATTCAACCTTAAAGACTGTCAGTATGTTAACAACCTCAAAGACATTAAATATCTGTACTCCCCACCAGCCAGTTAAGATTGCAAGAATGACAATTATGCTAAGACCATCTTTTCGGAATAACTCGATTTCTTTGTCAACAAAATTTCACTTGCTATCTTTCCAATTCCACCAAAACAGGCAGCTAAATTATTTCATCTGACAGCAACAAACAAAATGTATGTACAGTATTTTACAGCACGCACACACACACACACACGCATGCACGCACGCACGCACGCACACACACACACACACACACACACACACAATCTCTACATTTGAAGTTTGTTAAACTGTCATGAAAATCTCTCATGAATAAATGAATAAATGTTAAGCAAAGCATAATTCTACAAATAACATCACACAGTCATATCCATATTTGCAATCAACCCCCAACAATGGGATGAAATAATTACATGACTGCATGTTTCTTTAGCATTTAGGGTTGAGAAGGTGAAGAATGACGTAATGCTTTATTTTGGGTTGGACACTTTCTGAGTGCTGTGCCCTAAAGACTGAGATACCTGAGATCACTCCTAGCCAAAAACAGACAAATAACATAATCAATGATGCTAAATCTATTCCAGGGGAAAGGACAATATGTTTGTATTGAATTTTCCACATCTTGGCTTAAGAGAGATGATACTACAGGAAAGTGTTTCCCAGGAACATTTCAACAAGTGTTTCATTCAATACGCTTTTTAAAATAGAAATGCCACAAGTTCAGAAAGCTTATTTCTGATAGTGTTGAAAATGAATCTGTTGTTTTTAGGAAAGGAACCCAATGAACAGCAGAAAAAAAAATCCTGAACATGAAGTCAGCACTGAGATCACTGGTTTCAATACCTGTAACTTCTTAAAATAACTCCTGTTTAATTCTGTGGAAGTCCTTTATGAACTCAGTGGGTGCCTGTGAGCGTGTAGGTGTATGTGTGAGCATTGGCAAGTGTGAGTGGCATTTTGTAGAGCTGTAAGGTTTTTTCTTCTTCCATGATTTCCATTTATCTACCCCTACTCCTTTAACAAGGTGACCATGGTTACGGTTTTCTGTAGGCTTCAGTGCAGGAGAACAGATACGTGCATCATAATAGAGAGTAATATCTTGTACCTGAACTGGAGGCTATCGCCCTAACAGCCTGTAAAGATGACCAAGTATCTGGAATATGGTTTGTGAAAGCCATATTTCTTTCAATTGTCAACTTTCCACTGCTTTTCTCTAAATCATGCTGCTGAAAGGACAGCAGTGACTACAGCAGAATCTAGTCTGTCTGGCTGTGAGGTCAGATGCTCTTTTTTGTTTCCTCTAACAGGACTGTGCAAAAGTTAAAAACTGGTTGTGTCTTTTTGGAAAAACATTTAGAGACAATAGTCAGAAGACAAGACAAAGACAGAAGTAGGCTCAGGCTCCCAGATTATCCTTTCATCAGTTTTGTTGTAGTAATTATTCTTTTTTATTCTTGTAATATTTATTAAAATGTATTCCTTTAATAGTGTTTCTTAGCTATTGTCATATTTTTTTTAACTGAAATATCCTATTACCTTTTTGTTTTGACCCCAATACCTTAAAAAAATCGTCATTTTTTAAAGCTCTACATTTCTAGTACATTCTACTACTAACATTAGTTCTACTCTTACTACTACTACTACTACTACTACTACTACTACTACTACTACTACTACTACTACTACTACTACTACTACTACTACGACTACACTAAGTGTTTAATAACTACCCTAAGCTACTTTTTATTCAGCCAATTTTGTTGATTTTTACAGAAATTCATTTGGTGTTGGATCTAAAATGTATTTTAATAAAATTTTATTTACTAGAGCACATTGCACATTAATCCTCCAGGTTTTTGTCAATATTGTATTAGAACGTACATAGACAGGACATAGGTCAAACTCTCAATCCCTATCTCTAGACAATCATAACAATATAGTGATAGCAGCCATAAATACAGATCACCAGTATTGCTGCTTATTCTCCAAATAGTACTTTTATGCACTGAGTATATCTGCATTCAAGTTTAACTCCAAACAACATGGAGTTAAACAAAGTCCTGGACTTGTTATTCATACTAAGAGGTCTCAATGCTTTAAATAGCATAAGATTGTATCTCTCCAATTGATACAGTGTTTCTCCGGTTTAATCAAAAGGGAAGCTATGAATTAATAACTAGACTAAACCATGACTCTTCATCCCAGTCTCATTTGCATACAACGATGTATAAATCTGTTTTGTTTTATGATGGCAATCTGGTCATAACCAGCATGAGACACAAAGAACAGGAATAATTTGTTCTTGTTGAAAACAACTCCAGTGCAAAGTTTCGAACTTTGAAGTTAGGTGAAGAAAGCATTGGTGGCACTTCTTTTCCAAAGCCTGGGTGTTAAATAACAAGAACTCCTGGTAGCTTACCTGCGTGTCTGTAGAAACACAGACAACTCTGCATAATCAACCTGAAGTGTGTGGCATGTACTGTATGTGTGTGTGTAGTTCATTCATGTTTACACTAAAGCATAATTATGCAGATGTGGTAGTTGCCTGTGGGAGCCCAGTCATTGACATTTACAGGAAGATAGGCACACAGCAGGAAGACATGGTGGTAAAGTTCTCCAGGAGTGAAATTCACCCTCAGGCAAAAGAGTAAATGATGAGTTAGGAGGTCGAGGGGGGTCAGACTGTCAGGGACATTACTGCTGGGAAGTGATTAAAAGAAGAGACTGTCAGCATTATGGAAATTGGGAATGGATTAGTATATTGAAGTGGGCTCATGGGCTGTCTTTAGTCAAGGCAAGAACAGTGTAGAGGTGAAAAAGAAGGGACAACATTTGAAATTTTGTTCTGAGGGTTGTACAAAATTTTACTCTACATGGAGTAAAATTACTTTACGAAAGAATGAACAATTAGCATACACAGTGCAGCTCGAGTTCTCGTTACGTCAAGAGATCAAATGTAACTCATTGGTAAAAATTCAAACTAATAATGATGGCAATCTGACTCTAGTTTTGGACCCTAGTTTTCTGTTCTGATAAAGGAGTGACTGCTGTCACTATGACTTGTAAGATGTTGCACTACAGCCACTTTGAATGAGACAGTCACTTTTTGTTACACTTGGTTTGTGTTGTGCGTATGATTATGCTGTTGGATTTGATGTGTTTAAATGTTGCATTTTTGTTTGATTCCAATTTATGTGGAACACTGGACTCATGGGATGCGAGAAACATTTCAGATAACTGACTATAAGCGAAATCCACATACTCCCACAAAGTTTACCAATGGTGAAACCAGCAAGAAAAAGATGTGCATGCTTGTCTTTGTAGTGTTTCGACTAAAATTAATCGATTTCTTAAAATGCTTGTATGAACAGGCTTCAGGGTCTCCTTCCTTTGACAGCTCTTTGTTTTAGGTAATGAAGAAAATGTATCATCTGTCGCTTCCTTTGTTTAATAAACTGTGAAATACATCCTCCAAGAAAACCTTGAATAAACAAATGACAATCTTCTGGGACACCGAGATCATTTCCTCTCCTGAACATGGCTGCCTTGTGTTACATTATAGACAATCATGTATGTAATTAACTGAGTCGATGGCAGCTACTCCAGTTTGAACTTTCATGCTGTAACCCAGTAGACTTTTATTAGTTGAGTTTGCCTTACTAAGATCCTCTGGGACAGCTTTTTCTTTTCACTCTTTAGATTATAAAATAAGTGAACAACTCAAATTTGCATTATCTCCCAGCACCTTTCATAAAGTTTTTAAGAAAGATCATGTGCCCCTCTTCTCTGTGATTTCCTAATCTGTAGAAGCATTCTATCTTGTTTTGGCTCACACTCCACGAAATAAAAGATGAATAATTTAACATATTAGGATGAAAGGGTTTGAAAAACATTGGAAAGAAATCCCCTTTGCTCTAATGCATCGGCTATATTTTTAAATAAAGTATGAATGGGAATGCATGTTGCCAGCAAGCACTGGCCCACACATACATACATTTACACACACATGCACATAGACCAAATTAATGATGTAAGAATGCCAGCTTAAGGCTCACTGGAGATAAATCCATGTATAGATGAAGCAAAGCTGAGGAAATTCAATCTATTGTCCTAACCATTGCTGCCAATGCTAACATGCTGACTTTCCTCTGCTTCTCTTTTTCTTTGTATCACCAGCAACAACATAAGAGTTTAGTTAATGCAGCTTTTATCTGTTATGCCCACTCCAGTTACAAAGTGCCATGTTGCCATAAGTCAACAAGTCCAACACAGATTTGTACTGACAAGTACAAACACCAACAGCTGTAGAATATTGAAGAGCACTGTATTTTTATCAGACTGTTCTTGTACCAGACTGAGTTTGGAGTGAAAAATATTATAGTAGATAAAAATGTATCAAATAAACTGACCACAAGGTGCTTACAAGAACCAAAATAAAATAATGTTCTCTACAATGTTCACTTTCAGAGTTCCGGTGAAAACTAAGCCATTACTGGTTTAGCCGTATGCACGTTTCTCCTGTCACTGAAATGTGGAAGATGGTGGGATGATTGTTTATCCTAGCAGATATATAAAAGTTAATGAAAGCACTGCAGGTCAAACATAGCAGTGACATATAAGTCTATAAGAAGCTTAACGTGTGGCTGAAATGTTTACGTGAGATGGCTTCTTCATAAGAAGCATCTGCCCAAACCAGGCCAGGAGGAACAGCTAATGCCACCGATTGACACGCACACACATGCCAACACACACACACACACACACACACACACACACACACACACACACACACACACACACACACACACACACGCACACGCACACGCACACGCACACGCACGCACACGCACACGCACACGCACACGCACACGCACACGCACACATACATACAGGTACTAGTCCACCACTCTTGCAATATTTTTTTTCCATTTCTGGGACGTTTCCGAGAAATATCCAAACCAAGTATTACATTTAAACTATGGAGATTTTGCAGCTCCATAACTGAGTGCGGAAACCACCTGCCAAGGCCTCCACTCTAAAGGGATCAATGGTCCCCTGGGTTTATTTCACCGATCACCTTCTTTTTCAATCTCAATACCACTGAGCCTTCTCACTGCTGGAAAATAAAAAACCCATGCCACCAAGCTTATCTACCAATATGTATGCATAGCAACAGTTACCCAGAGTTACCAAGCTAAGAATAACTCGATTTTGGATCAAGGGCGAGAGAAAAAAAATCATTCACAAGAAACCCTCACAGTTCCAGTTAATGAGCCTCTCCTCTCATGCTGACAGTTAATGTTAATGAAAAGCAGTCCTTTTAATTTACATAATGATCCCTGCACAGAAAAATTAATAACGATGTTGCAGAGAATCAATCACTTGTAATTATGATATCAGAAAGTAATTTGATTTGAGTCTGTATGTAAATGTTCTTGTTTATGGAGGAAGTGTTGGAAACAACAAAACAGATTTTTGACAACAATTCTACAACTTGACTTTACACGTCTTTCATTTTGTATGAGTGGTTCAGTATTGAAGCCAAAATGCGCACACGCACACACACACGCACGCATGCGCACACACACGCACGCACGCACGCACGCTCGCACGCACGCACGCACGCACGCACGCACACACACACACACACACTGTGAAAGTCCTTAGAATGACCTGCCTTCACTAAAATCAGTAGTAATAGTGATGATTAAACAAGACAGCACAGCAAAAATCAAAATAAATCTTCAGAGATCATTGACATCTACAATTAATAGAATTAACCAGATCCTGTCCTCTCCTTTTTCTATGTCTTCAACAAAACTGGACAGTTGAAAAAAAAAAAAGATCTGGGTCTGATCAATGAAAACCATAAATTCTGGTAAGTGTTGATGTTGACCTTGCCTAATATGTGCCTTTTTATCCATGTTGTGTTGTCTCAATGCAATGAGATGCTCAGTAAAGGTCCATGTGATGCATATGCATACAGCACAGTGTGTCTGTGCTAGTGCCATTATCACATGCCTTTGTAAGTCAACTCACCCTTCTATCTTTCTGTGACCCCTTCTTTCCCCTTCCCTTTCATTTGCACAACCACTTGGGAGCAACAATTATGGAGGCATTAGAATAGCAATCCAAACCTCCTCTATCCATGACCTAACCAATGAGGAATGTGTACTAATCAGGACAGGACAGATAAAGAGTTGAAAAAGCAACACCCACCTGCACTCTCTCCTGAAAAACACCTAGCTGGACAGAAGGTGAGGCTAGTTGAACAAAAAGGAAGAGAAGGATTTATTGTTGAACTAATTGTCCAACTGTGTGCTCAGTAGAAGCTGATTGTGGAACAGGGAAATCACTTAAGGGAAAAATGATTCACGGGCATCATCTGATCTCCACTACATCAGCTGCAATTCATCTGACCTCAGCCTCTGTTGTTGGGCACGCGATTCCCACGACTTTGGTTTTATGATCAACTACCCTGAAAAATATATAGTCTTGACTTAAACTTCAAAAACAGCATTTAGTGCTCATGGATTATGCTTTTTCTTTTTTAAATCAAAGCAGACAATTTCATTACTTATACATTCTGTACTATCATCGGGTTGTTTCTTTTAAAAAATGCCTTGCATGCTCAGGCCTCTTCATCGTGACTATGCTGACATGAGATAGAGCCATATGTTTTCTACTAACTGCTTTTCACATCAAAACACAGCACAAACTCACCAACCATGCAAACAAAACACAGCACATTAAACCTGTCAAGGTCTTAAAGAAATGAATAGTGCATGCTGGTAAGGAAACCTATGCAATTAAATGAAGGACACTGTTGTATTTGAAAAGGTTAATACCCCATAAATAAATGAATCAAACAAATAACAAATAAATTAATCATATTAATCTGCCACATTTGGACCACAGTGTCATTGGTTCAATTAAAATCTTTGAAAATATCTTAGAGTATCCATTGGTGATAATTTACTTACAAATAAACAAATAAATGTGGGCATGAGACCATTTTTTCTGAGCTCACTCAACTTTAATCACGAAATCAAAACATAATTATAGGAGAAAGCCATCTGTCACGGTTTATTATTATTTCAGACGGAATTACCTCCAGGGTCCTCCCATCACTGCTTTTTAAATCTCATTATTATTAGGTTAGCATCAGTCCCTCACAAGTTAATTATTGTACTCAGCCTTCAGTTTACTTATTGTGAGTTTTAGATGACACAAATAAACCCTCACTAAACATGACTCTCTCCCAAGCTGCATTGCACACGCATTCACATAGATAAATATTAACGCAGCAATGTGCACACAGAAATCCCATGGAAAGTTCTCAAACCCGTCAGATAAGGAGCTGCATTCTTGTCAGTTTTTAGAAAAAACATTCAAATACCCCAGGCTTCACATTTGCCACGCTGGATTTTCATGACATATAACAAAGAAACAAATCAGCAGTAAATGAATAAATTAATTTGAAGTTAAAGACTGAAAACAAACTGCAAAAAGAGAAATATAAATGATGTAGACAAGAGGAACAGAAAAGTAGAGAAGCACACTGGAGAGTAGATGGAAGTGCAGAAGAGTGGGTACAGTAAAAGCTCTCCTCTGTGTTGGCTCACCTCCAGCTTTTGGACAGAGATGCTGCTCGCTGCTCTCCTCCTACTGGCCGCCTCCTCATCTGAATGCTCACTCTGCATTAATCAAATATTCATTCTCCAAAACCAGCACTTATATAACCGATGCAACAAGTGTGTCTCTGCACTGACCCGACGGAAAAGAACAATGTGTTTACATCAATCGAGGAGCAAACAATCACCCAACCTGAGGGTCAGTGTTGTTGGTGTACTCGGAGTGGATGAGATTTCTGCACAGCAGTTAACAAGCGCTGCCTCTTTACTGCATTGCTGCAGCTAATTAATGAATTAATCACTTCACGGGGAAAGTAAGAGGCTCAGTTCATGAAACTGGAGAATGGGCAAAAGCCTTGCTTTTGTTTGCTCTGGTAATGAGAGCAAACAGCTTGGAGACAGACATTTTCTGTTTATGGTGTCTAATGAACATGTAGATTTTTTAGTTATTAACAACATCTACAAAGCCATTCTTAAATGCATTTTCAGTGCATTGTTTATATGCATGCTTGGCAGCCCTTACTCTGTCTGTGACTTCAGTTTGCATATTGTTGTGCTCTTCTTGTTCCTACTTTTGATAAAAGGAATAGTATTAAACAACTGTAATGAAAATGGATTACAACAAGTAAAACCTGTGGTTACCACCTCCTACAAGTGCAAAATATATAAGGAACATGTCAACTGGCCAAATAAAACACTTTTTCTCATTACTAACAGTGGTCATGAACTACACACATTCAAAACCAACAAAGTGTTCCTTTCATTTAACATCTTGGCTGGACATTTTCTTTCAAATTCCATTATGTATATTAGCTCCTCATCATTTGCTGGAGTACTGTATATTATTTAAAATATGAAACATTGAAACAATCTTGATAAATAATTACTTTAAGCAACGTTTGAATTTTTTCCATCCACTCTTCCACAAAACATAATTTTAAACCCTGAAAAGAGGAATGACACACTTTCAACGAATTCAGGATTAGCTGTAAAGACTTCCAGATCAACAATGGAAATGGCTGATTTGAATAGGTAAAGTGATGAGGGACTCTAATGTGCTTTAGGAGAGTGATCCCCAACCCCTGGGCCACAGACCAGACATTACGAAAAAATACACTGGCAGATGCCAGATAATGAGAAACTATCCTTTAACCCTCATCTGTCAGTCAAGCTTTGATGATTTCTATAAACACTCTTCAAGCATACTTAAGTCAGAGTACGAATCAAACCTCAACACTTTGCTGTGAAATCGTTCAAGCAGATCTGTCTTTAATGTTACTTTGGAGAATTTCAAATCTCAGTGGTTGACTTTGGCAGCTTGTGCCTCTTAGTTTTCTGTCTCCAACCTCTGTCTCCGGAAAGTGGATGAAATGGAGTGCCTATCATCTAGACTTTCATAACCTAGATGCTACAGTGTGTGGGGAAAGCCAAAGTCTCCACTGTTAAGTGGTCAGTAATGGCAGAGTAATTCAATCTGAGTGGGTCTTTCTCTATCCACTCAAAACTTCCGGTACAATCCCTCCTTGTTATGCGGGTGAGCAGCTTTCCGGAAAATACACCAAGACATCTCAGTGACTCCGCCAACAAGCCAGTGATGCAACGGCAATTACACTGAAATTAGGGTTGCAATTGTTCTTTAATTGAATTGGATTTGAGACTTAGAGGGCTGTGAGAATAACCCGTACAGGCCACATCTTAATCTTGAGGCATAATGTGTCTGATGCTGTCTGCTGAGACGATGAAGCCAAGGTTTAAGAACAGGCTGAATTTTGGTCTAATCCGCATGGGAACATAAGATTAGTGTTGTGTAGGATGAGCTTCAAGGCATCGGAAGGGAAGGATGGACTTGATAAAGGTATAATAGAAAAGAGTTGTTTTTGTTCTTGCACTCATAAGAATCATATAGATTCTTCTGTCATTGCTATTTTTTCTTCAGCACAAATTCTTCTGCCTCTGGAGAAAAGGATTTCTGTGTCTTTGTTGGTACTACTACTTTAAGCCCTGTTAACACCTAATCCTTTAAGTCTGGTGATGTGTGGCTTCATTAATAAAGTTGTGTGCAATCTAAAATGTAACAAAACAATTCTCATTGCTTTAGGTTTTAAGTTGGTTACATTTTTTTTAATTCATTTTGAAGTTTCTACCCCATTTTACAATTGCCCTGGTAGATTTGTACTGGTCAATATTGTTTTATCAACGAAGGTGTATTTGCTAGTCTTTGTGCTTTCTCCTCTCTTTGCCATTTACTTTGTTTGTCAGGCTTTTTACTTTGTGTCACTGAACTTTGCTTACTTCCATGTAGTGGCCCTTGTCTGCCTCTCCTCTTTGTAAGCCGGTGGTTTATTTGATATTTCCATTATTAAATTATAGAATTGCATTAAGCTTGTTCTGTCTGCATCCAATTACTCATGTCCCTACTTTATCAGTGAACCCAAACAGATTGAATACACATTTTTAAAGGTTCAGTTAAAATTGTTGTTGCAACAGTGAAGCTACAGATGGCATGCATGATAAGTTTGTCAACTTAGAAAACAGTTAGGTATTTTGTTAAATACAGCCATGCGCACTGAATAAGGTACATTAACCTGGAAATTTGATTAAAAAAACTTGTTAGTACTCAATAGCTCAGAATGACACAGGCTCTTTACACAATTTCTACTTTAATCAGAAAAGTAGCTTATTTTTTTTTTAAATATTGTATCAATATTGCCATTGAATATTGGACAACGGAAATTCATCGAAATACAAAATATATGCTCATTTCGTGGGCAAAAATATTGTTTTGAATATATGGAGATAAGCAACATTCAGAATCAACTTAAAATCATATTACCCTGGGAAATAAAAATGTAGGATGTTTAATAATAATTCAAAAAACTGATTTTCTTTCCCGTGTTTGTAAATGTTACCTGACCAATGACTGTTAAGCATGAAACAGTGTGTGTCCTTTGCTAGTTCTTACAGGTCATAGCTAGCAGGTCACAGTTGCAATTAGAGAAGGTGTGTTAGGTTTCAGAATCTCCCAGCAGCAAGACACTTCCAGCTCACTGAAGTATTCTCCAAGAAATGGTAGCATATCAAAGTCTGTGCTAAGAGATGCACTGAGGCTTACCGACAAAGCATAGCAACCACTAGTGACGCTCATGACATACCTAAGTTCAGGGTGGTGTTTGGCTTCTATTACTGGAGACAGTCTCATCTGAGGTGATGTTTCATGGAAATACAGTTTGGTGATGGAGACCGTTTTAATGGACAGAGTTGCTGCTTAATAAACCAAGGAGGACCTTTAATTGTGCACTTAAAAACCTTGAAAGCACCTACCTCCACAGGGATGCTTGTCAGTAGATGGCTTCGGAAATTGATGAAGTGCAGTTGAAGCCTGAATTTTCCAAATAATTAACTTTAAATATAATAATAATAATAATAATAATTTATACATAGATATTGATGCAGAGAAATCAAAATGATTATCTCCTGTACACCAGTAATGATGTTATGAAATTTTGATGTGATGCATCGGTGTGTCTATTGATGGTTAAAAAGGTAATGTTATGCCAACTGAAGCCTTAGAGAAGTGTAGTAAAGCCAATATGTCCTTCCAGTCCATTACATATATGTGCACATATTGGGATAAGTATTTGTGCATACATATGTAAATCTGGAGTTACAGACCATAAACCTTGCGGTTTGGATGACTTTCATGCTGTGTGCACATGTCGGCTTTTATTTTGCGTCAAGCCTCGGTGAAGTGACACGCAGGCTGGATGCCAACAAGCCATCCTCTTATTAACTGTCATTGTTTTCTTTTCCAGGAGGGCACTCTGTCAGCACACGTAAAAGACATGATGAACTTGAGAACAGTATGCTTCACTGCCGCAGCCTCAACATTTGAGTCAGACTGTCTTGTGTTCCTGAAAACAAGTAGTATGTCATTCGTGCTCTGTAAGCCGCTCAAAGTGGGTCATCAGAGACGGAACAGTGAACCAGTCCAGTGTCACTGTACAATCACTGAGTTCACAGATGAGTTCTTCCATAATACGTTTGTTTGAGCTTACATCACAGCACAAAAGCAAGATAGTACACAGGCGATTGTCTAATAGTTTGTGTATTTCATAACTGTACAAAAATGGGGACACATATCTCAAAATAATAACACTGTAAGAAGACACTAGTAATAACATATTAATAATAAACACTAGGGTTTATAATAAAATTATACACTGATAGAAAAAAATTTGAATTCATCAGCTATTCCTTTTGGTAGATATACACAAGAGATGACCTCATTTCTGCCTGGTAACCTTTGTCAGTCGTTTCTTTGTATATGTTAATTATTCATTGATCCATTTATAATTAGCTTTTAAGTAAAGGTTCCCATCATGCGACATTGCCTAAATGAATTCCCTCCAAATCAATCATTTTCCTGTCTGTGTATCTTTTCCAAAAAGTGTATTTAGATGTGATTGAAGACCAAGTTGTACAGTCATGATGGCGAAGTGAAGATTGCCACGTGTGGTGAGAAAGCTTTGCCTTGTGACGAAGACTGATCTCTAAGAGCTTTTATCATTTCTATTTCCCTGAACAGGCTTTTGAGAGGCTGAAACATCTCATAATTACCAGTTTCCCCATGGGAATGTAATTGTGTATCATTAATGTTCACAAAAAAAATCCATTTTGACCAAACACTATGTACTACATAACATGATGCTAATGAACGGTTTTATGTGTTTATGTCCTAAAGTGGAATTGCATTGAAATGCAAAGGATCTGCCTTTATATTCTTTTATAATTCCTATAAATAAATACCATTATATTGCCACAAAAATCTATCCTACTGCCATTTTATGTTGTGGCATACCAGGGGAGGATGCTACACTAAGTGTGATGTATAAACAATGTGAAGTTATGCCATTAAAGCAAATCAATACTTATTCAGAACATGATTTATGAATGCAGGCAGTTATGGCTTGTGTGCCAGACTCCCTGCACGCTGTATGGGTCTGGATAAAGTAAAGCCATGAATCATTTTCTTCTGGCAAAAGCCATAAATGGATCCCAATGGTTTGCATACACTGTTGCTGGCCAGTGAACCAGATGTACAAATTTCAACGGAGAAATAAAATTCTGCACTGTTATGTAATGGACCACTTCTCTAAATCCTGAAATAGGTCTCATCACAGGATATAAACAATCTGTTTCAGTTAACAGATCCTTTCATACAGTGTCACACCTGCTGTGCTATGGACTGAAAGTACTGGCACATCCTATATGTCAAATCATGACAAGACAACACACACGCACAAATTAGATAAGATCTGCATAAAAGGAAAGTCGTCAAGCCCTTGACAGTCACAAAAATAGTTTTCCCAATGGACCCCCACACATCCCATCCACGCTCAGCGTCCATTCCGTCCCGATAAGCATCATAAGTGATAATGGCCTTGTTAATGAAGTGAGATGTGCTTCAGACCAGTGGCTGATGCAGCTGATGGTTATCAGGGGGTGGAGCCGTCAGTGGTGCAGTAATAAAGTCAATATTTTCTGGGACATGCAGCTGAGACAGGGATGAGCCTCACTGTGTGCTCACATAATATATTTTACATTTATCTCTTTGCATATGGAGTCCTGATTATGTGCCTGAATGTGTAATGTGATCATCCCAAATGATAATGACCCGTAAGTGAACATGCTCTGTGTGTTTGTATGCGAATCTATAAAAAGCAGCTTTACAACAGCGTTATACCACGCTGCTTCCTGCAATCAAGGACAAAGTATCATTCAGTTAATGAGGACTTTCATGTAGAGCACAGCAAATTACAACATTTATTTGTAACAGGAGATCGCAGTGGGGCCTCTTGACCATTAACACGCCTGCCAAACACACATCACACATATTTAACTCCCATCATTGAGAGACAAGCACATGGAGGATGTTACATCTCTTTAAAGCCTGCAATTTGGTGGGATGAGAAAGTGGAGGATGCTCTATACAGTACTGTGTCAGTTATATCAAGTGCCATATTGAATTACTGTACATCTATCTATCTATCTATCTATCTATCTATCTATCTATCTATCTATCTATCTATCTATCTATCTATCCATCCATCCATCCATCCATCCATCCATCCATCCATCCATCCATCCATCCATCCATCCATCCATCCATCCATGTATTATATATGTTCTATTAGGTGACTAACAGACCTCTGTTCACTCCCACGCTTGTTTCCTATCAATCACAGATTATTCAGGCATTATTGCGATTATGTGTCATTCAAAAGGAGAGAAACACTCATCCGTTACCAAATGGTCTGTTGTTCCTGCCAAACAAAACAAGCGTAGATGAATTGAGTGAGGGGACACTGAAGAGAAATTTAAGGGTGAAGATGGATGAAAGGAATGTCAGGGTCAGAAGAACTCCCAACAAAAAAACCCATTAATCACAAGGGTTGTGCCTCATGTGACAAATTAAATGGAATAATGCTTTCTATGAGGAACAACATATGAGTCAGAATGACACTCTCCCACCCTTCCAACAGCTTGATCAAAGTAATACCAGATCTTGAAGCCTACTTAAAGTCTGCGCGACCCTTTGCCACCTGGGCGTCTCTTAATGGATTAAACAAGTCATCACACGTGTGACAGAATTTATATGAACTAATTTGCCAAGTCTTCCTTGCAGTTTCAACTTTAACTGATGATTGTTTTGGCTCCCCATGCACAAATAACAAGTTGCTGTACTGCCTATGAATAATGAAGGGTATTGTCAGACCATGGCTGCAATATTCAATTACTACAACAAATGAACAGGTTGTACATCATTTCATTAGAGTGAGCTTTCTCATCATCACCATGCTACATTAGGGAAGTTTTTGCTGAAATCTATTTAGTCTCAACACTGATTTTCATTGGTTCATCAACAATACAACATGACATCAATTAGATGAAGACGTGTCAAGGAAATCTATGGTTGGGTTCCTCAACTTTCATGGGAGACACTGTATATTTTAGCTTGGTATAGAGACTACCATATTAGCTTCTGGTCAAAGAGCACAAAAATGAGTAGGACTTCAGCCTAATTCATCACTAGATCTTAGTAGATAGTCCAAGCTATGGAATAGCTGCTTGAAAAGTATCATTTTTAACAAGCAGCTATCCACAGTTAGCCTCATCCCCTTTTTGAAATGTGTGTATGTGTCAGTTTGGAGCTGTTAAGACACACAAAAAATGGTGTAAGTAACTATTTGCTAATAATGTTGAATAATTCATGAAATAGACATTAATACATAGTCAATTAGTAATATATGATGAGTAACCTCTCTTTACCATATTTGTACAACGCAGGCTTATACTTGGCATGGCCTTCATCCCCCTGAGGTGAAACAAGACACTCAGAGGAGACGGAAAAACAATTCATTTGCATTACATAAAGAATTACATATTTGACAACTCTCCTCTGTATGTTTCAGATCTAGCTGTCCGAGACCACATCAAGCTCCTGTGTTCATTCATAATTGATGTCTGTTGCACCATGGGACCTTAACAGGCAGATACAATACTGTCTCATTGTTCGGCAATAGATAAGGATGCTGCTCTCATTGTACCTGGAGTTGTACATTACACGCAGGCTAACACCATGGAGAGAATGAGTGTGTGGATATGTGGGAACAGATTGGACTGAATGTGAAGGTGAGAACTATTACTGCTGTAGCTTCATACACACGTCAGCTCCTGGTTCTGCTGTTCCCAGGTGTTTTAAGATGGTTGGTAAGGATTTTTCAGGTGAGTGTTTGTCCACTGACTTTAGTGTATGAACATAAAGGAAGAAGACTAAAGTCTATTGGGGCATGAACATCTGTGCATACAGTACATTTATATGATCAACTTAAATATATTGCTATGATTCTCTGTAGACCATATTATGGGAGCTCTCATGTTTCTCCACATAGAGATGTGGGGGTGTATGTGTGTAGATTTCTGTGCAGGACTGTGTGTGTGTGTGTGTGTGTGTGTGTGTGTGTGTGTGTGTGCGCGCGCGCACGCGCGCCCTGGCATTGCTCAGGTCATGTAATATAGAGTTATTTCTCTGTGTGAGGTAAATAAAGGAGCAAACAGTCTAAGAGAGAACTGCCAACGCAAGCTCACTGAAACCGGTGCAGGAGAAAACACATAACTCCCTGTTGACTCTCTGCTGTAGTTTGGAAAGAATCACTCATCCCAATGCAAAAGACGGAGGAGAAAAGCAACCAAATGATGAGCCACAATGATGCTGCAAATGTCACAAAGTAAACAACGTGCGCATCCACATAGCTTCCCTCAGAGGACTTCCTCACACTCCCACAGAAGTCCATTAGCTTGTCATTCGCTTTCTTTACAGTCATTCAGCTTTTGCACATGGCCCGTGGCAGTGTGGAGAAGCTTGCTGCACATGAATAACAATATCTGATTATTCAGTCAGAAGCAAAATGACTCAGCTGTCTGCGCTGTATCCTATGATCTGATCATTTCCTTTCATTTCTATCCTTCTCCTGTAAATCTGTTCAACCACTTAGTCTCTTTTAATCTTGCATATTGTTCCTTTCTCTGCATCGTCTCGCTTTCTTGTGTCTCTCTGCCTGTTATCGTGTGTGTGGATAATTTTTCTTCCAGATGCAGAAAAGCTAACTTTGCCATTGGCTATGTCAGCTTGCTGTTGTATGGGCAGGATCACAGGAGGATGAGGGGGATTCTGACACAATGATAGAACAGGTGGAGCGCAGTAAAGTAAGTCCCGCTGTCGAGATATAAATACGGGCCCACGGGGACAGTCCTGACTGTTCCCACCTTTGAATGCACTTGACTTCCAATGGAATATAGGTACTTAGACCAAACCTCTTCATATTATCTGACTTATATTTGTGGTTTAGATTATGAATGACATGCCAAACAAAAACAAGACAAACTGTTGTGAAAAGAGAGAGAGAGAGAGAGAGTGAGAGAGTGAGAGAGTGAGAGAGAGAGACAGAGTCAGCTCGAGTGAGATGAAACTACACAAAGCTTTACAATGATGTGTTGTTGAATTCCTTGTGTATGAAAACAATGAAAATTGCACAGAGATGACATATTTAATGGCTATGACTGAAAAATAATCACCAGGGATAGGATATAATCAAAATTTTACTGATCTTAAGGTTGAAGAATACATTATACTTTAAAAGCAAAGAAATAATAATTCAACTGTTTCACCAACAGTCAGAACAACATATCATGCAGAAATGTGCATGTTTCTCTTGGCTAGCTTGCATATAAGCAGGATTGACTTGATTAAATGGACAGGGCAGAAAGGTCTGAATTCATGGTTTCTAAGAGGGAGTACCCTATGATATGGAAATAAGCCTTAGAGGACTCCAAAGAGCTGCCCGAGTCAGCCCCTTTTAGATCCGGACAAAGAGCACCTGAACAATGAAAGCTGGACTTCCGTCAGAACCGACCCAACATCAAAAGACTTCTATCCTTCGCTTCATAGACACTTTTTCTCCTCACACCTCACTTTCTAACATCTTAGGAGTCACCTCTTTCTTTCTCTTTAGCTTTTTCCCTTTATCAGCCAGTTCTTTTTCAGTTTCTAATGATGGAACAAATCCCCTTTCTATCCCACTACCGCAAAGTATGGAAACTTATATTAGCATAACTACAAGGACAAATTATCACTGTAACCTTTAAATATGAGCACACCCTCCTTCAATTTCTATCTTTCTTTTTCCGCTTTCCCAAGAGGGCCCTTAAACATGCTGCACCTTTCGTTCAGCTCTTCTGAAGCACGAGACCTAGTGACCTGAAACATAAAGCTTTAATTGCGGTGACGGAGAGCTGGCGTGTGATGATAGCGCCACAGAAATCACTCTTGCAGCAGGGTCACTGTGTTATCAGTAAACGGGGAGCAGCAGGTGAGTTGATGGTGAAGCGATGCAGGTATGACAAGTTTCCAATCCTGCACACCAGAGAACAAAAGAGCAATAAACAAATGCTGAGCAAGGAAGTGTCTAATTAATAGAGGTATGATTATAGAGCCATTCTGCTCTACCAAATGTTGTGCTTCACTTCTGTGTCTTGGGGCTCTGTTTAATCATTATCATGCTAATGAGACTAAGGGGAAGGGAGGCAGATCAAATCAGTTTAGATAATAGGGGTTAAGTGAATTGTAAAGACCAGAATGTCCCTTTGTATTCTTGTGATGTACTAATTATGACTCACCATAGCAAACAGAATCATAGAATCTCTATGGGTGCTGCTCCCTCCAACCAAAATTTAACAATGAGACATTAGGATCTACCAAGCCTATCAAATGTCATATGGGAACAAAAGATTGAAGGGACTATTTCATAGTAGGCCAGATGAAATTTGAAATATGATATATTGGATGTGCACTGCCTTCTGCTCTGGGGGATATATTGAACATTTCATGCAAAGCATTCCCTCTAAGAACACGTGTGATCTGTGGCTGTCGCTCAAAGAGCTCGACCAGCTGGCTGATTTATGTAGCCATGTAATTCTTCTGGAAAAAGCCATCAATACTAAAAAGAGTCCAGAGAGATAAGATGAGTGGATAACATACTGTTGCATTAACCATGAGGGATGTCCCTCCTTTGTAGTCCCCTACATTGATTTTCATAAAAATTTACAAACATGAATGAAAAGAAATCAGTCAGCAGGAGAGAAGACTGCAGGTGCACTGGCTTCATAGAAACATTTGATTGATCTGGGGATGAGCGGTAAAGCCATGGGCGCAAACCAATGCCTGGGCAACTGGCCAAAAAGAACGCAGCTGCACAATTCCCACTGTCCTGGCGAGGACGGTGGAAAGGCGCCTCCATTTCGCGTTTCCTGTCGCTAACACGCTTGATTTGCCAAGTTTTAATGAACTACTCCATACAGAAGCATAATTACTCCACTAACCCTCGCCTGCTGATGCATACAATATTCCTGCTCATTATGTGTTACCTGAATGCATCATTATTGTAAAGCTAAGAGACACCTCAGGACAACTGGGAGTATTAGGTAACCCAATGACAATGCTTTCATATAGGTATGGCACAAACTTGATACACGAGCTGGTTTAAGAGCAGTTTTTTTCCGAGATGTTATTGTCTGAAAGGTGATGCTGCATACTGTGCACCACAGTCACTTCTGTTTGGACCTATCACCAGCTTATGCATGTTCTTTCTCTATAATCAGGCAGCTGTATCACAGTGAGGGAGGAGACATAATTGCATGCTTTCATTTCTATTGAGACCAATCCAGTGGGAAGTGTAAAAGTATCCACTGTTGTCTTGGTTACTTGTTCTTTCTTGTCTTTTCTGCCTCTAAAAATAACCCTAAGGGGTCTGAACTCAGAGGAAGCCCTCATTGGTGTGAATCACTTTAAGAACAGTGTAAAGCTCTGAGGAAAAAATGAATTACCGAACATAAAAAAGTAAAAAGTTGAATGTAATCATATGAACTTTGCAGATCCATTAAGAGATAAGATGGGATACACAAGATTAATATGAACTCTCTATCCTGTCACCAAATAATAATGAGGCTTAGCTAATGAACATAAACATATTGTGTGTTAATAAATAAATACACACAACAGATGATTGTGGCAGCTCACAATTCCCATTCTTGTGGTAGCATGACCTTCTCTTAAGCCTGTGCATGAGCAATCTGACACTGGAACAGAAACGATACAGATTCCAGTGTGTTGCTGTTGATCCTGGCTGGCAGGTAGGATTTAGCACAGAATTTTTACTGCATTTCATATTTAGTCATTCTGCTTTTAGTGTCAGTGTTGATGGTTGTATGTGTTGTACAGAAAGTACACCTGTTCCTTCTGAAACATAAACCAGCATGCAGACACATTCTGAAACTATATGTGCTCTACAGCGCTAAGAAGGTGAAATGAAGACATGATGACAAGTAAACATGTTGTAAAAGTAACACGATCTTTAAAGTAGATGACTTCTACATCATGATTCTTTTTGGGTTTAGATTAGATTTAGTTCAACTAAACTTCCATCTTTTAGTGGCACTATATCAGAAAAAACATCTAAAAAAATACTTGATTTCAATAAAAATCTGAACGCAAAGTGAAATGTGTAAAATCCTTTCATTTCATCTAAGCTGAAATAATAACTTAAACAACAGAAAAGTCAGTTTATGGAAATGAACATAGCAATTTCCATAAAAACAATTTACATTTTCATTGTTATTACATTATGACCACATTATTCTGTTTGTCTCAGTCTTCTATGAGTGCAAACTAAATACTTTTTTTTAATCAGAAATGATAAAAAGCAAAATAATGGCTTTTTATATACAAAATAAATCTCTCAACTGACACATTACTGTTGAGAGAAGTTGTTAAATGCTTTGTGATATCAAAATAACACATTATCACCTGGCACACCTGCACATATGCTTTAAATTGAATAAAATGAATCTGAATACTTGTAAGTACCTGTGATGCACACTGTTTCCCAGTATGTTTACTCTAAAGACAACTTGTGGAAGCATTAACGCTTAATATCACTTAAAACAAAATCAGCAAAATATACATGCAGTAAATGTCATTTGTGAGAAACCAAGATATGCCTGCATGTTTCACCTCAGCTGCAATGACACCAGCATAAAACATATATTAATATGCATGTGGATGATTAGCACATTTCTCCAATGATTTCAATGATTTGTTGAAAATGATTTGTGGCTGTTATATTGGCTGTGTTAGCTACCTCCCAACAAGTAAACCAAAAACAAATAACTAGACAGTCAGACAGACAGACAGACAGACAGACAGACAGACAGACAGACAGACAGACAGACAGACAGACAGACAGATAGATAGATAGATAGATAGATAGACGGATAGATAGATAGATAGATAGATAGATTGATAGATGGATAGATAGATAGATAGATAGATAGATAGATAGATAGATAGATAGATAGATAGATAGATAGATAGATAGATAGATAGATAGATAGATAGATAGATAGATAGATAGATAGATAGATAGATAGATAGATAGATAGATTGATAGATAGATTGATAACATCAACACATTTTCTTACATCTAACATGTTATTTCTGATTTGCCTGTTAAAGCAGCTGTAAACACGCCTAAGCCACAATGGTTGCCGCATCCTGCGGATGGGCTACTCTCATCATGCCCTCTGAGAGTTGTAACCGCCTGTCTGGGACGGGCGGGTGATGTCACTGATGCTTTCCGGTGCGCTGCTCCTGTAATGGAGTCAATTTAGCTCAATGCTGAACCATTTCTATCCAGCCTCTCCCCTTGAAGGCCACATTAGTCCCCCTGCCCTCCAACCCATATCTCTCGTTTTCTTTCTTTCATTTCACTTTCTGCTGATTTCTTTCATGTTTTTCTCTACAGCTTTCCTATTTTATAACATACATCCACACATTTACACTTTGTTTCCTGAGTCACATGTCATTACCTTCACCATGGACTCACCTTTCCTGTTATGGAATAAATATAACAATAATGCAGCACCTGCATGGGGGCACAATCATTGTCATATCATAGTAAAATAAAATCTGCAGACTTGATTGAATGCTAATCAGTGGGACTGGGGGGATGGTACTCTGAGGAAGCTGCACAAATGTACAGATTGTCTGGATAAGGTAAGCATAATGTTTTTACTGAGTTTCTCCAGCTCTTAGAAACAGTTGTGTGGGAGTCAATTGTATTCAACACCTTACAATGAACCCTGATTAAAACTGTTCCACCTTTAATCCTGGACAAGTTTTACATTTTTTCTGCAAATTTAGTTTCCTACCAAGCCCATTTTCTTCACTTTTCTACACCAAATTTCAAGAAGTATGCAGCATTTTCCTTTTGGTTTTTTATGACCTTTCTAATGAACACTCGCACAAAGTTGAAAACCATCCCTTCTATCTGTATCTCTTTCATGACTACACAAAAGAGGGATTAAAGTATCAGGATGATAATGCTATATTCACACACCAGCGCTAAATTTGAATCTTCACAGTGGAAACTCAACTTTAAATAGCCCATTTTATGTTCATGCCAGATTAGCACTGCTGCATGCATGGTTCACTTGCTAATTTGACTAAGTTGTCTTACGTAGAGGCATTAGATTAGGTGGTGTGATGACCTGCAACTCTGTCACATGGGCCACTGGCCACCATTCAGAGTTCATTCTGGGACAGAGGATACACAATTGCACACCACAAACTTGGTCTGACTTTGTGGAGAAAAATTATAATTTACAACCATGTGAAATATTTAGCTCTATAAACAAGTGTACAATACTGTTAAGGGCGATAAAGGTCACATACAGTGTCGTTCAATAAAGGAGAAGTAAAATACAGGGTATTTTATACTGAAGGGTAAAGGAGCAGAGGATTCTGAGTGGGTGTGAGCCCAATCAAACAAAGGGCAGAAAATAGGAACAACACTGAGGGAAGACAAACCTTAGAAAAAACCAAATGGAGATACATGTCAAAAAGAAGCAAACAAATTAATGAGAGGAATTAAAACAGGATTTAAAGAACTTATGTACCTCTGTATCACGTCATGGCCATTTGCAGACGGCTCAAGTGTCTCAATCCCAAATGAATCTAAATCCTTGACATTGCTCTGAGCCTCGGTTTGTACTTCTCTACATTAAGCCTCTACATTTCAGCTTATTCAGCCAAATGCAAATGTGTCTCATATATATGTGAAGAGAGATTTGAGTTTCAAAATAAAAGTGACCATGAGGCAGAGGACCGCTGAGTTAAAAATACGCGGAGATGTGACTACAACCACACAGGCACAGTCCTGCTGTTATGCTACTGTCCAAGCATATGCTGTGCAAAGAGTGGTACACTTCAAGGAGCAGGCTGTACACACATTAAACATTTACCTCAATCTGCATTGGCACAGAGAGAGAGCGGGGGGGGGGGCTAAAATTGGCAACTACAACATTATTTTATTTGACAGCAAGATTGATGGAACTCTTGGATTGAACCAAACACCAAATAAATGGAGTTTGGAAATTATTTAGAGACTATTGATTGTGCCTCAATAGTGTGTTTTTCTTCCATGTTCAGGCCTCTGCACACTGAGTGATTTCAAGCAGGAGAGGAGAGGAGAGTCACAGTCATGACAATGCCAGGAAAAATGTTATGGATAGGAGCCACGCTTTCGTTACGGTCACAACCTTAACCAAAGGTCCATCTAACTGTAGCTGTGTCTACGGCACTCCTTCAAGCTGTCATGACTCAAACTGCTGCAGTCTGTTACTTTGATAAACTGTACCTCACCTCTCTCTCTCTCTCTCTGCCTACGGTATTTCCCAGCCCTTGCTCACGTCTTAAGCCAAATCTCCCATTTCTGCCTGTGAGCACTTTGTTGCAATTCAAGTAAATATCCTGGCTATCAATATTTTATATCAAAGTACATCTCCCTTATGGTGTCCTCCTTTGCTAGTGCTTCCAGATCAAATGAGTGCTTTTTCAGAGCATAAGGCAAATAGCTGCAGTCGGTAACACAATAAATTTCACCATCAGACTCGTTCCTAGAACTTGAGACATTCTCTCATTCAGCACTTATTTTTAATGAATTAAACGAATTAATGAATTTTTATTTTACATCGAGAACATATCCAACGTATTCTTTGAAATGGAGCTTGACGTTTGCTGCAGAGCATCTGAACTGCAATGGGCTTTGCATGATGCTGGTCCATGTAATGTTCTACATGGCTGGCTCAAGTGTGCTGCATGTGCATTCCTACAGTCATGCACACAATCCCGTGCACCACACCGATGTGTTTTGCAGTATGTGCTAATGTAACCTGCTGGGTGTATACACTACAGCTTTCAGTGCAGGGCTCTGTGAAGACCAATGGGAGGACTTGTATATACCATTTGATTCTGCATGCCTGCATGCAGGCAATCCACCTGAATACAGGCAGAAATGTAACTACACTGGCATGTAAACACACACAATGTCCTATAGACATAGTCTAATACAAGTGAACGTGCATATACAGTATATACAAAACCTCTAACACATCATATCAGTGGAAAGGATCCAAAAACAAAGTCTCAGGAAAGTTTGGGTTTTGTTATATATGGTTTATATAAGGTAGTATGAATGGATTTAGGCAACTCAGACTTGGATATAAGTTAGAAGATAATATTGGTTACAACATCCTGTGACACCCCTGAATTCAAAAATTTTACCCTGACCTGCACATTTTTGTGCCTCTGGCTTCCTGAAAATGTTGCTTTTTGTTTTGTGATTATATCGCATCAGGTTTCATATATATGTAGCTAAGTGAAAATTTGACCTTGACCTAGTTTTTCAAAATCAAAGTGAGGTAATTTTCATCCTCTTGTCTCCCTGATTATAACACCTTTTGTTTTATCTTTCTATCTTATCTGGTTCCTGAGATATGTGCAAAAAATGTAGAAAAGTTGAAATTTGACCTTTACCTAGTTTTCTCAAGGTCAAGGTCACCATCTCACTTTTATCCCCTTTGCCGCCGGAGTAATGTGCTTTTTGTTTCATCTTTCTATCTGCAACGGTTGTAAAGATATTTGGTCGACGGATGGACGAACACAGAAACACTGACAATTACAATATGTCACCGCTTCGCGGGATGTAAAAACTGTCTTTAACAGGATGCCATCTATGCATATTAATATGACTTGTTCTATATAATGAGCTTATAAGAGGTCAAAGAGTTGAGAGACATGTTATACCTACAGTATACTTGTTTGTGTGTTTTTTCACCTTTTTGACAGTCGTTATTTAGATAAACCTAGAAACTGTTGTATTTATTAAAACAGCTTTAGGTTTAAGATAGATTTAATTTAAGGAAGGTTTTGTCAATGTTATTTTATTTTGCTCTTTCGTTTATCATGTTTTGCTCATCATTAACTGCCTTTGTTGCTTTTGTCATTGTATTTAGCACATTGCAGCACTTTTTGATCACCATTTTGATTTTTTGTTGGATAATTCCTTGCTGAGTGTCCTGGATTCCAGTCATCATTATCTGTCTTTATTTATTTATTTTATTTTATCTTTAGCATCAATCCCAGTAAATTTATCCAAATATCTTCATTGAACCCCATAATAATGTAGTTATTTTTAAGAAAGCATTTGAGTCTGAACCGCTTGTGTCACCCATTTAATAACTCTACCCGATTAAACTAAGACTTGACCTTCTACGAAACAAGCTGAACAGACATCCATTTTAATGAGCCTGCCTATGGCTCTATTTAGCCTTATTCTGACGTACTATAACAGCAGAACTAATTGGTTCACCATTTCCATGTGCATGCAAGTGTTGCAATGACAAGCAGCTGGGACGTCACATTTGATACAATATAACAGGGCAGTTAAGGTCTGTCCTTTCCACTATGTAGTGTCGTCAGAAGGGATTAGGACAGCAGCACATCAGGTTGGGGGTGTGTAGGCCCGTCTGTCAGACAGACAGCAGGCTGGATTTATACCTCTCCCCTGCAGACTTAATCCTAGCAAGAAGACAGAATCGAGCTTTCAATTAAGGAAGAGTAATTTGTGGAATTTTCTCATGTTAAGTAAGACAAATTACACCATCCTGATTAAATCAGTGGCCGCCTTAAATATGGCAAAATGCTAAACATCTTAAAATTAATATTTATCAAACTTTTAAACTATTGAATATAAACAGCATTCCTACTACACAACTTTCCACTGCTTAAGTGTGAGCGGCTTCCCTAGACACATTCCTCTAGCTCTGAGGAGGTCCATCAGCCTCTAAATCTGGTTGTAAATTCATTTTGAATTTTTTAGTTTTAATGTCAGATAAATTAATAAGGAAATGCAGAGTAAACTAATCTTTCAAATAGATACATCCTTTTCTGCAACATGTGTCTGGGAGCAAAGGTGATTCTTCAAGCAAAGAAAATTGATTTCTGCTTTTTTAAAGTCAGCGGTCTTGTCTGAACATACGTCACTCCTTGGTGTCTGTATATCTATTGCATGTATGTGTTCTTGAATGCTTGAGGTCACTTTATTGGGTTAAAATACCTTCTGATACATGCATACCCATTCAAACACGGCCAGAAGGTCACCATAGAAATTAGTTTTTTTTCTCACCATCCTGCTGAATTCAACAAAGAGTAAAGGGCATGCTTTCATCCACTGTGACATGCGAAGAAAGGGAATAAATACATATTGAAGTAATAACAGAGGGTGAATGAATCACTGCCTTGGCCGACTAATGCTTCCCATAATAATCCGCATTAACTTTTACTCATTCACAATGCAGCTATATGTTTAAATGCAATCTCCTAATCCCTCCCCACTTTCACCAAGACTAGAATGTGAAGAGAAATCTTGATTGTCAGACCTTATTCTCTGTTGGTACATTACTGTTTACTAAATGCGTTGGTATTGTTGGTATTTATAGACGTACTGTATGCTTACTCAAAGTGTTAATAATAAGGTTAATAGTGTTCATCTAAGGCAAAAAAATCACTTTTATATCACCATTAATGCATTTTTAAGCTGATATTATAGTGATCCAGACAGACTGGGACGTCTTACTGCAGAGTAGGGGAAAATAGGCACTTGACAAGACGAGAATGGTAACAGTGGAAATGTGACAAAGGTCGGTGCTTCTTTGCCTTTTATCAACAGTCATCCATCAGCATTAGTACTATTAGTCACTTTCAAACACCTTCTTCATTACCTTGGAACAGGAGGCAAAAAATAGGGATGCTTTGGAGTAAAACTTGGCCTTTGGATATTGTTGTGATACTTAAGGGGGATTTATTGCAAACACTTGAAAAATCTTTATTTGGGTGGTAGCCAGAGATGGGGCCGGTACAGAAAGTTTGTGCACCCACGACTCAGACATCTTGTGAGTATTCACATGTCAGCATAAATAACAAATTAAAAATAGATAGGTGTCTGCAAAGAAGGAAGAGATCAGACTGAAGAGGAAATAAGCAATTTGGGACCAATTGCGAATGGCAAGAGGAGACTAGGGTGAGATTAAGGCCAGAGAAGATGCATATTTCACAGAAAAAAATGTGAACAAGCAAAACAAAATAGAAGGAATCAAATTGGGAGTGAGTTACTTAAGTTATATCACAAGTGGGCATGAAGGAAATTAATGTAATGTTGATAAAAGTAGTACCAAATTCTGTAAAAAACAAAACAAAAAACAAACTGTACAAAAAACCTAAATGCATAAATGTATTATAAAAAAGTCTCTCTGTGAGAGAAAAGCAGCAAATATCATGTAAAACTACCAGTGCAGCCATTGAGGCCTTGGTCAACGTTGTGCCTTCGCTGACATGAGGAGAGCAGGATTCCAACATCTGCAGGAATCCTGAAATGTCACAGGACCAGAGCCTCATCAGAGGAGGTCAAAGACTGTCAGAGTTACCAAACTCTTTTCTAAACACAAAAGACATTTATATCTCTGCACACCCATTTTCAAGATCTGATAATAATGTAGAATGTGATCTGGACAGACCCCAGAGAGAACCATAAGGTAGTGTGGTCTCTTAGGTGTGTCAGGTGCTGATTCTTTGCCCCACTACTGCGGCTTCCTGCCACTGACAGGGTCACATGATGTGAGTGTGTCTTCGTCCCCACGTGCCCTGCAGTCAGACAGGTCCTTCCTTCCAATGACACTAAGCTGATTAAAATCACACTGGGGAGCAATGGGACTATGCCTCGTCACCTTGCCTGGCTGGACAGACAGACACTTGTAGTTGACATTTTTACTGATGCGTCTGACTGATTTATTGATTTTACGAATGTCTTGGCCGAAAATGAAATGCCGTAGGAAGAAGCGGAGGAATAGAATTTTTCCCCTACTGTTTACACACTAGATGATCATGGAATGAAAGCTGTGACCTATGGATCACAGACTTTTTAAACACATTTTTATTGATTTTTTTTTTTTTTTTTTGTAGAATGAGACTCCCTGAAATGATTACAAGAATATTAAATCCATGATTCCATTCAAAATAAATGTCAAGTTAATCAAATTTAAAACCGTGGAGTATTGTGAAGTCATACACTCAAAAAAATAATACTGCATGTTACTTAATTCAATCGGTGAAACATTTTTACACTAACAAATATTGAGTAGATATGAAAGCTCTCAAATCTGTTAAAACAAAACCTGAGTCATGAGTAAAATCTAAGTAATATTTTCTAGTACATCAGAACGAATTGATTTGATTCAATTACCTACACAAATTGAGTAAATGTAGCTGAATTTGGGGGGAGTCACACCTCAAAAAGAGGGGGCATCTTGCTCAAGGGCACCTTGGCAGTGGCTAGGAGGTGAGCTGACACCTCCCACTGTCAGCTCACACTCCGAGGGATGTCCTGGCAGGAGCTGGATTCGAACCACCGATGGCTGGGCGATCCGTCTTCAAGACTTCTGCTCTACCGCTGAGCCATGGCTGACTGAGTGACCAGCGCCCCAAAATCCTAAAAACACGGAATCGGTTCCGTTCTGTTTAGTTGATGTTTTTAAGTTGTTAGTTACGTCTCCAATATAATTGAGTTGACTTGTTTATTAATTGCACTTATTAAAACTAACTGATATTTGTTAATATATTCTCAAAAAGGTTGGTGAAACATACACTTATTATTACAAATATTTAAACCATGTAATCTATGAGTCAAATAATACTTTATTTTAAGTAAATAAACTTAATTTACATGTGTCTATTTCACACAAATATTCCTGTTGGAGTTTTACTAATTAATTTTGATGATATTCAGAATTTTTATTGAGCATGCATAACTATATATTACTGTCACATTGACTAGGTCCTTCAATCATTTTTTAGAGTGTAGTGGATCACAGCTAAATGCTAATCATGCATTCATAATTTTGACTAAATTCATCATTGTAATTATGATAACAGGCACATATTAGGACCTCAACACAAACCACAGCTGGCACTGAGGGGAATACCTTCACACTAAATAAATCTTGGAATCAATCTATTGATAATTTATCCTAGGATGTATCAGAAACATCATTCGTTAATGAGGTATTTCCATCTGGAATGGGAACACAAAGCATTCCAACATAATTGTCATGAGAGCCATGACTAAAAACCATATTTGCATATCAGTGAAGAGACTCTTGAAGAGACACAGAGAGAAATTATATTATTGTGCTTAAACCTTTATGACTGAAAATTAGAATACAGCTTATAAGATGTACTCTTTTTTAAATGGACGTCAAATATAGAAAAAACTTAAATGTCTTAAGAGTTACTGTGGTCAGCACTGAGAAACTACCGCGGCTCAGAAGGAGATGCAGAAGGCCCACACACACACAATAAATAGAGGAGATATAATAATATCATTTCTTCTGCCACTTTCTCGCATGCGGGGAGACAGCAAACAGCTGGCTGTACAGCCCACGGTGACGCCAACAGCTTGATGACATGAGAAAAGTGAGAAAGAGGGGAAGACGGTGTTGGAAATGCAGTCAATCCATTAGAAGGGCTAAAATAAGAAAACAACAGAAGAAGCCTAAGAGTAGGGAGGAAGAAGAGGAGGTGTTGATGAGAGCAAAATGTGAAGAAATGTGAAAATAGTTGTTGCTTTCTCACCCGGCATTCATTAAGCAAAAGCTCACAACTGGCTTTAGCCCTTTTAAACATGCTACTGATTCGCGTTATGTGTTTCTTGTAAGTCCTCAGAGGCTCAGTGAATGAGCTGAGGTTTTTAATTACGGTAATCTCCTCTGTTCTTCAAAACTAAGTCCCCATTCAGCCGCCGATGCTCCAGAGAACTGAAGACCTGAAGTGCCGGGCGGCGAGAAAGATGGAGACATCCTTTTCCTTCTTCCCAGCTTTCATGCAAACATAAACCCAACTGGTTCATTTCTTCTTATCCCCAGCCTCAAACGGAGGAGAGCAGATTATTTCATCTTGGTGCAGTTAAAAGCGGCAGTATTTTACGCTCATCTTATCACAGCAGAGACTCCGCTAATTATGACTGCCTGAACTCATTTGAACACAATGGGAGGTAATTTCAGTGCTGTTGACAACTATCAAAAAACACGACAGGAAAAAAAACCAAACAAACAGAAAAAACCCATCATGGGGTTATTAAAAAGTCACCCTAGTGGAAACGCCTTCAACCTGAGAGGTTATTTCAGGCAGTTAGACCTGAACTGTACAACACATGCATTTCCCTGACATTTGCATTTGGGGTTGGTTGTGGAGGCTGAGGTACCAGCTGCTCTGCCTCTCACACAGCCTGCATAGAGATGAATTGCTCCCTGGGTGTCGATAAGTCACCATGGCACACCACAGTCACCATGGAAACTATGCAAACACAGCATATTAGAGGAAACAAGTAAAATGAAGTTGATTACATATTCCTTTTTTTTCCTTTCAAAAGCTCCATGGAGGGTTCTTATTGGTCAGGGGAGACTGCAAGGACTCAGAGAATATCCCTTTTTCTTGTAAAGATTCTCAATATGCATCAATTTTTTTTCATGTATCCACTAGTCATCTTTCAAAATGTCTGGATTGTTTGCATAAACACCTCGCAAGATGTCCAGCAAGATGTCTCAGACGCAGCTCTGGAAGCACAAAGGAAGTAGAAACACCTGAGGAACTATTTCTCACACCGGTGGCACTAAATCATAAACACACCATTTGAATACCAATGCACTCTCATATCGCCGCTTTCAAGATGGAGCCAGGATCACTATTCAGCTTTCAGCAGCGAGCAAATAAAGACAGCAGCGTGGAGGGTTCGGAAAAACAGCAGGGGAATGAAAGCAAATCTACCGCAACAAGGGGCAGCACACTGTAATTAAAAAAGCAAGTGTAAAGAGTGGTCTTGAAAGCGGTCCAGGGGGGAGAGGGGGGTAAAAATGGAATAGAGAGCAGGTGATGGATATTTAAAGAGAGATGGCAAAGGGAGCGTGAGCGCGACAATTGTGTTGCTGTTTTGTGGCAGCCCTGGAAAGCTGGCTCAGCAGTATTTGCTGATGTGTGTTTCTGTATTTCGAAAACATCAGTGTGCACACAGTCCTTTATCGTCTCCACAATGTGTGTGTTTTTGCATGTATGTACAGAAATATGGGAAAACTGCAACTGCATGAACTGCATTTGTTCATGTACAAATGGTGCTCACTGAAGCACATAATAGAAACCTGATGTTCATAGGAGGAGGATTCTACTGCCCCTGCATTTACCCCAATCTCTGATGTCTTCTGGGACAGACAAGATAAACTAACCTTCCTAAGAAGCACAGGTGGTGGCACTAAGTACAAAGACAGGGTGGAGAAGAGAAAGGCATAAAGGCGGAGGGGGGGCACATCAGTGTCTTACCCAGATTGTCAGTCAAGCTGGCAGCACTGTTACTCACTACTGGTCCACACCCACTCCCAGCCTTCAGCACGATTTATGTCTCCCTCTGATGGAGCTCAGATTTGGGGCTTCAAGCCAACTTACATCCTATGGACTTTTTTGCAGGTTGAGTTTGCATCACAGAGAGTGTAAGGCAAGAAAAACAGGGATAATTTACTCTTTGATAATATGATTTTCTTAAAGAACCAATAATTTGCAATTTCCAATGGATCCTATGGCTACTTAAATGGATACTTAATTATCATGTTGGACCCCGAAAGAGACTCTGAGTTTGGCATTCCCCTTTAATCAGCGCGTCCAAAGATACCAAAAGGCCAGCTGATGAACAAAGTAAACCATTTATCATCTGGAGAGTCTGAAATGTTGTCTGGGAACAAGGAATGGCAGCTTAACTTGGACTTTAGAAAAATACAAGCAGACGAGCCATCGGCAGAATGTCACATCTGCAGCCAGACTTTCAGCGGTGACAAGTGGCTTTTGGCTGACAAGCCAGGCTGAGATTGTTGAACTAAAGCCCTAAAAGCTGTGCTGTGCTCTTTAGCTGAGGAAACTCTTGTTAAAAAATTACAACAAAGCATCAGTTGCTTTGGACATGACCTGACATTATGACAGTTTGCAAAATAAAATGGTAGACAACAACCCATAACACACACATTGTTCAGTGTAAATTACAAGAGACTAACTTGAATTGTTTTTTTTAGGGCACATAATGCATTTTTGCTAAACGAAATGTTTACAGTTTTAGGTGTTTTATGTAAAACTATTACATGGGAAGTGCTTTTGTATCATACATTACAGAATTTTTGGGGCCTCAGACATAACAAGGATTGTAAAGACCTAACTTCTGGAAAATTAACATGTATATAACTGAACTGAAAAATCTACTTTTTCTCATTTAATCATAGGAAATTTTTTTACTTCATAAATGAGGTAACAGTTTCTGAGGATGACAGAAGAATTGTTAAGATATCCACCTATTAGCTTTGGTTTGCTTCGATTATGCTCTTTATCTTATTCTCCTAAATCCAGTTTCATCTCCTTTTTCTGTTCCTCCAACTGTACATGTACTATAGCGTAAATAAGTCGGATCTCTTAAGCCCCATTTTATGATATTTTCATTGTTGTGGGGTCAAGTTCAATAAGCCTCAAGCCAGTCCTGTGGGTTCTACTTGGATACTATTTCCACTGGCCTGCATCCAGAATGTAATTCCTCGAGTGGCGCATTCCATCTTATAATCATCAAAAATGAAGAATGCAGCCTTTTTTTGTGCAAAGCAAAGCAATATGAGCACAGAGCATGGAGGCCTACACACATCAATAGAAATAATTAAAACTTTCGAACAACATGATTTTAACAGATACATTTTAAGGGTCAGTAGCAGTAACAGCTTTCTGTTGCTTCAACAAATTTCTTTGCCTTACTTCGACTTCATCCCTGTCGGCCGGACACACGCGTCAGTAAGATCAATAACCCAAAGCACCTCATTGATCTAGATTCAAGGATAACTTTGGAAAGCCAAAATGAGATCTGCATAACCATAATCTCAGCATTTAAATTTAATATACTGTTTAAATGCCTGCTCTTACACTAGTCAATACTAACCACCATAAACAATTCCAATCAATATACATGCAACACTCCACGCAGCTTATTGTCCATAGGAGGAAATTCACGTGTAGAGGGAATGAAGGGAATGAGTATTCACTACATGTGAAAGAATATCATATTATCCACTTTGAATGAAATGCCAGAAGCCATGCATTCAAGTGTTTTTAATAAATAAAGCAGCTAAAGCATAAAAAGGTATAAAGTTGACACCAGTGTACTTTGAAGGAGGAAGGGTTGAAATGATTTTAACTGCACTTTCAACACTAATATTATGGAATTACCATTTATGATCTGATCTAAATCATCAGAGAACCAACTTCTATTTCAGTAATTCCTTGTGTAACTAATGTAACTTATATGAAGGCGATGGTTGTCAGGGGGATTGAGTTTAATGGTACCCTGGAACACACTGATGATAAATGATGCTGCACCTGGTCATGCAGGGACTATGAAGACTCAAGCCAGCTATAATCTAGAGGTTCACTATTATCTGATTATGATTGCAGGGTAAAGAGGATTTAGGTGCTGGTGCCTACAGGCTAGGCTGTGCTGATTAGAGGCCCCGCTGGAAGGCTTATGTAGCTATCGGAGGCTGCGGAAAGAAAAAGTTGAGCTGTCTTTAAAAAAATTAAAAATCCCCCCTCATCATCTGCGACACTTCATGATAACTTCCTTAAAGCCACATTAGATAATGTAGCACCAAACAAATTCCCCAGGTCAGCCGCTCTGACTATTACAGAGAGGCTGACGCAATACAAATGTAGAGAATAGCTGGTTCGGGTCTTGCCCTCATTTCACCCCCATTTTCACCTCCCCTCAACTTAACTCCCCTATTCTTAAAACACAGAAAAGTCTATATGCTTGCTTCAGTGCTGTAAAAGCCTGGAAGGAACTGGATGGATGGAAAGTAAAAGGCTGCCTGCCACAACACAAAACAACAAGCTGTAGAGTAGCAGCACATCAATACTCGCGTTCTTCCCACATGTTCTTACATAAGATCAAATTTTAGGACTGCCCCGGACCACGGATAAGCCTGTGGGCATAAAAGGAAACTTGCATACTGTGCGGTGAAATATGAATAATGATGATGAAAAAGAAAATTCAAAAGAAAAATGTTGATGTTTTGTTGTTTTTGTTGATGTGATGTTGAAAGCTGACAGGAAGTATTTCACTTTAATTTTGAAGGAGATCTCTGTCGATTGTTCCATATGCTCAAGGCATACAAAAAAAGGAACACTGTTAGATAATGTTTTTTATATTTTGCTTTTAAGTTTTTCTTATTTCTTAGGTTGTAACTAATCTGAAAAAAATATACTGATATGCCAAACAGTCTGTTCATTCTGTTCATTTTGTGATTACATCTGCTCTTGATGGTCCAGGTGTACTCTGGATTTTGTGCATCTTAAAAATTAACTAATACTTAGCTAATACTGTATCATCTCTTACACTGAGGAATTAAAATAAGGATGGACTTAAGGATTAAAATGCCCACATGGTGGCTATAGATAAGGTAAAATTCAAATAATTCAGGCAGTATATTTATTGAAATGAAGCAATCAACTGAGTTAAATTCCCTTTGAGGATGACAAATTTGGGTTTGTTTCCTGGTCACTGTCCAGTAGAATATCGGTGTCGAGGAACCTCCCTAGCGATTGCTCCAAAGCTCTCATCCATATCTACTGTTTTGCCTCCTCCGCCTGGCAGTCATTTTTGGCCTCCGATTTTGCATCAAACTTTTTCTATTTTACTGAGAGTTCTCCTATATATTCAGTATAAATTCCACTAGAGAACTGTTTTCACGGCTCCTGCCTGTATACACTGGTGACCTCACTGCTGCCCTTATGATGTCATTTCATTCCCTTATCTATATACAGTATGTTGTAAGTGGTTTGGGTTTATGGTTGCACATGCATTCAATTTGAGGTCAACTGAATTCATCAGCATGCTCAGGTGGTGAAGATCAGACTTGACTGTCAGTGCCTGTGTCATGAAGGATTTTCTAATTTTCCTCTCATGGAATATGAACAAAAATATGAAAGGATTTATGAATGAGGAATGTTGTGTCATCAGCAGTGGTGGACTGACTTTGACTGCTCCAAGCCTGGGAGGATCAAGTAGCACACGTCTGTGCTCATTGTTTAGTATTCCCACAAGCTAGACTAGATGATTAGATAAAGGAAAGAGTGATGGTGCTCATCCACATTAGGAACAGGCACAGGGCTAGACATAGGCTGAAGTGAGAGGAGGAAGGGACAGAAAATATAACTTGAAATGTCTGGCAAGTACAACCATTGATCTCTTTAAAATGGTCTAAAACCCCAGCCATTATTTTCCAGGGCTACTCAAACTGAATGGACTAAAAACCTTAACAAGGGAATGTTTCCTCTCTTAGGCTGCTGGGTGTACTGAGGCTTTAATATTTCACGTAACGTCACTAATATTCGTAAAAGGTATGGTCTAACACCGAACAAGAAATGGCCACTCTCACAAACTGAACTGTAAATATTTCAAAAGTGAGCAAAGTGGGCATCCATGTGACACCTGATAGCACCAGATGCAGTGACTCATATGTTAATATATTAGCTGTGGCTAAATCACAACTTGTCTTGAACAGTTTTTGAGACTTTAATGTATATTAGGTTACAAACAATTTTTCATCATTGCGCTCATCTGAGGATAAAAATAAATGCATCTGAAGCATCTACGGTAATCACATTTCCTGTCATGCTGACAGAAGACACTTCCAGTGGAAAAACATAGCCAGGTGACAAACTATATTTACAAGTAAAATGCATCAGGAGCTTCTCTGTGCAGGTAAAAAGTCTGGTAACAGTAATGCATTTACACAATGAAATATAAAAGCACAATTTAATGTGATTCAGACTCCTTGCAGAAATTCAACAATTGGGATGGGGTTTCCGCTCATGAGTTTGTGATAACTGCATTTGTAGCACAACAAAACACACATGACTCATTGTAAACAAAAGAGGGTCAGCCCGGCGCAAATCCCTCTGGCCCAATATCAAGGATGACACGTTCTGCTGGACTAACAGAAATGATAGCTAACACCAAGAAAACAATATAATTCATCGGATAGTTTTCATGACCGTCACTCTAAAATTATAAGGAAACTGAAGTGTGATAACTTTATGGGGATCAAAAGCACTGTATTTTTAATCATGTTTCCAAAACACGTTTGACAGAAGTTCCACTAATGATTCCTAAAGTGAAAACTGGGATTAAGTCCTGCAACTGGGATAATCCAAGCACCAGATACAACCAGACACAAGATACAGTAGCTCCCTGCCCCATCTTCCGCCTCGTCACATGATAGTCCACTCAACCAAAAGTCACGCAGTACCACAGAAAAGCCACTGCATTAGCCTGTGGCCTCTCTATTTTGACCAATGCATTCATTATTCATTGGGAAAGCTTTGCAAAGATCCAGCTCAGCATCCTAAGGCATATTTTACATGACTGAATCTCTTGCATCATCTCTCAGTCTCTCAGGGTTTTCCTGCACCCTCAATATCTTTTGTGCCACCTCTAGTCCTTCACTTTGGATTTCTCTGAACACAACTTCGCAGCTTTTTTCAACCATTAACGGTAGTTTCCTTATTTCTCTTCCAAGACGCCCATGCACTACAGTTATTGCAAATGAATGTAATCCTAACCTCAGTGACCTAGCTGAAAAGGTCAGTCCTCTCATGCTTGACCTTTATTTAAGGGCAGAGACGGCTATTGGTGTCATAAATTACCACATAGGACTTATATCTGATTAAGGCAGTCTAGGAGTAAAGAGCAAAACAGTGAAAGAAAAGAAGACAGAGGGACACAGAATGTACACACAAGAATTACACCTTGTGATTTGATTTGACAAAGAGCTCAGGTATCTTAATAACAAATAAAATAATAACAATAAAAGCACACAGAGGTGTAACAGCCTAGTAGTGGTGCTTCCTTTGGTCAAGGGCTTTCAAGGGTTCTCACTTGACGGTGCATGCCGTGTTACTTGGCTTCCCCGACCTCAGGGAGAAGCCATCTGACAGTAAAGCTGGAGTCTATTTCTAAATGTATTATCAGTCATGGACAGCCTCTAGTGCAATCACAGGCCTGAGCTTTAAGAGTCACGTTCAAGTTCTTCCCGGAGCACTCAGCGGAATGTCAATACAACCTGGAATGAGGTGGGATTTCCCTTTAAGGTTTCACAGGCTTCCCCCACATGAAAGTGAGGAGGTCAGCAATACTAAGAGATGTGTGTGCAGAACAGGGACCATACAGTAGAAGTAAATCACTTTAAATGTCACAAAGCGTATCAAATTACCCCGCTCCTGTCACCTGAGTTTGCCTTAAATTAGATATTGGCAATCTCCTGATAATTGATTCTTGTGATATACTGCTAACCCCAATGAAGGCTGAATACAATTATTAAGCTGACTGTCAAACGCTGATGCAGGAGCCGCTTCAATCGCAAATCACTAGTTAATTCAGAAAACAAGCCACGAAGGACAACAGTGTGAAGGAATGCAACATTAAAGAATTGACCCTGTATGTATTTTATGCAATTTCCATATCTGTACCATTTTTAAAGCTGAATGCTGCACTGGAATTTTTATACAAGAAACCCGGGCTGTGAAATGAAATCTATAAGGATTTCCAAACTGTCTCAGCCAAAAGGATATATTGTTTGGTTCAAGGAGAGAAGCTGCTATAGTTCATCACACTGTACATATAGGGGGATTGATGTTGTTTTAGTCACGCACAGGACCTCTGTTTATGATCATCTGACACAGAATATAATCTCAACCAGTCCTACCCTGCACTGCCCAGTGATTAGATCGGTACACTGGACACCAAAGGTAAATTACTAGTGATTGGATTTCATCAAGGTTGGCCTATAAGGACTAAGCCAGCATGGGGACTGGATGAAGAGGAGGTGGAGCTGAGATTCCATACCAGGCAAAGCATTGATATTGCTATGCATCCAAAATTGATCAAGCGCAAAATAAAACCTGCATGTGACTGACACAGCAGTTTTCTAATCGTGGCTTGCGAGAAAGGAGAAACATTGACTCAGCTCATAATCAGATCAATGTGCTCTAGGTAAATATAGTAAATGGACAGTAATAATAGACACAGCTGCAACAATTTTTCAGTCTCTCAGTCAGATTCAAGGCAGAGTATCCAATCAATGAGCGGGACTGACACACAATAGGCCGGTAAAAAGAGATCACAAGGCTTCCTCTAAGAGATGTGCCATGTCACATGTCAATGAGGGATTTGGTCTACAATGACATACTTTATCCTCACACAGGAAACAACATGAGAAGCTGAAAGATACCGATCAGTTTGTGGAAGCAAATGAAGTGTAAATGTAGCCCCTGCTGTGATTACACTATTTATTTATCAGTGCCACCAGCGTACGTATTACCCTGTCACTGATCTACTTCCACTGCTCGTGCTTTTCCCTTCCATTACATCCACACAAATTGTCAACCAAATGTTTTTTTCTATATTTAATTTGTCACCACCAACAGTTGCTATGTACATAGACGGATAGCTGACAGATGGCACAATAAAACACCTGATGACAGATGACAGGATAGTCCAAGCCTGCTTCTAGATCAGAATGAATAAACCCTTGCTTATTTTGTACAGGTGGGAATGGACTTAAAAAAGTCTGCTGTCAATGTGCCATGATCCCAGCAAAGCACTTGGTATTAAATGTGATCAGGAAATGTGAGATGGGGGCTGTGTGATGACATTTCCAGTTTCCGTTCCTTACCTTGGCAGCCACTGAGGAGCTGGGCTTCTCTAAGAGATCCCACAGCTTCTTCCTCTTCTCTGGGCAGCAGGTGTTATCAAACTCTCCCTCTCCCTCCCGCTCCCTCATTGTCTCTGCTTCCCTCCGCAGCTCCTCATTCATCTGCTCCTTTTTCTGGTGGTATCGGGCCTGGCAACAGGACTCCAGATAGATTTCGTCAATCCCCCAGTAGTCTAGCTCTTGGCCAAATGAAAGGGCACACATCTCCTCCATCATGTGCAACTTGCCGGTGCGGTAGAAGTTTAGAATGGAGGTGAAGGCCCCAGGGTGCCGATCGAAGAAGTACTCATTTTCGTTCAGGCTGTAATCATCACAGACTTCCATCAATGACTCGTGGGTGTTGCAGTCTCGAAGCCTGCCAAGCCGGGTTCTGGGTAGCCGGTCCAGAGTCCGCCACAAGACCTCATGGTTTAGACCTCCAACATTAAGACGGACTCTGCGGGAACGGGCTTTGGTACGGATGATGTCGATGGGTTCTGGAGGCAGGGAAGGTGTGGTTCTGATGTTGGTGGGCTTGAGCCCTGCTGGTCCAAGCTTCTCAGCCATGGTGATGGAAAAAGAGACTTATTGGGGAAGATGTTATAAGGGGAAAAAATTTATTTAAAAAGTTTAAATGTTTAAAATTATGTCGGATCCTTTTTTGGGATGTACCTCCATGGCTGAGAAAACAAAACAAACAGTTTGTGAGGTGAGGAAATGACTGGTTGCACATACAGCAAGTTCATCAAGTCCGGTGTGAAAAATTTGGATGAATTACAAGATTCAACAGGGATTAAACACTCTGTGTTATGAATGTATTTCAAAAATAAATCTGTGCTAGGTCAGCTGTCATTTAATCTGTTGTCAAAAATAGCCGGAGTTGTGCAGTGTTATTGATCACTTTCATCATATTTTGTAAAAAGTGTTAGACAGAATCAGTGATTTTGTTTTAACAGTCAATATGGCTGCTTTGCTTTGCACTCGACTCATGCAATGTTATGGCTGTATTGAGACAAGGAACTCCTGCAGGCGCAAAACTATCTATACTACCCATCCATCCAAATTGGACTCTGTGGTAGGTCAGGAAACAAATTAACTGAAAGAAGCCATCAAATCCACTGATGTGCTCTGAATATTTCTTAGAGGAAGCATGCATGCCAGCAATTTCAGGAGTCTTATTTAATTTCTCATTTTCCAACATTTGTACCCTGGCCACGTTTGGCCATTACTCATGTTTTTACACTTTGCAGATGTCAAGAGACACTGGATTTATTAAACAGAATAGTAAAATGTCTCTTACACTTGGATGAGTACAGGAAATTGTGAAAAAGTTCTCTATCCATTAACCGGACAGGTTTTACTGCCAGAGGAGCTTGTATCATCAAGAATGAGAGATAAGGAAATGCTCCTGAATGCAACAGTTTTAGTCTGATTATTTTTATTTTTTGCATCATTTGTATCAAAATATCTACCAGTTTTACTATACAAATGGAATCAGACATGAATTTGAAGACATGCTGAGCTGCAACATGTCGCTAATAGATATGTCTTGACTTGTGCTGTGTTATGAATTTGAAAATTCTCTGTAACCTATCTTTTATGTTATGTTATTTCTTTCAGTATGAATCTCATAATTCAACAGCTTTTACGTAAAGCCCATATCATCTTTTAAAAATACGGCTTGTGTTGCCGGCTGTTCAAAGTGGTGTCTAATTTTTTAAAAAGTCGCAGAAAAACAGTCGCTCTCACCTTTCCGAGATAAACCACCTTTTGCATGCAAAGTCCTCTTGTTCCTAAGGGAGTATGAGATGAAAAGCGGGCCGGGATCTCCCTTCAGTCAAGCGGCCACGACCGGAGAGAGCACTCCGCGGACGCCGCGCACAGAACGCGCGTCCCGCATTTTAATGAAAACGAGAAGAGAGGATAAGAAATAAAACGTGTATTTCTTCCTCTAAAATAAATCATCGAAACAGAACCAACACGGTTTCGGCATCGGAACATAAGAAGAAAAGAAAAGTCCTGCCGTCATCCAAAAGCTTTCAGCGTGTGTAGAAGACGGACTCACGGAGCCACTGCGCTGCAGACGTCGTGGCGCGTAAAAGGCAACGGGAAGGTACGGGATAGGCGAACTGCAGAGTGTCCCGCTGTATACTACATAAGGAGGAGTGGAGGGGTGCGCACGGGCTGCACCACATCACAGAGGTGAAATCCTCATTACAACTGTCGGAACATTATATTCTGGAACACAATGAAAAAAAACACGTTCCATTCCACTGAAATGTGGAAAGTGAGTTGAAAGGAGATTATTTTTTTACTGTTATTTCTTCTTTATTGTGCACTAAGGTCTATTACATACACACAGAATCAAACACACAGATCATCATGTCTCATATATCCCATTATCAGCCATCAAAGGCTAGTATTGGAGCGCTGGTAGAAAATGAAATTTGGTCCACAACTCGCCATGGGCAACTTTCAGTGAAATGACCATGAAATGTTATTTTGATTATGACTATAAATGCACCTATAAGCCTGGGGTTGGACTTTGCAACAGTGAAACTTTAATAAAGTACTATTTGACCCACGATGGCCTTTGATTTTCTGCTTGCACCTGGGAAGTTGTGGTCAAATGTGGACAGATATACCTATGTCAAGCAATCAAAACCCACCTTATCTATCAGCTATCAATTTGTATTGATTACTCCACACTCTGGCCTTAAATTTCCTTAAAAGACCTTAAATCTTGCCTTAAAAGGAAGATTGTAAATCATGCATCTCTTATCATACAGTGTTTGTGCTCTCTCAAATTACTCTCTCTGTCTCTCAGTCTCACTTCATATGAATAAAGTTCAATAATGCAGTAATACGTCCCCATAGAGCATCACTACGTCAGTCCAATATTTCCCCTTAGTCAAGCATTTTTCCAGAAATTTGATTATACACTGCATATACGTAATTGATTACCTTGCCATGTTCCTTCCTTCCTGTGGCAAGCGATCAATAATGCCGCATTGAACAAGTATGTAGTCTTTGCGTGCACATACAGTGTGTTATGTCTTAACTGTGTGGGCACCGTTGCATAAAGGTTATAGGAATTGGCACTAGCTGTGCAAATGTCACATATGGATCCACAGATTCTGTACATCATATACTCCCACTTTATCTTCATGTTGATCTTTATGTTGATGTTTATGTTGATCACATAAAGATATGGAGCTGATTAATTATTTGACTTCAGTACTCCATCCGATCCGTCACCTTTGCCGTGTCAGTTTGGGTTTGTAGTTGTGTGTAAAAAAGCATCTAAAGAAAAAGATTTCAGCTGAAGTCAAGTTGTTTACATTGTCACATTTACATACACCATGGTGACATTCATATGACAGTGTTCAAGAACCAAACGTTGACGCATCATAGAAGATAATTAAATAATAATGAATTAAATAAATGAAGGACGTAAATTATTCTCTTGATGACATAGCCACTGATGACACAATTGTTAATTACTCAGGTTACAGGGAAATGATTAAGGGCGATTGACTGTGTCCTCATCCATTAATTATTATAAACAGACAGCCAATCAGGTCTTTCATGAATCATTATGTGTGAGGTAGAAGTGATGCAAAATAATCAGCAGAGCCCGATTGTGTGCCGCAGTTTCTGGAGCAGGAAAATGTGTTGTGAGTACTAATGTCATACTTTGTGCAGTAGAGGCTTGCAGCGCTATACAAACTCTACCTGCCTGTGCAGGTTCTCTAAAGACAGCCTATACGTGGGTGGAAAACTCCAGTTATCAATAGGTTGATATCTGCAATCATTACATTTCTATATAAAAATCTGTTGATGCACTGTGTTTTAAATGTTTTAAAAGACTGCAAACCACATTTTCTTTCTAGGAGGAGGTAAAAGAGATGATGCTACACAGTTAATATGACTATTTTTAATGTTCTTGTGTACTACGTGGGTATGTGTGCTTGTGTGGGTTGTTGCCATAGCAACCCAAATTGTATCATCATGCCGGTGCAACGCTTTGGTCCGTGGAGCCAGATAGACTTGGCTGACAGCGATTGAATGAACGGTTTAGTCAATTAACCTTTGCTAAATATAATTATTTGAATATATTATGCAAGCTGACAGAGACACCCTGATGTGATAATTGGGTACTGAATGCTGTGCTCAAAATTTACACAGTGCATTTTGTGAGGGAGAAAATCAAATCATAAACAAAAATGAAAAGGTGACGAGCTCACCTAAATTAATCTTCATAACCTGCTCCTTCCTCCGTAAGCATGTTCCCATCAATCTAAGGGCAGTACGAGTTGGCTCTCTCATCCCTGAGTTGTTACTATCTGCTGTATTTTTCCTTTCCAATTTTCCAAGAGATGCATCTACTCCATCATCCAAATAACACACTTGCAGTGTAGAACTGTTGTGATGCTGTGAGTACATGAGGGAGACATACAGTCATGTGCTTATCATGCCTTTTGTCACAGAGAGCAATGCATAAATCAGTTACCGTTTCCATGGAAGTATCTATTTATGTATAGAAGTAGACTGTTTCTACACTGGTTGCTTGAAGAATGAATATGTGCACTTCCCAACAGCACATTTAAACAAAAGAGCTGCTGCATTACGTGCAAAATGAATCCTTGCCAAAGAAAGAAATGAAGATGACTGTAATTAACTGAGAGTTTGCAGGAGGGGGAAAAGCAACAGTCACTTGCAGTTAGATTACAATAATAAGCATCCAATCAATGTGGAACTCCTTTCTATTATTAGAATGCTGCAATGCATTTGAATACATATAAGGAAAAAATAGGTATAGGTGGGCAAGTCTAAAAATGCAAGCGTGCGTTCTCTCCCACTCTATTTCTCTGCTGCCAGCACCGAGATTGGACATAAAATCCTTTTCAAAGTCCGCATTTATTTTTTTGTCAAATTCAAAGTTGACTTCAATGTGAAGCTACTAACTGTTACTTAGAGACTGTGTACCATGTGGTATACAGTCCAGTTGTACGTGTTGCTGCATCTGTATGTGTCTGTGTGTGTTTGTCAATAAGAGGGCGGAAACACACCATAGTAGCAGCTTGGTTATTTTTAGCCACTGGCCATGTCAAGGTCCACGCAACGTACCACCTACAGTGGGCAGCAGTGGCCTTCAATATAATGGCCTCTGGTAGACCAGGGTCATTTATCTATGTCAGCTCTTCATTCATCCTGTAAAACACACCTGTTCATGTGTGATGCTGCCTGCAATGACTAACATGTCAAATATACACACAATACATTGAACATGACCACGTGATTTCATATTTATGTGTGTGTGTGTGTGTGTGTGTGTGTGTGTGTGTGTGTGTGTGTGTGTGTGTATGTGTGTGTGTGTGTGTGTGTGTGTGTGCGCGTGTGTGTGTGTGTGTGTCCCATACACATACTGTATATACATATAATCATACTTTGCAGGACAGATTCACCATCACATTTCCGCATTAAAGAAGTTCACACCATAGTCATCATTATTTTCTGGTAAATACTGCAACCTTGCACTCTAGTCAAGATGTTCAGTGCTGCTCTTTAAGTCACAGAGCTTGTGGCAGCATGACAATGTGAATATAATTCTCATTGTTGTCCCCAAGTTTAATTGCAGCAAAAACACCAAGGCCCATTGCTGTCAAGACTTGTCCTGTGAGTGTAAGTATTTATGTAATCAAGGCATGTTTGGCACCTCTGGCTTGTTCTGGTGATCACCATGGGCTGTACATTGAAGTGAATGACAGGCAGGAGACACCATGATATGAATAGCAATGAAGTCACTTGTGATGTAGCTTGAGTATCAGCTGGGCTAGAGGTGCACCTCTGAGCCGTAGCTCCATTCTGCATTTGGCAAGTTGAAGGTGAAAGTTTTATTTATTTTTTTCAGAACACCTGTTTATCAGCTTGCTTTTACTCTGTAAAAATGCACAAGCATTTGAAAGTAATCAGCTAAAATGTTTCAAGAATGTGCGCCAGTGACATGTCTTTACTATTATCAGCTTGTTGATTCTGCCATCAGTCTTAGAATTACATTGATATTGGTGTCAGTTGTGTAACTGGGTCCTCAGATTGTGCCACCTTGTTATGGGTCATTCAATGAAATTGAAGTAGGAAACCCAAACCTCCCTACTCCTGGTATGGAATACTGTGATGACGAGTTATGTCCCTTACAAACAAACAGAAGGATGCTGATTGTTTTTTCATCTTTTTATGAACATTTCCATAATTAAAACTGCTGGAATTGTTTGAGCTGTATAATAAATGAATTAATAGCCTAAACATATTTTTCAACATGAACAGGCAATAATGGGTATTTGTTTAAATCCTAGCCACATATTGCTATTGATTAAATTTTAGTTGCCTAACATTTTAAGAGGATGTAAAATGAATAAAATTATGGGACTAAATTACAAAAAATTCTTTGCACCTTTTTAAAAAATTTTATTTCTACCCTTGTCTGATATATAGCCAGTTTTCTTGAATTATAAATTCATTAGTGTGTTCTGCTGTTAACACACCACAAATGTTTGCAAATAGGAAAACCGATAGGTGTGTGTAGACATACATTGTTTGTGTCGAGGTCACTCTGCAGGTGAAGTCATCCTATCGTGTTTCTCTGTCAGGCTGTTGCTTACCGCTGATGCGGCCCCACTGTCGTGTTGATGATATCGGGCAACAGTGTTTCTGGGCCTTAGATACAGGAGACAGAGGATTACGCTGACATCCAATCCCCCATCCCCTCAGTTAAATGGACTGTGCATGTCTATATGTGTGTGTGTGTGTGTGTGTGTGTGTGTGTGTGTGTGTGTGTGTGTATGTGTGTGTGTGTCCATGATAACCTTGAATATTAACATTAACCCATTCATCAAGTTGCTGCACACACGCAATTCCAACGTGTAACACGTGTTTGATCACTGTGAACGTCCAGCGGAGTTATACTATCATTTCATCTTTAATGTGCCCTTCAAGGTTACACCTACTGGACTTAAAAGATGATGCTAACTGCTAGAGATGTCAAGGCTCTTGATGGGCCCTGGTAATGTTCTCTGGAAGGGCCTCCTCCTTAAACTAGTCCACTGAAGCCAGCCTCAATGCTGATCTTGATTTCTGTCCTTGACAGGAGGGGATCCCATGAATGTGTCCCAGACCAGTTTGATCATACAGGAAGATGGAACATGTGGGGCTTGAACTCAAACTGAATTACCAGATTTACAGTATGGCAGCTGGTTTGTGTCCGTTTAAGTGACACAATATCAAGAGACATGAAAACCTTGATGTGGTTTTATTCAATATATTTTAAATTTACTCTGATTGAATTTAAGAAAATAACGTATTTTTCACAACAATAAAATGATGAAATTCTAACTTAATGTGTTAGAGAGAATGTTTGTACAGAAAAGAAGAAATCCAAAGGGCTCAACCAAAAAAGTTATTGCACAATAATGGAGACATCAAAGTGAAATTGAACTCAAGAAGAAAAGCATCTCTCAGGCATTGTGCCAGAAAGACATTCAGGTGTCAGATACAATTTGTTCACCTCATGCTTTTTAGAATTCTAAATGGCAAATTCTTTATTTCTTTTTCAAAATAACTGACCTGTGCCTGCCCCTCTGTCATTAGCATCACACACAAATGTTGTTCTTTCTTGACCCACTGGTTTTTGTATTTGTATTTATTTATTTGTATTTCTATAAGACCACGCAATGAAAACATTCAGGTGCCACTTCAGAGACTCTCATATTTTGTGTTGCATTCAGTTTATTATTGTGTAAATACATTTTTGTCATATATTGAAATCTCTAATGAGCTGCCAAACATAAATGTGATTTGGTCTTCCTTCCTTTTCTGTCTTTTGCATGAAAAGGTACTTTTTAAATATACACGTAGAATTTAATTGATACAATTAATTAAAACATTTATTTATCTTTGTTTCTACATTGTCTGAACCTCCAAAATATAGAACAGATATGTATCTGTGTTTTATCTATTAATTGTATCTATATATAGCTATGTGTCTGTTTTAAAAAGTACAACGACGTTCCTGAAGCTGAATGAAAACATGAAAATGGTTCATTTATAACGGAGCAGTCCTTTAGAGATTATGGGAACAAAAGCCTTGAGCCCCAAAATGTTAGACTTTCACACAAACCTTGACTGTCAAAATTGTTCCATCCTTGTGCTTTTAGAAAGTAGATTAATGCTCTAAGTTATGAATGTGAAATCGAACAAATCCAAAACTGTCATGCTGAAAGGAAATGCAGAATACATTTCTCCTCCCGTCTCCTCTAGTTCCTCGCTATTTTATGTGCTTTACTTGATTTCCTCTTGATATTTTTGGCAGATTTTATTCCAATGTTTTTGAGCTTCCTGCCATCACATACTTTACCTGCAATGCAGTGTGTAGGGTTGGGTTTTAAAAGTTTGTCAGAAATAACAGCTTCTTCTTATCATTACAGGGCCAGATGTCCTGTAAGTACAGTAGTTTGGTATTGTCTGTCCTGAAACAACACAGAATTTCACACACAAGAATCCATTTTAAAAAGATTTGCATATTTTAATAATGTTATTTAATATTGCTTTTGGGGGGTTACTGCTAGATTTTTCCTAATTGTACCCTGGCGTTGGTCTTTCCTGTGTCATCTGAAAAGCATTTAGTCTCACAGTGATCACCTAATTGAGCTCTAGGGAAAAGGTGGGTTTCACACACTTACACACCTCCAAAGTCAAATATGACCACAGGCTTCTTGTGATTGAATGCACAGCTGCTCACCAGCTGGAGAATCAGTACCTCAGAGAATAGTTCCTTAGGAAGGGCAAGGTGTCACTTTCCCATCCAGTTCCCTTCGTGAACACGCACAGCATCCGTGGCACTGCACGCGCTCAAAACACTTATTCAGTGAAGTCATCGATGATTGCTGCTGATGCGCCAAAAGCTAGTTTAAAAATAGACAGCCAGTCCCCCACCCATGTCTGTTATGATGGCACACACACTTTATTTCACCACTTTGATGTAGTGAGGCTGCAGTGCATTTTTTTTCTTTTAAGATATTCCAGTCTGCTTGAGTGGTGCAAGTCATGAGTTGTACAATTATTTATGGCCTCAATATACTTAGTCATCAATATAAGTCAATAGCATTCCCCTGCCTGTGTGAATCTAAGGCAGTAAGTGTTCCTTTATTAGGTTTTTTAGTCTACCTAAGCTCACTTGGGTAGACATATCAAATACTGTTTGGATAAACCTTGTACTTTTAACTCATTCATTGTAAGCCTGACATTTTAAACGTGGTCCCTCTACAAAGTAATCCCTCTAGTCTCAGGATGAGAAGACAAAAAAGGTGAAAAATCAGAAAAGGTTGATTAATAATAAAAAGTATTGTCAAATTAACATGATTCTCACGACTAATGTCTGATTCTGGAAGTGGTCCCAGTGATTCCCTGAAAAAAACAAAAGAAAACATGACACAATCCCTACTCCTGATGCGGAAGCAGTAGACCCTGTCAGGAACCTCCTTCCTTCTCATTCATCAGACCACTTGCCAGACAACCCTGCGCAGTTCAACAAGCCCTCAAACCAGAACGTAGGTCCGAACCCATGTCCAAAAGTGGAGTCACGATGAGAAGTATCAAAATGAATTATTGCTGTCACCATAAGTATAACCCCTGACGACAGATGGCAGTCCTTGGATCATTGCACCCACATTAACCTTCCTGTGAAAGGATCAAGCGCAAGCATCCTCGCACAGGGGAGTTGGGTCATCGTGCTATGAATAACCTCTCTAGTTTTTGGAGCGTGTCTCTTTTCAGTTGCTCCTGTGGCAGAACAATCCTGGGACAAAGCAAACAAACTGAAAAGGAAGGAAGGCTCTGAAAAAAAAAGAAGAAGAAATGAAACAGGAGGCAAGGCCTGTGTGGGGATGGTAATCTTATCCCTTGTATGATCTGTAACTCACACCTGAGGGAAACATTAGCACACAACTGAACTCTGTCTATTTAATTACCACAAAGGATGCAGAGGTGATTAACTTCATACTGTTTAATTACTTTGAGTTGGATTAATTGAGTGTTTCATTGTTGTCCCTGCATACAGGGAGCACAGTGAAGAGTGTGATCTCCCAACAGGTGTTTCCTGTAAACAATTTGGTTCCAGAAATGAACAAACCCACAGTAACATCCTGAAATGGAAAATTGAGTTCTTTCTAGACTGTTTGTTAAAGTTATTACAGCAGCATGTCTATATAAATTGTGCTTTACAGTTGTAGCTGCTTGATTTGAGCAAAATCGTTTTAAAGCCATTAACCTTCCCGCTATGGCATTATAATTCCCAGTGAAGCCAACACAGTGACTATTTCATGGAGAACACCATTAACATATGTTTCCACCAAGTATTTTTCAGAAATACAAAATAAACACCAGCACTTTTCCCTCCATTTCAAGTAAAACACACATTATGCAACAGCTTGTAAGGTTGCTTTCTGAACCTCCCGCCAATTCATCTTTAAGCTTGGCTGTGTGTCCATTGTTGGAAGCATATTGAGTGCTGTCTTCTTTAATTACTGCATTCATCAGTATTATCTTTCAGTCATTTGAAATACAGCTTGACTGCATTCTATGCAAGGTGTTTAATTGTCTGCTTTCCAAGTACCCCTTTGGTATTTTATTGTACTAATTTATTCTGAATGGAAACCCTGGAGGGTATAAAGCCATCTGTTTGACATTGCCAGCTGGACCCTGTCCGATAAGACACATTTTTACAGCGAGGTTAAGTTTCGAGGTTTTAAAATACACAACGGAGGGAGTTTTGCAAGTGTGTACCCTTAGACCCAGAGGAAGTATTTAACTTATTCTAAATGAAGGCAAAACTGCTGAATTCACACTGATTAGATCATAAATTGTGGTCTCAATCTGGGTGTCCTAAACTAAACACATTGCTTGGAGAAATCAATAACCTCACATGGTTCAGGAAGTGACACTTTAAAAAAAGCTAAGATAACAGCTGAACACCTGACCGACGATAAAGAGAAAATTTGTGTCATACCAATGAATAAATTATTGTCTTTTTTCCCTGCAAGGTCAGTTTTGATGCCCGGCTTCTCCAGGGAAACCTCCGCCAACACAAACACACACTAACACACACACACACACACACACACACATACAGACTGGCAAATGGTAAATCACTGGCTCCCTACCAGCACATCCATAACTGCAACTATCTTCCCACACTGAAATGCATTTTATGCGAGCATGCACATGCACTTGTGGCACATAATGTAATGAGTGCAGGATTATAAAGGGCTGCCTTTATACTGAGGCTCTTGACCTGTGCATGTGGGAAGCAGTTTGCTGTGGGAGAAGAGGAGGTTCAAGGGTGAGCATGGCTCTCAGCAACTATACTGAAATTGCTGCATGGAGAAAAACACATTTTGCAGTGATGGTTTCTTCCAATCCTAAAGGCATCACATTATAACAGGAATTTCACCAGGACCTCGCAGATTTAAAGGTGACACCTGGGGTAAGGTAAGATTGAATGATATTGTAAGTCCCTGCCTTGGCTGCATGCGCTTTAGGCTGTACTGTATATGAAGTAACATAAATATCACCAAAATAAATTGGAAGGATTGAGATTGATTAAACTTTTCAGGGTTATTTATTGTGTGCTGAGTAGACATGCTGAGTTATTTATTTGCGAACCATCAAAAACATTTACGAGTCTATTTCAGCCGTATACTCTAAACAAGAAGTCATAAATCTACCACTGTAGCGTTACTCCCCGCCTCGCTGCCCTCCCTCCTCACTATCTTATTTGTCATTTCTCATTTTTCACTGACCCTCATCACGACTAAGTGCCGGTACTCATAAAGATCAGCCACCAATTTCACATTCGTCAGCACTGATTTGACTTTGTTATTTCTTTATTATTTTTTGTTTGAGTCTGATGGTGTCTCAAGACTGATGTTCTTGATGCAGTATTTCCGGAAGGCTGTAACTGTGGAAGTAAGAAGGATTAATAAGAGGGGTGAACCTGAGCTCCATGGGTAAATTTGCTGGATAAGCATTCCTGTCCACCCCCAATTAAAATTTTAAAAGCGCTGCCTGTCTCAGCACAACTTAATGTTTGTGAATGGTGTGTGTACACATCTGACAGACATCCAGCAGTGTGTCTGCACGCCCCTCAGCGTGTGTGTTCCTGTCAGATTCTTTTGACTGGAGCAGAAATCACTTGTCTCCACAAGGTGGTGTCATGCTCATTAGCTAAATAATGCAGCTCATTCTCATCCACTCTTGAACTCATGTTGCTGCCTCTCCCATCGCCTCATCAATGCCACTCTCTGAGACATACATTGCACAGACCTTAGAATTGCTACTAATAAAGAATGTTTCAGGAAGACGGGAGTAATTGACATTTTTATGATTATCTCAGTTTGGATTGTGTGCGGACAAACCTTAAGCAGGAAGTGCCCAGTGTGACTCCACTGCAGCTCAGAGCAGTTCAGTGAAGTCACACACTGAAGCCAACCACTCATTATCATCATTTTTAAGGTACCAGTAGAGCTGCCTGTGTTGGCCCATTGACTGACCTTCAAAATAATTGTTGCGGTGGAGTGGAGACAGTTCATTACCCACAATGCCTGTCAGTTCACCACTTCACACATCCTCAATCACCGAATGAGGGCAAAACAACAGGGCATCCTGAAGTAGCTTGACTCTCATCTCTTTCTACTTTTGTTTTCCCATCCTCTCAGCCCTCCAACCTAATGTCCTCTCCCAGCCTTCCCTAGATCCATTCTTCACTCATAACTACTATATCACATCAACATTCACATTCACTTGAGATTGCCATCTAGACAATCATTCTGGAGTTATTACAAATCAATCACTTCCTGATTTCTCAATCTGCCACTGCCAGCTGTACACCAAAATAAAGGATGGTGTGTAAATACATAACACAAATAATGTTCGTCAGTACATTCGGGTGGTCAGCTGTATTTACTCAGTGTGTCAAGGTTAAAAAGCTTTGTCCGGACTAAGCGAGCAGAGTTACCCATGAGTCATGATTGGTTTACTCATCCACAACCTGTGTTTACAGGAGCATTGGCCCATTAACACTGGCCAGCCTACATGTAGCTGACACTGAAGACCTAAAAAATATTGAAACCTCAGAAATCTCTTAATGAGCAAAAAGACTTCCTCACCTCTAAATTTATTTGAATAAATCCCTCTTTGGACTATTTTCTACATATTGTAAATACAAAATGTAAAAGTTCATTATTAAATATACGGTATTACTCAGTCACCTTATACAATTATAACATCTGATATAAGGTACTGATAAATTGTCACCATATCTTCTATAACCAAAAACTACACAATAGACTTTGAGTATCCAAAGTAATTATGACAAATTGGTTTGATAAGTCTGGAAAGTAGATAGTTAGCTGTGAATTGCATAAATATCACAATTAAATGTACATTCATGAGAAATACATAGAGTAAAGCATGTCAACGATTAAAAAGGCGACATTCTTATTGATTGCTTATTACATCCCACTTCAAATTTCAACTTTTCATTCTTTTACTCAGGAACCGAATAAGATAGAAAGACGAGGGAGAAAGCCAGTGTAAGACCGTAGATCAAAGCACTAGCTTTGATCTACGCGAGTAGGTCAGAGCACTAGCCTTGATCTTTGACCCATGCAAGTAGGTCAGGGTAAAATTTTGAAGTCAGGGGTGGCGTGGGATATTGCAGTCTGTGACTGCCTTGTTCTGTATTGCAGCACACTGACTACTGGTGCAGTGACCCACATGCAGTAGTTGCTTTTGATTATATGATGCACATAACTGCTATCGGCTATGAACCTCAAAAATCCAGACCTTTTTAATAACTAAATGAAATGATAGACCAAAACAAATCCAAACAAAAACAAGGCAGTCAAAGACTGCAACATGCCGCGACTCACCCTGACCTACCTACAAACAAACGGACGAACAAACGGACGAACACAAAAACACTGAAAATTACAACACATCACCACTTTGAAGCGAGATCTAAACAAAATAAGGTGGTGCTGTATAACTACCACTGCTGCAGCAGGAGAATGACTTTTAACTACTGCTAGCAGCTAATGTTTACAGACTGTTTAACTACGCAGTGCTGCAGGCTCTGATTGTACTGATGTGAAGTCAGTGCATCAGAGAAATGAGCTGACACTGAGCTAACAGAGAGCAGTAAGTGTTCCTGCTGTGTTAATGCTAATATGTTTAATTATATATACACATGCTGTATATATCATGCTTTAAAATACTGCTGACTTCATGCTTTAAGCTTATAGCACAAGCTAACGGCTTGAAAGTGGTGTGCATTTAACCACCATCCTGTGTTATGTTGTCTGGTAAAGAGGGATGCAGAGAAGTAATAAATGATGTTAAGGCCAAAGTGAAGGAAATTATCATGTGCATTTAATAGAGAATTAATTATGAGGCATTGGTGTTAATTAGCCTAACATCTGATTTAAGGACACTGTGACATGTTGAGACTTTTATATCCTGCTATGCCTGTTTGAATTACATGACAACTATTTATGAGAGAAGGAGGAGACACAAGAAGATCAGAGTGAGAAGAGAGGAAAGGACAAACGAGAAAAGAGAGGAGGTGGTAAGAATATTTAATTTCTGGCCTTCACAGTCAAGTTTCTGTTCCAAATAACTAGCTACATATTAAATAGCTAGTTTTTTCACATACGAGATTAACTTGTTCTCAGTAGTTGCTCTCTGAAGTATACTTTTCTTGTGTCGTAACTGATAATTGAATCTTCATTTCCTGTCAGTGACATCATAAACCACATTGGATGAGAGCACCCACCAGCTCAGTGGCTGAAGTGTAAATTTATTGCCAATGATCGGCAAACAAAACATTACCAGATGGGAGAATTTGGTTAAAGGAGACTCCCTGCACCATCTATGTCACTAGATGGTGCAGCGAGGAGCACATTAAGTGCACTGATCATTTTCTAGAAACAACTGCAGCATGGTCTGAGAGATAGTCAGGTGTTATTCATTTTGTACTGGTGTGAGGACGCTGGAGAACCTAGAGGTCAACCCACGCAGACACGTGGACAACATGCAAACTCTATACAGAAAAGTCCTTGGTGCTCAGGTGGATTTGAATCCATGACCCTCCTTCTGTGAGTCAACAGCACCATCATGCCACCTATTTCCTGGTTTCATCATACCATAATTGCATCATTGAAGATGATAAAAACAATATTATAATGTATGCTATTTCAACTGAAAGAAATTAATATTTAAATCTGTTAAGTTAACTTTTGAAGGATTGAGAGAAACATTCAGGTAAATTGAATGCTGCTTTATCGAACAGGTGTTGGGGTATGTCGACAAAAGGTGAGCAGATGTTGTAGCTGGAACGGGACAGAAATGATATAACAGCCTGACAAGCAACAGCAGCCTGTGCAGCTCATGATTGTTTTTCAAATTTGACCTGTGTGAATCCACACAGATAATCACAGGCATCAGGATCAAGGATTTAGACCTCAGTGGGTTCCAGCAGTCACACTGCTCACAGTCGTCCCAAGACAAGGCTGCTGAGCTCACCACAGCTTAGCTCAGACCAGCTGGGGCTCAGAAAGGTGGAAAATAAATGACAGAGGGGGACAAGAGCGAGAGAGGGGGGATACAAAAGAACACTTTTAAGAAAGGGACAATCACCTATCTCAGTGTTAGTTGTCATGTCAAGCAGGGTTCTGACCAATCAGTTAGTCAGAATCAAAAGTTAAATTTTTTAGTCAAAAAATTTGGCTGTGCACCATCACTCAGGTTCACAATTGGTCAAATTGTCACTTTAAGGACTAAATTCTTCACACAGAAATGACCTGTAGAAAAAAAAAGGGATTACAAAAAAACTATTGAAAAATATCTGTATCCACCTTAATAGAGCCTGGAAATCATTCTTTTGAGGCCTTAACTATTCAGTATGGCTAGTAAACACATTTACACGAAAATGAAATCCCTTGTTTCTGAGTAATTTACAGTCCTGACATCAGAAAAAGTTGTGTTGCATCATGCAGATAAACGGAACCAAGAGCAAAATTTTGCTGCATAGGAAATCAGTGATGGTAGATTTGAAAAGTCAAACATGATGAGCCTGTTTCCAGCTGAATGGTCTCGAAGGGTGCCAGCACTCAAGAGGCAACCTCATCCATAAGTGATGCAACGCCAACGCAATGTCACATGTCAAGACTGCAACCCCACACATACGGAGGTACAAACACACACACACACGCACACACACACACACACACACACACACACACACACACACACACACACACACACACACACACACACACACACACACACACACACACACACACACACACACACACACTTAGGCTACATTCATGTCTACTTTTGATACAAATATTTTTCCTCTCTTGCATACACATTATGAATAAGTCATGGGTATCACACCTCATGCAACTCCTCCATTTTTTGAGAAGAGAGGATAAATGTGTACAACAGAAACTAAAGTTTTTGTGTGTAAATGAGGGGCTGAGCTTGCAGGGCAGTAATTTAAGAAATTACATAAGTGAGGTGATTTAGTGTTAAGGATGTCCTCTGCATAATGGTGACAATGTATAATTTATTGCCCTGGAGTTCGATGGCCGACTTGTCAGCAGATGTAATGTCATTTGACAAGTACGGTGAAGAATCCTGTAGGTATTACTTCACCACTAAATACTCCAGCCCTTCATTAGAGCGCTATTCAAATCATATTTTCATTGCATCCTCATTATAATACATGGAAACCCATCAAGGCAATAGTGGAAACAAATATAATCAAAACAACCATCTCATAGTCTGAGTCACCCTCGCTTCTGTCTCTGTCTGTGTGCAGTTCAATATCATCCATCACACATTTCTCAAACAAACACTACTATATTGTTCTGCAGCTATAAAGTACTACGTCTTTATCAAACACAGCCCCATCCAGTTTGACCTGTGGAGATAATACGGTCTTTGTGATGCTGGTACAGCTTCTGCTATGTGTGTGGCTGTTCCTCAAACATCGCGTGAATGAAAGTACATTTCAAAGATAACACAGAACAATAACCGGACAAATATTAGTTCTGAACCAGTGGATCCATACCCTGTCTAGACGCTGGATTTAAATAAGATGGTGACATTTATTGTGATTGATGATTTTATAGTTTATTATTTGGTAGCAAAAACAGAACCAAAAGATTATTGTTAAAATTATAAAATTGCATGCTTTTTTTCAGTTATTGGTTGATTGATCATAATTCAGCTGCTATAAATCAAAAGGTGTCATTCGATGAAATTTTGTCTTGTTAGGAACTACATGTCAATTTTATATATTTTTTCATTTATAATGGTTGGGAGCAAAGCCCTGCCCCTATATTGTTAGCTATTGTTAGTTAGCTATATTGTTAGTGCATTTGTGTCAGACTGCTACAGCTAGAATGGAGCCACACTGTCATTACCTGCTCTCCCTAAAGAAATGTTATTTAGTATATTGCAAAAGGGAAAAGTAATATCAGAGAAAAGGAGCATATGTTTGAAGGATATAACAAGCGCACTCAGTTTCAGTTTGGCTAGAAACACATAACAGCTGTTGAAACATAATGGATTTTACTCTTCAACAAACCCCTTTTATTCCAAAGTTTCTTTAATCTTGCCAGATACCTGAATAAACAATTCGAGCATGTTGTAGCAGAAAAAACAAGAAGAGCTAAATTTGCCAAAAGGGCTTATGGCCATTTGTTGCTGCACTAACCTTTTGTTACATCAGTCATTTCTTCACCAAATTATGTAAACAGCTTCAGCAGTACTGGATTTCTGACCCTAAAAATGGTAATGTTTTTATTCATTGATGCAATAAATAAGTAGCAAAAGCATATCATGTATACATTTGGTAAGCCTTCAGCAGCTAGTGCTGCACGTAAGTGCAGGTTGACTGATGATTGTTTTACCGCATACATTGGAACATACTTCTTCTAATCTTCTAATCCCATAGTATAATGTTGGCATATTTCCAGAAGCAATGCATTTCTGGGAATCACTTCAAATGGATTCAACCTGAAAAGGAAGCAAGTCTGACACATTTGTCTTTGAAGCACATGTATAGAGATTTGGAGCTGGCAGATTCTTAACTATGATTGGACTATCTATATCGGGAAGGCGGGGTTTATAATGTTCATTCTGATGGGAACATGAATAGAAAGCTCACAATTCCCTAAAATACAATATAAGAAAAGCAAACCTTTTTTTTAAATTGTAATAAGACAAAACATCTTATCTATTTAAAACTAATACGTTTTTCTTTATTTAAAGTAAAATCTCTCTCCTCTTCTGTTAGCATGGCACCTATAAAATATTTGTGCTGTACTGTGCAGCATTTTAAGCTGTTAAAGGAAGATATATATTCTCAAGTGATTCTTACTCTGTTGACGATAATGCTGGGAGAAATGTCAGCATAATCCCCTGGTTAATATACCTTATCTGATAATCCTGCCTCTTAAAGATTCCATGAGGAATCTTTCCTAATCTCTGCCATCAATAGAGATTTCAGGGGACTTCATCTCATCAATAGTGAGTTGTTTGAGGAGAAAAAAAGACAGATCTCATTCTACAATTTTTGCATTAAATTTATTTTCTTCTACAGAGTAAAGCTGTTATTCTCAGCTGGGTGGTCAAGTTCTTGTCTTAGTTTGTTTAAAAAGTCAGGGATAATTCCTTCTTTTATATCAAACAACAAGTATCAAGCTATGTTTTCTTTTGTTTGTTACTAGTGGAAAGAAAACTTCCAGTTGGTTAATGAGTAGAAAGTTATCATGTTTCCTCGTGGCTAATTATATGTCATTAATCCAGTATAACACATCCGTTCATACGGAATAAATCTTATTCTAAATGTCCCAGTAGTATCATGTTTGCTGCTTAAAGTATTGCTGTCTTCTGAATTTGCTATCACATTACTCGCCTTCTCCATGAAAATACCATGATGGTTATGTGGTCACAAGGGGCAGCGTCCTGCCTGCTAAAAGCTCATCTGCCCATGCTATTTAAAAGCCATTGTTAGAGCGGTGAGAGAACATCCTGACTGCTCAGCTGAACACCAGAATCACAGAAACACTGTAAGTTCCTTTTAATTTCAACTTTATTGTTAATGTTTGAGCTTGTCAGCTATTTTTATAAGATATTAGTGATGTTTTTGGAATGCTGACAGATGTTTACAATGTGGAAAATGATTTTCATTGTTAAGTTTCAGCTAGTGTTTTAATTAAGACACCAATTTAACAGTTTAAAGTGTGGTTGAAAATGTTCTTTATAGAGCAGTTATAATACAGAAATGTAAAATCCTCAATGAAGAAGGCTAGGTAAAGGCAGTATTAATATTGGAGTGAATTAAAGTCATTTTAACTTCTTTATTTTCAGTTACATTGAGACAAACTACATGAGGTGTTCAGAGGAGAACTTCAAGTAATCATAAACAGATATTGAATTAATCTAAATCAACTTAAAATCTTTAGCAAAGCGTTGTGTTGTAAAAATGGGTTACATTCTCATTGTTAAATGTCTTTTTTGAAATATAGTGAATTAGAATTATACAGTATCGTGAAACACAAATCTGGAAATACATAATCTAATTACTTTATTTCATGTTATTCATTTATTTATAAAGTTAGAAAATAACTTCCATTACAAGACTTCTGTTATTTGATTTCTTTCATTAAATCATGATATAAATTCTAATAGAAAACACTTGTATCACATGTATCATTGATGCCTTGTACTAGTGTTGTGTCTTAAATTACAGCGGCAATGTTAGAATCATATCTAGCATCTGAGTTGGTATGACAGTCATGCATAAATCTCTCTAAAGCATGATTTCATCTGTTTGGGAAATGTCTAATGCTTCCTGTATACTCGGCCTCTGCAGACAGATGGCTGGCAGACTAAATTAGGAACACCCAAGTGACAATTAAACAGTGCTACTGCTTGGGAGTGATTGAGGACACCGAACTGAAGCCAATGAATTAGACAAAAACGAGTTCACATTGTCAGTTTTTACTTTATCAAGTTTGAATTTCACATTAGTGCACGGACTTAGCATTTTGGCAGGGTGTGCGCAAATACTGTACGTAGACAAGGAATGTGGCTACTACCGTATGTATTATTAGCAAGGTAAATAATCCAAAAAGATTTTAGCTGAAAACTTAAGTTCTTAAATTCAAATATTTGAATAACAAACACTTGACTATAAACTTGAAATTATGCGTAAAATTATGCATTATTTTGCATGAAGTCAAAAGTCTGTGGTTTTGGTCATTAGATAAAAACATCAAGCCCCATCAGGACATTTTATTGGCCTCATTTTTAAAAACCACCTTTACAAATGAAAATTGATCTGGCTTGACTCAAGCAGAAATGCTCACAAGAGAGGTAATTGTATAATGTTTTTAGTAATGCTGATCCTCCTGGAAGTTACAGAGACAAGGATTAAATGAATGCACTCTTAGTGACATTTGGCATAATTTCAATTCAACAAAATGTAACACAGTGGTCAGGTAGTTTGAGACATTTTAATGCATAAATGATGCATATATGGGGCGGCAGTGGCTCAGTGGTAAAGCGGGCGGTAGAGCGGGTCGTCCTATGATTTAAGATCGGCGGTTCGATTCCCGCTCCCGCCCCTCCAAAAATACCCGGAGGTGAGCTGACAGTGGGAGGTGTCAGCTCATCTCCGGAGCACTGCCGAGGCACCCTTGAGCAAGGTGCCGTCCCCTTTACAAATTGCTCATTTGAGGCGCACCAAGAAGGAGCTGCCTGCCACTCTACCTCCCCTGCATGCCTACAGGCCCCTTTGTGTGTGTGTGTGTGATACAGGGGCCTGTACTCACAAATATGTATGCATGCGTTTGTAATCAGTAGCTAGAGTGTGCTTTCTTAATTTCCCTTCGGGGATCAAACCAGTATATAAAATTAAAAAAAAAAAAAATTTATAAAACACATTATTTTAATGCAATTAGAATATGCTATACAATATAGTTACATTTAATCACTATCAGAATTGCATTAAGTGTAACCATTGACCGTAAATTTAAATATTAATAAAAAAATTTGATATTTAATTAAAGTACTGAACTTTAATTCATGTTTAGCCAAAAGTTAGTTATTTTCAAAGTTATTTTCCAAAGTGAAGTAAAAACCTCATAAGCTACACCTTTAGAATATGATTCTTCATCTCTGTTACCAGTCATAATGATCTTTTCTTAATTTGCAATGTTCCCCTAAGAGAAGTAAATTAAATTGATAAACATGGTAACCGCATCTTAAAGAGGTTAAAGGTAATTACTGATCCATCTTCTGGAGAGAATTACTCCCACTATAAAGCAGCAAGTGAAGACGCAGGTGATGTAGGAACCTCCATTTAGCTGAAATGACACATGTGGTATTCCCTAAATCTTAAAAATACACTGTAAATCAAATGTAAAATAGGAGCAAAATGTAATTTCAACAATATTACTTCCATCAGTCACAATGTGCACCAAAGGAATACTGCTCCCGAAGTTGGATTTCCAGTGAGAATTCTCTATAGCAATTTGCTCACCAGAAATGTCATTTGTTGTTTGGCCTTTTGATCAGGCTGAGGTCTTAATACAATACAAGTACAAGGTCTCTCTCAATCGCACTCACCCAGGATCCCCCAAGGACACCTGGGACCAACTCAAACAAGCCGCCCCTAAGCTGTGAGGGAGATAATTGGTTACACTCAATGTCTCTGAATGCCCTTCTGGGTAAAGACAAAGTCATCCTTGCCCATGTCCCCTCATGGAAAGAGGAACGTATGGCTTAAGGCGCTATCTGCCCTCTTAGTTACATGATATGCTGTTTGTCTTGCTCATAAACCAGGTGCTATATGATTTCATTGATTCTAGGATAATTTTGTTCTCTATTGTAGGATTCTATCGTAAAAAAATCCTAAATATAAAATATTACTTAATTTTAAGCCGTCAGTGGCCTCAGCAGACCTTAAATATATCACATCTTTTTATACAACTGAATAAAAAGATCTGAAGCAGCATAATTTGAAAGTGGGAGTGTGAATTGCGGGGTACAAACTGGAGGTTTTTGATGAAGCTGCTGCTGACAGATTGAAAGAATAACCAGACTGGGCATTTAGCAGGTGTGTTTTTCAAGAGCAATATGTTTGTGCAGTGGGGCAAGTACATTTCTCAAACTTCTCATAAAAACAGCACAAAAGGCATGAAAACTTATTGACTTTCAACTTTCCTCCAGCAACAACCTGAATAATAGCTCTCTACCTTGTGATCCTATACTGCAATTCCTTCTCTTGAAAATTGGTTTGGTTCTACATGATCCTATTTTGACTATACCTTCAGGTCCAAGGATGAATGTATTTAACTGGGTTCTTACACAACACAAATAAAATCCAGCAGTTGACAGTAAATGGATGGATGAGCCAGACAGGATACGTGAAGTGACTCACCTGTTTAGACAATTTATGAGGCAAACAAAGCGTATTTTAAAATGAACTATTTTGAGTAGAGGAATTTCAAATATTTTGTTAAGAATATATTGTTGAAGTTTGTATTGCATTTTTACTGCACAGCAATGCGAATGACAAAATATCTAAACTAATTAAATATAATTAGTATAAAAGTACATTTAATCCTCTGTTTGCGTGTGGTTATGTGACGCACCATCGGGGTTGGTCTCCAGTGAGTATCAATGCAGGGATGAACTTCAGCAGGGAGGTGGCCCGACAGACCAGTTGTTATACGTATGTGATAGAGGATGAAGATCCAGCCCTGGCAAACCTTAGTATATTTGAGGTGAGTGTCATTGCACTATATAAAAAATAAAGTGTGGGTAGATATATCTACGTCTATCTATCTATCTATCTATCTATCTATCTATCTATCTATCTATCTATCTATCTATCTATCTATCTATCTATCTATCTATCTATCTATCTATCTATCTATCTATCTATCTATCTATCTATCTATCTATCTATCTATCTATCTATCTATCTATATATGTATATATATATATATATATATATATACACACACACACACACACACACACACACACACACACACACACACACACACACACACACACACACACACACACACACACACACACACACACACACACATACATAAGAAAATAGCGCTGAATAGTGGCTCCATGAAAACCTTAGGGTTGGATAATAATGTTAAGTGATAAGCAGTACTTGCACTTATATAATTAAAGCTAAAGACATTATGCCATGCATTACCACAGAAACAAGACACTGATATGTTAATGAGTTCACAAATCGCTAACCCCCATTGTGTATTCTGAGTTACACTTGGAAATAAATGGAGATGTCTACAATGGTAACAAGCTCTTCCCATCTCATCTCTCTACCTGTGTGGATTACTTTCTATTCACCACTTAGTTGGCCGACAAGGGTGACCTGGCTCTCCTGGAAAACTTGGTGAAGAAGAGCCCAGAGGTCCTGAGTGAAAAAGATGAATGTGATGCGAGTCCCCTTCATCACGCTGCCGCAGGAGGCTACATCACCCTTATCCAATTCATCACCACTGTTATGGATCCACAGGGTTGGCATGCTCCAGTCTTTGATCACAGTTTTCTGTCTAGTACTTTTAAAAAAGCAGCTATTATAAATTATTACAGTTATGTCTTAAATGGTGATATAGGTAAGAACTGGACTCTTAATATATCCATACGAGTTGGAGGCATCAACTTGTATGATGTCCAACCCATCACAAGGAATATTAGTTAACATTAGTGCTGTTTACAATGTGGAAGACCTATAATGAATTCAGCATCAAACTTCTTCACTTTACCCCAGAGATCAGTGGAAGCTGATGTTAACTCCTGCTACCCTCACAATTCTATCACTTCTCTTTGCCACCCAATTTGGCTTCTTTCCGAGAGCAGATGGTAGTGATGGTGGCGTTGACGGTCAGTTGCCAAGAGATTCAGCCATCAGTACATTTACTATTCTTGTCACTGACAACCAGTTCTTGTATGATCTATGGAACCATTTAGAACATGACAGGATCTCACAACGGTAAATATGACTTAATCACAAAGTTGACGTGTCTTTAATAAAGCATCAATTGCTTTATCAAAGCAATTGAATTGCTTCACATTCTGTTGAAGAGTTTTCAATTTTTAAAAATAATTTTCTTATATACTTGTGGAATGCAAGTCCATAGCTGGAGGATGGAATCAATTTCAAAGAGATATTTTTGACCATAATAGATAGTAACACCCTAACTTAACTCAGATTTTTGCTTTTTTGTCCAATCGCACAACATTGTGTGATACAGCTCAGTTAACAGTGTCAGTACAGGCCTATAGCCAAGATGGGATTGCCCCCCTTCTCTACATCGATGTCCCACTGATGTACCAGATGTATGTCAAACAGACAATCTGAACTCTGAACTTTTCTTAGATACGCAGCATCCCTTCGTCATGTCCTTTGCATCTACTCCTTATTCTCTTTGTCTTAGCATCAGTGTTAACACAACAGTAGTTTACTATTTCTGGACTTAGATGACTGTAGTGTATTTACAGGCGCGGCAGCGTAATTAATTTACTTGCATAATTGCCTGTGCTCCTGATTCCCCTCCCAGAACTGAACAGCTGTGATGAACAGGGTGATACGCCCCTCCACTGGGCAGTGGAGAAGAACAAGGCAGAGAGCTGCAGGGTTCTTCTGGACCTTGGGGCTAATCCCAACATCCTCAACAAGGCCCTTCTGTCACCTCTGCATGTGGCCATCAGCCTTGGACACAACAACCTGGTGGAGGTGAGGAAGATACAATGACTTCTCTTGTAGAGGTTTGCTCCTTTGATATCCAGTGTTAACAGCAACAGAGGTACATGAATAGACTTTCAAGTTATGGACATGCGTGTCAGTTTTGTGTCAGTGGGGATTTTATGTGAGCACAGTACTGGAAGAGACTAATCTATAGAATGTCCAGTGTTTGTTCTGAGGGTTTTCATTTAATGATCATTCTTTTTTGTTCAAAGGAATATTTAATGATGAGAAATGACTGTAAGAATGACTTATTTGTAGGAGGGGGGTCAAAAAATTGTGGGTGTGGGGTCCCAAAATTTAACATTTCTCGTTGTAATAATCCAACTGCTAAAGATTTAACCATATTTGAACTGCTGAATTACTTGTACGAACATGATTGATCTATTTCACCAGATGTAATCCTTCATCTCAATCTCCATTTAATCTTTGCATCACTCCAAACTCAACTGAATTCATAGGAGACTGTAGTGACTATCTCAAACAAAATAGTCACTTACGGTAGGTTAGGAATGTCCATAACGCATATCCAGTTTGTCAATAAAAATACCTAGAAAGATGGCTCTCTTTGAGTTCCCATTTTTTGCAAAAAATAATCAGTTTGCACGTTAAATGGTCAAAATAGGGTATAGTATGGTTATACATATTCTAGTTTACCTTTGTTCATGTACACATAAACTATAAAACAGTTTCTACAGAGACAAAACCTTACAAAACCAAAGGCCTCTTCCCATCATCCCCAAAGCATTTGGGTGTCATCCATAAATTGTATGGTGGTGGATGAAGGATGAGGATGTATACAGTATATGGGTGAGCTGAGGACAAAAACAGGATTCTGACTGCTGTGTTTTGATCTCCTCCCCCTGCAGCTTTTGCTATCCTACAGTGCCACAGACAGCAATCTAGAGGGAGACCTGGGGAACACCCCTGTGATGCTGGCATGCTCCATCAATAACTGTGAGGCTCTCAGCATACTGGTGTGTACAAGACCAACATATTCAAACTCATGTCTGTCATTTCCACTGTTTTCCATCACCAGTCTGTAAAGAATAACTGTCCAGCTGTATAAAACTGATTATGTAGCGGTCGTGTATACTGACTGCCAGCAGCTTTGTTTTCACATCCATTCTCCTGGCTGTTACAGATAAAGCAAGGAGCAAGGCTTTGTCGCCAGAACAAACTTGGCCATTTTGCCATCCATGCAGCTGCCTTCGCCGGTGCAAAGAAAGCCATGGAGGTGATCCTGAAGGCCGGTACGATAAAAAGAATCCAAAATTGGGTGTTAATGATACTAAAATGTTTTCAGGCCAAGAGTCTCATTATAAATGACAGACACTACAATCGTTCACCTCAGCCCCAACAGATGTTTAGGTTGGAAAATGCTTGTGCTGCTTTTTACATAGACCATATGCCACGGATTGACAGTATGTTTATCCACAGTGGGAGGTCTGTTTAGTAAATCTTGTATAGTTGGTGGAAGTTTCAGTAAAATCAAAATATTTATGATATACTTGTGATTAGTCACCAAGGGAGTTGTTAAGTTTTAAACATCCCTCAATTCACTATCAACTAAAGTACCATAGAAGTTCAAGGGGCCAGATAAAACAAGTGAGATAAACCCCGAGCCAACAAGCATCTGAGTCCTTTATTATGATTACATTTATACAGTACATTGTTCACATTCTGGCAGGAGAGGAGATTTGCCACGTAACCCAAGAACATATTAACTATCTGGACAAGTCCAAGAGCAGCCCTCTCCACCTGGCTGTACGTGGAGGGAACGTAGAAACCATCAGTCTCTGCATCGCAAAAGGTGCCAAAGTTGACCAGCAACAGGTATCACAAAGAAAAGTTGACATTCAGAATGTCAATTGAGTTTTCCTATCAAATATCAGATCATACATACACCTGGGAGCAACACATGTATCACCCATCCATCCAATGCATGCAATGTCATGTTCTCATTTGCCGATATATTCAAATTTTGTGGTCTCTGTATGTTAGAGCGCATCACTTTTATTATTCCCAGCTGGGAGAGATCATCAAGCCCAGCTCTGGGCTAGTGGCCAGAAATATAGCAGGAATAGTGAGTAATAGCTTTGGTTGGCAGAATTGATACAAATTACCTCCATTTACTCAGTAAAGCTGAGTGGAGTGATCACTGGCCTCCTCCTGCCAGCCTTGGTTATCTCATTAAAAGCTTGTGTTGCAGTCCCTTGTGTTCAGCCAGTGAGTCTGGGATATACTTTGCTAATGTTACACTGGGGAAGACTACAATGTACATGTGTGCAAGTGTGTGCATTGCTTGTGTGAGTGGGTCTTTCTTTTGTGTTCTTCTCTCTCATGAGTGTTACACACATAATCGTGCTTGAAGAGCTTGTGAATATTCATTGCATTGATTCATTATTTATTACTCATAAAGTATCTATGTTTGTTGTTGGCCAGAATGATAAGTCCACACCACTTCATTTGGCCTGCACCCAGGGTAATACTGAAGTAGTCAAGTTAATGTTATCCTCCTTTGACCGAGTGGAAGACGTCATCAACCTGCCTGATGGAGCCAACCAGACTCCTCTACACAGGTTGGCTCATGCTATCCCTCCCCTGTGATTATCTGAGTGAATCTACTGAATCCTCACTTTATCATGGGAACACTACTAAAGCCACAGGTTTCTTGTTTTCATACTTTATTTATGCTTCGTGTGTGAGTTACGCATATGCAAATGCATTCACCCTCCAATCATTCACACACCATCCTCACCTTTGGACATACATTTACATCAAGTAACCTCAAGTTTGAATGCCATTATTCTGCTGCAGCAAGTACATTGAAGGCATCAGTCCCGTGATTGTAATATGATATCATTGCCGTGTCACTGCTGTGCCCCATGAACGTGTCTGTGTATAGTAATGGTGTCATTATTCTGATCTTTAGGACTTTTAGTTCAAGATGCACTTGAGCATTATAAATGCTTGACTAACTTTGTCTTAAAATTCCCACCGTAATTGAGCTATAAAGGAGCAGCACTCTGTGAAAGCTATCTAATTCACCATCACTGATGAAATGTAATTAAGCTAGAAACTCCACTTCTTGTAATGCCAGCTCTAGTTGACATTCTTAAAAAACACGTAATGCATTTTAAGTTTTGACATTTTAACATGGGAATCACCGGAAGCCTCTCCTGATGCTGATTTCATTACAATATCAGGGATTAATTGATTAAGTATTTCAATGAAGTACAGTCCTGGAAACATTGAATGTAACCACAAAGTATCTGGTTGTTATACAGTACTGAGTGAATGAATCCTCACTGGTTTTACTACAATTGTGTTTACTTTTCCAGAGCAACAATTTTTGACCACGCAGAACTGGCAGAGTACCTCATTGATTTGGTAAATAAAGTACACACACACACGCGCACATGCACACGCACACGCACACACACACACACACACACACACACACACACACACACACACACACACACACACACACACACACACACACACACACACACACACACTACAGCTGTTATGTACATGAGATTCCCATCTTATCTGCAGAGTGTTATCAATGTTGACCTAACCACAATGAATTTAACAGATGACTTACAGCTGCATTATTTTCTGTAATAAATCTCCAGTGTAGCAAATTAAATGCCAAATTATCAAGTTTGACATCAGTGCTGCCTAGATTTCATTTTATGATTTTACTGTTACACTGGCTGCATGTGTTTGGCTCAACTTATCTTAATTATTTTCAACTTTAAGTGCACCTCTTGCCTGAGTAAATGTTAAAGGTGCTGCCCACGTCTTTGAGACAATCTCTTGCCATCTGTTGCTCCTTGAGGGCATTTTACGAGAACTGTGTTGCTAGGAGAAAGCTGGGGTCCAAGTTTATCTCCTGTAAACTCATTCTGTTAGCACAGACTGCAGCAGGAAATAAACCTGTTTGCTTTGAGTGTGTTTATTACATTATCATGGTGATACGAGACTAATTAATTACAGCAAACACAAGATTGGATTCAGAGGGATTTTGACAGTTATCAAAATGACAAACAAAAGTGTCTACTGTTCCTATTCTAATGAATTTGAAATTACATTAATGCTCCAATGCTGTCTGCCCAGATTGTTTGATTCACGACTGTGGCTCTTTGCAGCATGTCGCACCTCTATCTGTCTCCAACATTTCTCATCTTCATTATACCTCTCCATGTCTCATAATATAAAACTGAAGGCTGAAATATGTCAAAAATAAATAATAATAATAACTTTCCACATTTGTGTCCCTTTTAGACTGAGGCAAACAGTAGCTCCTCATCTCTTTTATTTTTTTCTGAAAAAAAATGCATGATACATTCTGCATAGGTGTAGGTTGAATATTACAGAACAAGGCTAAAATGTAATATTCCAAACATAAAGTCTGTATACTGAACAAGTGATGATATGTGGACTGTAATTTTAAAAATGTAGATCAAAAAGGTCTTTTCTGCCCTGTCTGTATGCTGTAACAGTATGATTTCAGTTTCGTATATAATATGAGGCTGCTGCTCTTATGAACAACCCCCCAAAAAACCCAAATCAATATTAATAATTTTCCACAAATACATGATAAAAATGGTGGTCATTGATTAGTGTAAATTTTGCATCTCCTATTCAGGGTGCAGACCTTAATGCCATGGACTGTAAAGGAAGCTCTCCCTTACTGCTAGCTACGAGCTGTGGAGCATGGAAAACTGTCTCCCTGCTACTGTCCAAAGGTGATCTACTGTGCTTTACTTCACTACTGTCTGTTTTTATGCATTCATCTTATTTTTTTTAAATGCCTGATGAAGCTGGTTGCACACACTCATGTTTGTCTTTCATGTTATACGTCCTTCAGGGGCAAATGTGTCTGTGAAAGACCAATGCGGTTGTAACTTCCTTCATCTGGTCATTCTACAACCAAAGGGTCTGAAGAATCTCAAAGAGGATGTATTGCAGGTGCCATCTGATTTTTTTTTTCCATATTTGTGACCCATCACAAATTGACTGTAATACAAAAATCTCATTCAATAGAAATGTAATTACTACCCTGTTCTTGCTCATTGTGGCTTGAGCCTAGAAGTATGCATAAAGGACAACTGATAAAGTTCCTCATTCCCTCGCTAAGCCTTTCAAACACTGGGAGCTTTGGCTTGAAATGAGACATAGAAGATTGAAATTAGTATACTGTAGTCCACAGCTATTAACAAATATCATCACACTAAATTATTTTAATAATCTCAGTACAGTATTTCAGTATGTAGTGTACTTGTGTTTACTTGTGAGAAACTGTATTTACACAGCATGCATGGAAACCTTTTCATTCATGCTTTGTCTAATATAATTTTAAACTTAAAATGTGTCTATACTTATGATTTGTCTGACTTTAGTGTAATAGTGTGAAGGCATTGGTGAGCTGTGAGGATAACGAGGGCTGCACCCCACTCCATTACGCCTGCAGACTCGGTATCCATGACTCAGTGAAGAACATGCTAGGCCTCTCAGGACAAGTGGGCCTCTCATGCAAGTCCAGAGACAAGAAGTCCGCCCTGCATTTTGCTGCTCAGTGAGTTTGATTGCTTCCCAAGGCCTTCCCATGCTATTGAATTAAACATTACTTACCTGTACTTGAAATGATTTCCTCTAAAATTCACTTTGCTAATTTGATCTAAATAGGACTTGCGATGTCATTGCAGTGCAGTGCAGTTGACACTGATCAGTGTGCAGTCCTGAACATACACTTTAAATGATTTATTTCATTTTATTCTCAATCCACCACATTTAATTTGATTAATAAAAAATACAGTCCCATCGTGTATCCTATGTGTTGCCCTGTGTGACTGTGGAGTAATAAAATTGTCTTAAAACATCCAGATTTGTAGGCAGCAAAAGATCACATACTGTCATTGTGCTTGTTAAATAAAACCACAAGGGACATTAATCAAAAATGTCTCTTCAGAGGACTTTGAGTAACGATCTTCCAAAAGCCAAGACTTTTATTTCTATAATTGAATAACACTGGCCAGATGAAAAATGAACAATGTACCTATATTTAAAACTGTTACCTCACTGCAATTTTAATTCAGTGAGTAATGTCTGCACTTTTCATGATTAATTTTCATGACATACCTATTATAAGTTGACCCAAAGGAATTGTCACGAGAATAGAATTCAATTAGCAAGGCACATGTAAAGAAATGTTACCAACAGGGTGAAATGAGCGGACATTTAACATTCCTGTTATTGATTTTTCTATCATGTACATTCTATTGCAAGGGAACAAATGAAGGCCGTGATATGATGTGGTATCATTATAGGCACGTCATTCCATTTCCCACCAGGTCCACTGCTCTAACACCACATGCTACTGAGCTTCTTAAGAGGAAGCAAAAAAGGATCAAGCGTTCCTTCTGTTGTGACTTTCATTGTGTGTTGCACTTTGTGTCATTAACACTTTTTAAAGATTATTTTTACCTACTATTTTAACACTGTGCCAGAACAGAAATCACGTATTTTCTACAAGACGTGCAAAAGGTCTTAATAGTCCAGAAAGTGCAGAAAGCATCTCCACACTCTAAAGCTTCTCTTCATTCTTCTCGTTTTTAAGGTATGGACGCCTCAATACATGCCACCGATTATTGGAGACCATCAAAGACTCTCGTCTACTGAATGAAGGTGATGAGCGAGGCCTGACGCCGCTACATTTGGCTTCAAAGGAAGGGCACACCAAGGTGGTGGAGCTGCTGTTGCGAAAAGGAGCTCTCCTTCACAGGTAAAGTCATAGATGTACATACACATGCAAAAACACATTGTTATCATCAATGCAACGCTGTGCAATGCCTACAGCTTACAGTATACAAAACTTTTAACAGTCCTTATGTATTATTGCTCTTTAGCGTGTGTCTTCTTTGTAGTGATTACAGGGGCTGGACTTGCGTGCACCACGCTGCCTCTGCAGGGTACACAAGAACTATGGAGATTCTCCTGTCAGCCAATCCTAAATTACTTGATAAAACAGATGAGGATGGGGTATGAATTACTATCACAGAAGTTTCACTGTCATTTTTATTTGATTTTACATCTATTTCCCATAAAAGTTTCGAGACTTTAGGCTTTGCAGTTCATGAATCATTACACTAAAGCACCAGCACCGTAATTCTTCCATCAGCTTTGAATAATACGCTCATAGCTGTTCTGCAATTAACACAGAGTACCGTCTCTTGTTCTGTATTGATATTTCAGAACACTGCACTCCACATTGCAGCAAGAGAGGGACATGTGGCTGCTGTCAGACTCCTGCTGACACGGGGAGCAGAGATCCTATTAAACAAGAATGAAACTTCATTCCTCCATGAAGCGTTGCAAACTGGGAAAAAAGATGTGGTCAACGCTGTAATTGACAGCGAAAGGCACGTTCTTATAAAACTTTGTACTTTAAAGAGAAATTCAGACCTGATTTTCTTTTTGTGTGCGTGACCATTATAGAAAAACCCCACAATTTACAAAATCAGCAAATTTGGAGACATAATTTTTTGAAATTTGAATTTCTTCTGTCGTTTTCGTGACACATCTAGGTTGCACCAACGTATTAAATGCTTAAAGTTTACACATGGTGCTTTGTTATTAATATTTTTTCTTTTACAGACGTGTTGAGGCGATGACAAAGTTCATTCCTGGTTCTAGTCAGAGAAGTCCAGTACTGGACATGATTGAATTTCTTCCTGAGACGTATAAGGTTGTCACCAATAATGAAAAAAGCATGTGTTTCATAAAACAGAATAATAAATTTTCACTTTCTGTATAGTTTCATGATGTATAAAGTGATATAAATAAGTGTTGTTGTGCTCTTTTTCCACTGTTTATTTGTGATGTTTCATCAGCACCTACTGGACACCTGTGTGACAGAATCTGATCATGATCTCAACAGTCCTGAATATCATGTAATCAGCAACATGTTGCAAAATCAAAACATCTCATATCTTCTTCTGTAAAGCTAACAATTTTTTTTCTTTTTTTTGGGCGGGGGGGGGGGGGGGTATGTAGATTCAATATGACTTTGGATGGCTTCAAGCTCCCATTGCAACGAGGCTGATACTTGACAAGACCCGTAGGGTTCAGCCACTAGCTGCACTCAATGTAAGCATGTTTTTGTTATAATTAAATTTGGTTTCGGAATTATTATCAGAATAGTCTATTTCAATGTCAATACACTCTCACATTGATTAGAAGAGTTCTAATGCAGTTCTGCATTACCCTCAAACAGAATCTGTGGGCGACACCATTCATTTTCATTTGTGCATGATTTTCGTGCATTCTGTAGTTTACAAAGGTTTGCCCTATCCATTCACAGTGGTGACGCTGTTGTCCTGCAATGACATTTTTCTTTCTTCTGAAGTGGTATTATAGTTGGCCTTGAATCATTTTGGTTTGTTTATCTGTTGTTAGTAGTGCCATTAACAGAACACTATATTATGTTATATTTATGTTTTTGTACAGGCAATGGTGAAGTACAACCGTATTGAACTCCTCAACCACCCAGTCTGTCAAAAGTACCTAGCAATGAAGTGGTGCGTATTAATGATTTAATCCCAGAGGATGACATTTCTCATTGCGATACACTGCGATTACTGATAACATCTCAACAAAGATGTATTCTAATGACTATATCAAACACAATTGCATTATGAATCTCTAATATCTAGACATCTGTGACTCATCTGTTTTTATTTTCAGGCTTGCCTATGGGAGCAAGGCTCACTTCATCAACATATTTTTGTACCTGATGGGTCTATTGCCTCTGACTCACCTGATAGTGACTCTAAGGCCCTCTGCTAACATGACTGCTACAGGCGAGCACAATATTACCATGGTGCACGTATCTTTCACAGAGGTACTAATAACAATTGATGGTCATATTACTAAATATGTGTAATGTGCACGGCAACACAGTAATAGAAAAGCCTTTATGAAATAGTAGTTTCAAATTTATGTATGCTCTTAAAGCACAGATATACCAACTTCTACCAACTCATTAGCTATCACATCATGGTTTTTCAAGCGTCCTGCTTTCCCAAGATAAAACATAGACATTGACATCTTTGTTTTTTTAATGTTGTCCAACAAAAAAGGTTCTAAAGGAGCACATTATAATGTTAACCATGGATGTGTCTATGAACCTACATTTTAGTTCACCAGATACACACAAAAGAAACAACCAAATTTGAAATGATTTGCTCGGCGACAACAGTTTATGTATGTAAAACGTAATCTACATTTATGCTGAATCAAAGCACCATAAATGTAAGCTGTCTAGAAAGCTATTCAACCTGTAACAGAGTCCATCTAACAAGAGATGGATTAAATAAATATCTGTCATTTTGATGCAGCAATACACTAAATTTCAATGTTTTTTTTAAATTTGACAGCAAAGTCTGGTATTGTCTATCGCCATGATGATGGTGTTTGTCATGAACATCTACGCCATACTGAAGGAATTGGTACAAATATCACAGCAGGTACCATTACACAAGGTTTATTATCTCATGTGATGCATGTGCTCATAAATCTGTTCAGTACCAGGTCTGTGTGAACACACCAGCAATCAGTCGTGATGGATGAGCATCCTCTGATTTAGAAGTGCAGGATCGCTAACAGTCCACGTTGAGGGTGTCCCTTCCACACTATATCCGAGTCGTTTCAATAATTATCCTCACCTATTACTTGTAATATATACATACAATTACAGCATTGATGCTCATATGAAGGAGTTTGTTCTATCTAATTATGTATATTTTTATTTATCACTTGTAAGCGCTGGAATTACTTCAGGGATTATTCCAACCAGTCTGACTGGACGGCAGCCATCCTCTCTCTTCTGTTCATCATTCCCACCATGCTTAATGTAGAGGGCTCGTTACACTGGCAAGCAGGAGCACTAGCAGTTTTAAGCTCTTGGGTTGGATTTCTCCTTTATCTCCAAAGGTATTGATCACTGGTTTAATTGCATTTAATCAAAATTGCACACATTAAATAATGTATTTTTTTTAATATAATAAGTACCGCCATCTCCTGCCTCTGCAGGTTCGAAGGAGTCGGCATTTATGTTGTGATGTTTTGGGAGATCATGAAGACACTGATCCGTGTAATCCTGCTCTTCTTTTACATGCTGTTTGCATTCAGTTTGGCATTCTATGCACTGATGCTCAACCAGGTAAAGGTTGGGTCGGGGGAGTTCACTGTATTTGTTAAAAATAACATCAGAATTAAGCAATGAATGCTGCGTTTTTTTACACACAGACACACTAAATATATGCAGTATATATATATATACAGTATATATATATATACAGTATATATATATATACAGTATATATATATATATATATATATATATATATATATATGTGTGTGTGTGTGTGTGTGTGTGTGTGTGTGTGTGTGTGTATGTATGTGTATATATATATATATATATATATATATATATATATATATAAGGATACTTCGTGACACTATTTGACTCATGAAAAAAATGTCATGTTTACCGCCCTCAGAAAGAGTTTCAGAACCTGCCACTCTCAGTAATGCAAACCTTTGTGATGATGGTTGGAGAACTGAACTACCAAAATAACTTCCTGGATACTTACCTGAAGGACGAGCTACCCTTTGGTCCCCTGACTTATTTTGTCTTTGTACAATTTGTTCTACTCATACCAATACTGCTGGTGAACTTGATGGTAAATATGCTCTGACAGACAGTTTTTTTGTGTTTTCACCAACTGCTAAAGATTGGTAGATTTCTGCTTCACAGGTTACTTGTAAATATCCACTATTTGCCTTTTTTTTGTGTTGTAGATTGGTTTGGCAGTTGGAGATATTGCCGAAGTACAAAGAAATGCTGCTCTAAAAAGAATAGCCATGCAGGTATGAATGGATTTTTTATTTATTTGTGTATTTTAGACCTATGTAACCAGTGTGTGATTCGTCCAAGAAACAAAGGGGGAGGATGGTTTTTTTGTAATCATGAAAAAATAAGCAATCAACCAGTCAAATTCTTTTCTATATTAATGGAAGGCCCTATGGACCTAATTCTAAACAGCTGAACATTAATATTTTATACAAACTTAAAAATACATTAAACATTTAATTTCATATAAATAAAGATTATGTGTACAGTTTGCTCTGACATTAGATGTAACATAGACTTTTTACTTTCATGTTAGTGCGTCTGCACCTGCAGCGTTTTGTCCTTCTTATATTCAAATCGCTGTGAGCTTTTTAGCAGGGAAAAAATGCACGTCTGGCCCATTAACTGCAAACAAAAGAAGACTCTTCATTGTGGACACATTCATTCTATTGTGCTCATCAGTAGGCATGTGATTCATGGCACTAAATCCATGTTCACACTGTTGACAAAGGGAGTGTGGAAACAGCAGGAAACACGATGTGGAGATTGTTTCCTTGGACTCGGTGGAATTTAGATTTTCTGAACTGTTTTAGTAGTACAGAAATGTCCACAACCTTAACAGCAAGCCTTGTTTGAATGATGACACGTTTGTCATCAGATGTATTCCTACATCTGGTGACAAACTTGTCATCCTTCAAACAAAGCTGGCTGATGCTCAACTTTTACCTGGTTGAGCATCTTAGGGGGGACGATCTCTCCCAGCAAATCTGCATATCTTACCATATCTTTCTGGCCCCAGATTGAACTCCACACTGCCCTGGAAGATAAACTGCCTTATTGGTTTGTCAAACGTGTTGACAAGACATCTATCACCATCTACCCTAATCGCAATTGTTCCAAGGTATGCTATATTTGATAACCGCATTTTGCACAGCACATTAATTTGTGTTTGTGCTAACCTAAGCTTGTGTGACACTTACCACTTTTGTTAACAGACTCTTTTTAAACAATTAATCATTGGTGAAGAAGAGCCAAATGAAATCTGGATTCGCATGCAGGTTAAATCCCAGCGATGCACTGTGGTAGAGACTGAGCTGAAAAAACAGAAGCAAAGGTAAAACACACACGAGACAACTTCATGAAAGTAAAACGATTCAAGAAACATGAAAGTAGTCTCTAGGCCTACTATTGAGAAGTCAGTGAATTAACTGTTTGTAGTCATCACTTACTGTACTTACACTGAGCTCCAGAGGGAGTTCAACAACCAGTGGTCTAGCTGGCATATAAGTTATTGGTGTTTGAGCGCCCCCTAGTGGCGGTAATGAAATAAAGGTTGTGACCAAGTCAGAAAGATGAGACTGGATCTGATCCTGAAAAAAGAACATGAAACCCCAACATATAAACCAGATAGTCTCAGTTACATATCAATTCAAGTTTAACATACAGCAGTAATACTGTACATATGTTTCTGCTTTCAGGATGAAGGAGATGGCGAACGTTCTGGAGAAGCAGCATAGCTTGTTGAAGCTCATCATTCAGAAGATGGAGATCACCTCTGAGGCTGATGAGATCGATGGTCCTGTAACCATCAGGGGCAGGATGTGGCCAACATTGAGGCCGACCAAACCGAAAGGACAGACTCTTTCCCGGTGGGTACCTCTGATGAAGGCCATCGAATCCAAGAAAAAATGAAGACAACGAAACTGCATTAGAGAAGTCTGGGTATAACTTGTACAACTATGTCTACAACTATTATAACAGAATTTCACACTAGTCTCTGCAATCTATACTAATTTATTTTAGCGCTTTAAATTCATGAAGGTGTCTCAGCTGCTGTGTGTTTAAATGGTGGGCATGTTTTCAGGTTGAATTGCTCTTTTTAATCGGTGTGAAATGTTTCATTGTAGGCTCAGACAGTAACATTCTTGTAACAAACTCACACCAGTGTTCAGCCAATGATGTTGAATGTTAAAGTTGTCATGCACTATTAAGCAAAACGTAGTATGTAATATGGCAATGTAGAAATGTATTTGTGTGTATGTTTTCTTTTTTCATTGCTGAATTGTTTTCTGTTAAATTGACAGATTATATTGTTAAACTGGATTTTGGATTAAAATTCATTCTTTTCAATATATGCTGAAAGAAGATGTTATTAATATTTTGTTGTTGTCAGAGAATCTGATTAAATAAACTATAGGAATGGATTTTATTCATCTCTGGGTTATTTGTAGTTTTCTTTGAAAATGTTTTGATTTGGTTTCTGTGAATGTGAGTGTTTTAAATCCTTTCAGGCTACAGGGAAAACTTTCAAAACTTTCCAATCCTTGATGGATTATTGCCCCGTGTTTGTACATATCAGCAGATTTGTGCAGTGGAGCTGGCGATCCTGGGAAATCAAAGATCATGGGGAGAGAAGCGGAGAAAGCCCTCTGACATCATGAGCTTGCACCTGTCCCTCTATTTCTCCACCATGGGGTCACAACCCCTGAAAGTCTTTGCTGATAGACAAATGATAGGTTTCCCTTCAAGTCAAGTTTAAAGTGATTTTTATGACTGTTGGCCCTGAATTTAATTATTCCCAGGGCAAAATGAATAACCATGTTATCTTCAGCTACACAGATGTTTTGGACAAAGTTTGCTGCTCTTACTTACATCTATAGGATGACTAATGAGCAACCTTGTTTCATGAAATATGGTTGAAATCCATGGCATGTGGCCAGTGCCTTTTCATGTTATGTATAAAAAAAAAGAACAGAAAGACAGAAAAGGAGTAAATGCAATGAAAGAATTCCGTAGCTGGTTTTTTCAAGTGTCAGTCACGCCATCCACCTCGCCGATGGATGCAGCGACAGCACAAGTGGAATATAATATCTCATCCTCATGACACCAGCATGGATGAGCTAAGATCCCTCTAATGTCCAGTTGATGTCAGGTCTTCCTGCGAAAATGTGCATAATGGACAAAGTGAACAACTTGTGGTAAGCATGGGAATGTGTCCTTGGATTAGGGAGTGAAGACAGCGAAATTTGAGCAGGGATAACAACATAAACTCCAGAACAATGTCTAGATTTTTGACTAGCAAAGTGCACGATACAGTAATTTCTATTTTGTGACTGTGGCACGGGCACTACTAAAAATCAAGCATGGATCTCAGCTGTTGTTAGGGTAATTCTTGGCAGCCTTGCTGTCATAATAAAAAAATAATCTAAATTTCACACATAATATGTGGAGTAATAGCTAAGTATCAGCAACCTGGGATTTTCTGGGAATATCTTGAGAAAGTAAACAGGGGCTCCTGCTGTGGCTGCATGGACACAGAACCTTCCATTAATCCAGAAAAAAAATGTCCTCAAAATACAATCAAGGTCTTCACAGTTAAGCAAAAAAAAAAGACTAATACAATCAATTTTTAACAAAGTTTGCCACTCTCTAAGACTTCATCAGATATTCTGTCTGAAGAGTTTGGTACAACAAACTTTGCAACCAGTATGGTGCTTCACTTTTTTTTTTTGCAGTCCTGTAGCATCAGAAGCCTTGACTCTTTCTCCTTACATCTTTTGATAGCTCTGAATCCACTCTAAGATATGTACTGCCCTGTGGAACCTGCCAAGTTTGGAAGGGATAAAACAACTTTGTAAGTATTGAAAATGAACAGTAAGAAATATTTGTGATGCTATGGGAATGAAGATGGGGCCTCTTTGCCTCTGCCACACCCCTGTCATGCCAACACTCCAGATGTCATGGGAACGATAACAGCTGGGCCTGGTGCACACAGGCTGCGTGTGAAAGGCTGCTCCATCTGCAGAAACCTAATCCCTCTGTGAAACCAGCTAAGGATTATGCACTTTTGATAAGGTCCTCAAGATATTTCTATTACCAAATCACATCTGCAGAGCTGACAAACTTTTGAAATATACTTCTACTTTTCCAAGTTTTACAACAGTTTTCATTTATATCATTAATCTAATAACATATTTGAGAAAATCTGTCCGCTGGATAAAAATGATCATTAAATTTACTACGTAAATTCATTACATCCCTCACTAGATTCAATAATAATAATAAGATGCTCATTTACAGGAATTGATTTAATTGTTAAGTTGCAGATTTAAGTTGCAATTGCAGAAGTCTTTATTAGTGTACCCAAGGAATTGTGGTCGTGCTGGGTTCATGGTGGTTTGGGAAGAAAGGGGGAGGAGAAATGTTCTGAAAAAAGTTGTACTGATGCCAAGTCGTGGACTTTTAAATTAGAGCAAAGAAAGGAGGCATGTTTCATTTTAGAGAGAGCACCAGTATTCAGACTTGACCTCAAGTGAATGCTTCTGTGGTGAAGTGTTGCCATCTCAGGGAGTTGCAGGGTTACCAAATGGGAACTTTAAAGTGGCGATAGCCTGGTGACTTCCAATCTCTTGTCATTTACTTAAATAACAAGCTGAGATTCGAAACTTTCTGTCACTGCTGTCCCTGAAGTGTCTCTGGTGTCCGCCTCTGAGGCACAGGTGGAGCAGCCATGTCCACTGGGTCTGCTGCAAGTGATGCTGAGGATTACGATACGTCTCACAGAAGGACTGACGCCGCTTTGGAGAGGAGCGCACGAAATATTACCTGCTACAATCCCAGCAGATATTCAGATGAGGAGTTGGAGGATGACGGCATGGACAGGAGGATCAAGCATGAGCGCAAACTCTCCAAGACGCAGCAGAAGGAGGCGCGCCAGTCTCAGAGAAACGCGGCCAATGCCAGGGAGAGAGCACGGATGAGAGTGCTGAGCAAAGCCTTCTCCAGACTAAAAACGAGCCTTCCTTGGGTACCAGCGGACACCAAACTGTCCAAATTAGACACGCTTCGCCTGGCTTCCAGCTACATCTCTCACCTGAGACAGCTTCTGCAGGATGACCGATTTGAGAACCGCTTTGCGCACCCTGTCAATCTGGTATGAGGACATGACTGCAAAACAAATATGTTCAGACACGAAAATAAATCCCAAAGTGAAATATCACAGTATGTACTTGTGGTATATTACATCAATCTATGAATTAAATAGTTTGTAAATTTTTTAATGACCTTCTAATAGAATTTGACATCAATATTTCATAATGATGTAATTATTTTTGCAGCAACATGTATCAAAAAGTCAGTATAGTGTGCACCCAGACTGTTATGCTTTTTTCCTGATGCTGTACCCTGTTGTCTATTTCCTCAATCAGACCTGGCCGTTCTTGATGACAGGGCGCCCCGAGGACAGCCAAGATATGTCACCCACTGTAAGACTCTGTGGAGCAACAGCGTAGGACTCCCCTCTGCACACAACAGTTGACCATATGACATGCTGACCCCTCCTGTGCAGAGCCCAGACAGTCTGTGTGACCTGATCATTGACTCTGAACTTAACCTTTCCTTGGACTTCAGAACAGAACAATTAAGACAATCTAAGCTTGATTTTATTTAGCATATTTCTTTACGTGCATGTTTGCTGTTATTAACATTATGTTCTTATAATTATGTTTACAAGGTCCTTTATGATGGGTGTAATGTCTGGTTTGGGACTTTATAAACTTCACTGTCACCATTTTTAAAAAACTTTTATTGACTATTGATCAGTGTTCAATCATCATTGGTATACAATCAGGTTTGGGAGGTCTCCCTGTTGGACAGCATTTCTCTAAATCACCTCGCAACACTTCGTTACTTCCACATGACTATATTGTTAGCACAAAGCTATAATGTGCAGTTTGATTCTGTTTTGTTGTAAATCCACAGTATTTATTGTGTGCGTGATGTTTGTATTTTAATATTGGATTTCAGATAAAAATGTTGTAAATAAAGGTCATTTTGTGTGAAATCAAAATAATAATAATTCCATAGCGATACATCATTTCCTGTTTATTTAATGAAACTGAGGACAGAAACCATTTTCATTTGACAAAAGCAAATGATGTGTGAACTTTTAATGTCAGAAGTTGATTAATTGTAGTGGTGAAAAAAAAGAGATGTCCAACACTGTCATTCATTGATGCAAACAAAAACCTAATTGTGCCTTTTGGAAAGTTGTGGAAACTTTCAGTTTTCTATTCAATCCAAAAAATATTGGAATTGGTTTTATTCTCACAATAAAACATTTTTTGTAATATACAATCTCAACAATATTCATGTGTAAATCAAAAGCTGATTAAAATGCACTGACAACATTTAATTCATTATATTATTTAACATTATTATTCAAATATCAAGTCTTATCTGTTGGCAGGACTCCGGAGCTCTTGACTCATGTCTTCAGGAGAAGCGCAGTTGTTCACATTTCAGTCAAAACAATCAAGTTAACAAAGCACTGGTCAAAAGTTCAGGGAGAAGCTGAAGTTCACTGAGCCAAACATGCACACATTCTCCAAACATCCTCACTTAATGGACAGAGACTTAACGAATCTCTTAATCTACCAGGGCCTTTATATTCAGCAAAACCCCAAAATGATGCGAGTACAGATAGATGGACACCCAGGGCCCCTGGCAGTCTGGAACGACAGACCCACAAATTGCTTGATATGAAGAAAGGAAGCAAGAAGGGAGAAGGAGTAAGAGTTTTCATCAGCTTCACGTAGAGTCGCAGCTGTTGGCATGTTGGTGAGTTTCCCAGAACCCTCCTGCTCTCCAGGGAGGAACCAGTCACTGCTGCTGGACCCGGACATCTAATGAGCTGCCTTCTCACACTCAGTTGTTCTCTGTTCTCGTATCATCAACTCCAAATGTGGCACAGAGGAAAAACAACTTGGAAATGACCAAGGTGCACGTTTAGTGCATAGAGAATGAGGTGCCATTAATCAAATCATGTCAACAGAACGCTGATGCTTTGGGTCCAACTCACCTGATTTCAATGTTCTGGAGGAGATAAAGCAACTTATTTATGGCAAAACTTGAGAAACACATACATTGCTGGTGAAGGGAAATGTGTTGCTGTGTAGTACAGTATTTCATTCTCAAGATTGTAACGTTACATGAGTGGCATCTAGTGGTGAGGATCGTAGAGCATGGCGCGCTATGGTGCTGCTCATAGTTAACACGAAAAGGAAAAGGTGCAGAAGTCACAATAATGTCCAAGAGATTATTCGAGAGATCCCCTAAAGATAATTCACTATTAATAAAGTAATTTACTGTAACATTACGTGACACCAACAATCTCAATGAGACAGTGTTAACCAGAAAGTAAATGTCATTGTTTAAGACATTAAAGAGCCTATATAACATAAAGTGTCCGTCCTGTAATATTTTTGTATTAAAACTTTAATTATACTTGATCCTTTAACAAGTAAAAAAAAGTGAAATAGTCTTAAAATGTGTTTTTACTAAAAATCCAATTGCTTAAGTGCAGTATCAGTTTGTTCTCTTGTGTTTCAAGAGACACTGTTCCTTTAATATTCCCAAGATGAGGGGGAAAACTGTTTCACAGATTTTGTTAAAGATGATTCTTTAAATTTAATTTCACAGGAACTCAAGCCTTTAAATTCTTAAATGATTTATGGTAGTTATTAAATCCATCATCTACATGTCCAGCAGAGGTCAGCACATCTTCACTATGTTCACAAAAAAACTGACGCCCAAGCTTTCTTGAATGATGCATAAATACAGATTTGAAAACCTCAGCACTGAATTTATTCTAATTTATACACAGAGCTAAATGAATTATATTAATACTGTCATTTAAATGCATGTTTGAAGTTAAATGAACAAGTGATGATAACAATTGATGGAAATTAACTTTCAACATAGACATATTGTTTTGCGTAAACAAACATATTTTAGATAATAATCAAATAAGGCACATTTTTTTGATAATGAAATTGCATCGTCAGTGAAGTCCAACTTTTTTCTTAGTACAACTGAAATATATTCCTTTGTAGAGGAATTTCCATGAACAGGAAGGAACTTTAGATCCAAAGCCAACATCCGGGGTTCGGTGTAGCTGCCTTTGTAGCTGCCCCAAAAGAGCTAACTTTAGGCCTTACAGCCTGCAGGAATCCACCCGGTGCTTTGAGCTTACCAAGTCCACTTTCAGCATGTTGGTTATTTAATATCCAGTCCCTGAATACCACTAACAAGAAGAAGGATATGCAATCCCCAGACTAACTATTTGCAAATTGACTTCCCCATGGAAAGATTGGTAACCCTGTTGTGTCCAGGCAGTTTTGAGTTTTTTAAATAAGAAAAAAAAAAATCTGTTGTTTATTTCTGAAAGTCAACAGATGTGGATGTTGTTTTATGACAAATAGCTCCGTCTGCACCTAACTGGAACGTCTCTGGATAATGTGCCCATGAACCGAGGAAACACAAGTTTGAACAAACTTTCAACAGATCTAGAGCTGGAATAAAGGAAGTGGTGGTTTGCTTCCTTGAAGGTCACTGAATGAACCTGGACCATGTCCATATGAAATTGCATCTGTGCAAGCATTTATGCATTTTATTTCATTTCAAATTTTTAAGCACAGATCCGTGAATGTTACATTTTTATTGGCAGCATAGAGAGAAAAAAGTGTGACTTTGTTGGAATTATTTTTACTGCCAAGAAATTCCATGAACAGACCAAAACCGACTTTTTAGTGTCTTGATGAGACAAAACTAAACATTGTTTAAAGCAGATTAAATTGTTAATTAGTGCAAGAGCTCTTTAGAAATCTACATTTTGCACTGGTGAACATTTCTTGCGGTTTCAAGTATGTTTTATGTGTGAGCAATTCAAACTAATCTACAGACTCCAATGTTCTTTTTATTATGTGGTTGATCGTATAGTCTGAGAACAAAGTGCAGAAAGGCTCCGTCTATTTATGAACAGAGTAAGGGTGACAACTGGAGATAGAGAGGCAGCGAGATGGAGGCCTGTCTGGTGAGCGAGACTTCCTGTTACTCTGTGGAGATGACATACTCTTCTGTTAGATAGGTGATTGGGTTACAGTGCAGGACTGGCAGCCTCCTCTCAGGAGAGAATGGAAGCTCTTTGTGGCAGGATGAGGTGGACACTCTGAAAGGGGAGGCAGAGCCAAAGAAAGACAAAAGACGAGAAGAAGAAGGGAGGGAGGATGCATAAATTGCCGAGGAGGGATAGGGTTGCCAAAACAACATCCACACAAACCCCACGGCACTCTCTCAGCTTCATCCTCCACCGGCCGGTTCTGTAACGCTGTTTACTGAGGATGTCGCTGAGCTGCTTGGGTGGTGTCCTGGATCCAGTGGGTTGTCAATGGGATCCCAGAAGAAACAGATATTTTGCATTTGTTCTCAGGGCATGTGGGGCTATCTCAGCCTTGTTTACAAGGGCTGGGCGGTGCCACCTGACCTGTTATTTTGTCCTCGCCTTTCTGTCTCTCTCACGAAGAGATTTACAGCATCAATATTCTTTCAGCGGTCTTGATTTACACACACCGACTGCATATTTCGGCCATTGTGTATGAGTTTCTGGAAAATATAAGGTGTTGTAGGATATGCTTTTGCAGGCATGCAAATAGGTTGACAATGTACGTGAACAGAGGGGAAAATCATGTCATTTGAAATTAGAAAAAGTTTTTTGTTAAATGGCCTTTTTATTTTCATGAATTCTATTAGCATGATAATTACAATTAAAAAATGTTACACTATGAAAATTTTAAGAAGTACTTTTGTTATATTAATGGGGCCAAAATAATTTGTTTTGAGACACAAGAATTATACTGTAAATCTCTTGATAGGGAGAATTGCATTTATACATTCTGAACTGGTTCCAGTCCCCCTGTGGTGGTACATTCTCCCCTGATTTCGTCTTCTGACATTACAAAGACGGCCATAGACTGACAAAAGAGATAATATTTTCCCTTCACAATGGTTTCCTAGTCTCTGCTCAGGGCGAAGGCTCAGTCGCTGTAAGCAGCCTGGGTTTTCCCACCCCTGTCAGACAGCGACCCAGCCCAGTGGAGAAATGAGTCCCCAGGTTGCTTAAAGGCCCAACCTGTCAGCGATCCAGAGGGATTAGCCATTCACAGCCTCCATATTGTTCTCCGGGCCACAATGGGCTGCATGGGGCACAGCTCTTTGTCATCAACTCTGTTGTGAACTTCTGCTGGGGCAACAAAAGTGTAACACACCTGCGATTGTGGATTAGAACTTTTTTCACCCTCTTTTTTTCTCCTTACTCGTCTTATTCTCTTTGTTTTTGGACACATTGCCTGTGGCGGTGTGGGCCACATCAAACACGATCTTTGAGACAAAAAGAAGACAACAATCTTTCCTAGTAAACACCCAACAATAGTACAAAAAGTGTAGTACTTTTTTTTTTTTATTGTTGTCTTTTTGTCCATAGATGCTTACCTTAAATTAAAAATATATATATTTTAGTACCTCTATATTAACACGTTGAAGGAATTTTTGCATTTTCTAATGTTCTCATATGTCCAAATAAATGTCAGAAAGGCATCAGTCTTACTTTGACATCCTTTCATCACCTTTAACCCCGTGGAAAAAAATGTTCAGTCAAAAGTGTCTGATGGCCACATCCAAGCAACTAAATCCCTAATCCAACCTTTTTTCTAAGAGGCTTGAACTTTCCATGACCACATCAGAAATCAAAGTGATTTCATGGTTATTGTGTAAAACGTGATGTCCTGGAATTCTCGGTGGACGAGAGAAATTTATTGAGACGTGGGCTCTTTTCTAGTTTAATGCCTCTGAAGAACACGGCCAGCACAGGTGCAGAACAGAATTCATTTTTTAAATAATGAAAAGTTTAATAACAGATTTTTTTTCTGCTGTTTTGTTGCTATTGCTGTTTATCTGTAATTATGAGCATTACAAAAATATAACTTTTTAAAACATTTACTGACATTTTCTTGTGGATGGGAGTAAAACCAAACTCCGCCTTTAATTTAATGTGTTGTTAACAAAGGTTGAGTCTCATGTCTAACTTACACCACAGCATCCGCAACTAAGCACCACTGTCTGAAAATGTTGCATTGACATGCACAGAACACATCTCATCAACAATTTGAATCTATAAAGCATCAAATAAAACACAGAAGTTTACAAGGAATAAAATTTATTTTTGTCTCAAAGAAATAATCAGATTCTCCCAAAAACTGAATGTTTTTTTTTTCCCTTTGGAAACCATTTTTGAAAGCAAAACATTAAAAAATATTGCTTTCATAGTACGGCTCCTTTTTTCCATAAAGGCACTGTATGTATAAGCATTGCAATAAGTTGAAAATGAGAATTAGCAAAATTAAAATAATTATTTAGAAAGTTGGGCGTTTCTGGAAATGTTTTAATTCCCTCATACATTTAGTAAAATTAAATAAACACATTTAAACTTCACTTGAAAAGACATCATATATGGTATAACAGTGTTTGTGTAATTCTTGAGGCAGAGGATAGATTGTAAAAATGTCCTCCATTCCAATCCATCCCTTTAGGGTAATTGTTAGAGACCTTCAATCAGACACCACATCTTTAGGATTAGTTTTATGGTGCATCCAATTCCAAATTGCTGAAGAGGGGATTGTCATTATGGCTCATGATGGTCTCTTTGGGCTAACCTCAGGGTCACCATCATACACCAAGACACAGCTGACAGCAACACTCGGCCAGTTAACGCTGTTTGATGGATCGCCTGTGCGTGTAAGCCTGCAAGTGTGCATGTAGGTTTGGGTGTGTGTGAGAGACGTATAAGTGTGTGTGTGTCTGTCCCCCTGGAGAGCCTCTATGGCTGGATGGTGTATCAGATGGCACGTTAATTACTCAGCCTTCAAAAGGGGGCTGTCCTGGGTAGAAGTGAGCAGAGAGCTGATGGCTGTACGGTGGTCAGAGGGGCTGCCTGTGGGGAAAAGGTGTGGGGATGAGGGCCACATGTGGAGATCTACATGCATACACAGCGATCACACAGACATGCAACCACTCACACAGGTGAATGATCGGATTAGAGCCATCAAGAGGTGATCTGAGGCACCATCCTTTCATCTTTTTATGTATATTGTTTCTTGATACAGCATTACAAAATGTGACCTATTGGTGCACTTAAAATCACCCTGAGTCGTTGGTATTATGGGTATTATGCATCAAATTTTAGCTATTAAAATGATTTTTCTACCTTCAAATTGGCAAATAGCACCACAATTTCAAGTTGATTATCAACATTAACACTTTTCTCTGAAGCACATTTTGGTAACACATTTTTACGTCCATTACTCCCAAGTGAAATGTGATTCTTTTCATCGTAAACAATTCTTTTTCTATCATAGTGATGAATAGATAGCATGTAGTAGTTTTTAAGATCATTTCAAGCTTCAAGTAATTTTGTACTGCCTGAAAGTGACGATGTGAGAGCACTGACAGGGGATTTTGAGCACTAAAAAGCCAAAACACTGAGCTGAAATATGTCCTAAAATGTCTGGAGTAAGTGGAAAGTGCAGTGAAATGATATTTAACACCATCAGCAACAATTATTGCATTACAAATAGTAATTTTATCTGGTTTACTTTGTAATTATGAATTGTTTAAAACTTCATAAATGTACATATTTGCTTGTATGAGTGCTTTGGCAGTTCTGAAGCAAAAAAAAACAGTCAAGATGGACACCAGCCTTTGACCCCACCTGACCCTGACCATCCCCCTTCATTTCTGTCTGCTAAACCATCACACACAGAAAGAGAGAGAGAGAGCTAAGAGTTCTGAAAACCCTCTCAGATCGCCTTCTTCTGTCCGTCAGATCAAAGCTCGCCGGGGGTTGAGAGAGACCTGACCCGTGGGAGAGGCGGAGGACCCTGCTGTTTGGCTGGTCGGCGGTGTGGAAAGAGACAAACAGGCAGCTCCAAGGACAGCCATAGAGCCCTCTGGGCTGATGGAGCCTTAAATCCATGGAGGATTCTCAAGGCCACACATGACAGAGGAGGTCATTTGTTCTGTCATCATCGAAAGACAGACGCACAAACACTTGAAAGACACACACGCATGTGCGCGCGCGCACACACACACACACACACACACTGTGTTTCTCACCTTCTCTCTGAATCAGTAAGACACACTCTCTCGTCCGATATCGCTGCATCACAGATGCACACACAGGCAGCCTCGTTTGGTGTCTTTCCCTCTTCTGTTATTTGCGTCACCTGTTCCACGTGAAGGCCTTCACCATCCATCTTCTTTCTCCTGTTGTCTGGCTCTTTGACACTGATTCATTTTGGGCTACAGAATGGAGACACATTTAATAATAAATACAGTAATTACATCCCATCAGTAATTTTTAAACATATTATACTGAGCTTCATGGGCCATGCACTGGCCAAATCCAAATCAATTACACTTTTATGTATATTATTTACAAGGTAACACTATATGGTAATGAGTTTGACCTAGTTGTGCATCTTTTTTGCACGGTGAATATTCCAGCTGCCAGCTGTCTGAGCTTGTCGCTCTGATTAATCTCCATGATGATGAAGATAAGCAGTAATCACTGGGTGAGTGTGGAATCAGCACAATCATTTAATAATTATGTGGTAATTATAAGAGCTCCATGTTTCATGGTTTGCATGCTTAGATTATTAGTTGGTGCTGTGGTGAACTTGTATACTTTGTTCATTTCCTTACAACTGAAGATTTGTGCAGAGGAGACTAGTTTCCTTTAATTGTTAAAAACAAAAACATATCCGACAGCAAAAATCACAGGCTTGTATTTCACAGTCTCTATTCACTGAGAAGCATAACGCACAGATTTGCTGCATGAAATTTCCTCTGAAATCCCTGAGACACCTGATGCTTGTTTGAGCTACTTCATGTGTCTCATGCCAGCCTCCTCTGCGTTTTTTATTAAGCACCGTGCAGTTTTAGACCCTATATTCCCCTCTCTTCTCCCTCTGCCTCTGGTGTGCAACAAAAAGACATACGGTGGAACAACTCCTTGACTTCTCCACACTTGTCTCTCTCCTCTTTAGTTTACAAGGTGACAAAGCTCGCCACAGTGTCTTAGTGCAGCTGGCATCCCCAGTAAACGGGGCGGCTCCCATGTGATCTATCTGCATGGCGCTCATGTTATCTCCAGCGAGGGCATTTAAAGCTCTATGTCTTTTCCACATGGCCCAGACTAGTTTAATTACCGTGAGCTGCCTCAGCTGTGACTGAACGCCAACCGCTCTGGTTCATGTGGGAACCAGAATGGAGGAGGACTGGGCTGGAGCCGTGCTACATGTGTGCAATAACTGGCATGAACCCAATAAAAAAAAGAAGACAAAATTATATTTAATTAAATAGCATCAAGTTGGGATAGAAATCATATTCTGTTGATTTATATTTTATTCTTTACTCATTAAAAACACTCTTCTTGATTCACTTATATACATAAAGATGTTGCATGATTCAAATTGGCTGATTTGTTCCACTAATGCATGACAAATTTCAATATACTGTACCACTCTTGCAAATGCTAACATTATGGAAATACATGTACTGATACATATTCACGTTAAGCTGAATAATTCATCCAACCCAATCTAAATTAAAGTGCAATATATTGAGTCACATGCTTGACAGTTCCATGTTAAATCTGTTTGTGTTCAATTTGAAACAAAACAAAAAAAGACACAAGAGTTCAACTGTTTAGGGTTTTACAGAAAAACAAAAAAAGGTCTGTATTAGATAAAACTTTATTTTTATTTTTTGGTAACTTGTTAATTTGTCAATAATTGTTAAGGTCAATCTTAATACTTACATGTGGAGTCACAATGCCTTTTTAAAAAAAACTGTACAAGCAATATCATTCTGATATGAGCTCCCACAGAACAAAACTATCTTCCCATAACTCTATTTCTATTTTCTTACAGGAACATAACAACACAGATGTGAACACTTTATTGAAATTATTTCAGATAAATGGAAATAATCCGTTTTCCTTATCATTAACCACTCAGTGTTGCCTTCATATTATACTCAGTATAAGGAGGTGAGAAGATCTAATGGGATCAACCGGTTCGGTCTCTTTCCTCCACTGCTCTCTCCTCACCCCTGTCATCCCCCTTTCCATTCCATCCTGGCATTGTTGGGGCTGGGTGGCACCCAAGGTCCACTGGTTTTTCTGGGTAGGGTTACAGCAGCCTCGACCTCGGTTCACATGTTTTAACAATTTCCTCTCGTCCTCTGTGAAATTATGCAAATATTTTAGTCCAGTTTCCTTGAGTCTGGAACACCAATTAAGAGTGTCTGTTTGGTTTCCATGAAAGTCATTGGAGACATGCAGACAATCAGACCTCGCTGGAGAAGACGGTCTCCCAGTGAGCGGGCCTGGACCCAGGTATAACATACACAGGAGAACGTGCTGCACATATAGCAACATTTCTGATGAGGTGAGATTATAACAAAAAGAGGGGGAGAATCAGTGGGTTGAAGACAGTGAGAAATAACGTCTGTGAGGCAGACAAGTGATGCTGACAAGAGAAGGAGAAAAGAAAACAGTGAAAATGGGAAACTGAACTGAGACAAAAGAAATGCAAAGGAACAAGGAAATCCAGGGTCATGAAAGATAAACTTTTTTTCCAAATATAATATGAGAAGAACAGAACACCCTTTACTTTGTGTTCATTATTATTATTATTATCCTATAAGGAACCTTCTTTAAGTGACTTTCCATTTTAACGTGCAGGTCAGAGGCTCACTAGTCTGGCGTTATGGTGGATTTTGATGTTGTTCCTCCAGCAGCACGTAAGAAAACATCTATATCAGTGATGCAAAAGCCCAGTCAGCCCAGTCATCATCTGACCTGACCTGCTGCCAGCAGAGTGGGTTTTACCTGCATATCTAATCAGTCTGCCAATAATGTTCTGTTGAACCTGTTTTGTTCTCTCTCTGCCTTTCATCATAAAAGCTCACACATCCAGCACAGGAAAACTTGATCTAAGTTATACAATGCTATCAAGTCAGCGCTATCTCACTGCAAGTCCAGCATCAGTTCACTTTAAAGACCTACTGGCTCCAGAATTTCTTCATCATGCTGAAGAATTTGATCCAGGGGATTGTGCTATCTGGATAAATGTTCACCATGGTCTATAACGGGAATGGATTGAGGTCACGGCACTAAAACATCTCCCTGAGTTCAAAGGTGGGCATGAACGCGAGCCATCAAGAGAGATTCATCTTGGTCAGGAGAAAGCCTCTTGAAAGGAGGGCATGTAATCGCAATATGTAGTGTGACAGACCATATCATTATAAAATGGTATTGTTAAAGAAAATAGGAGAGAAAGGTCAAATCTGTTGTAAGCTGCCTTATTGTGACATTTGAGATGAGTCCCTCGCTGACGCTGGTGATGGAGGGAAGGTTCGCTTTGATGAACTAATCCATCACTATAAATAATAGCAAGAAGTTGGATGTCAATATGAAGGGACAGAAAGAGTTCTTTTGCATTATTTATGCTGACATGCCTTTAATGCTAAGCAATGTCTAATGATGTATCACAAGGAAATCATACTATAATATCATAGTGTATAGGTTTTAGAATTAAAGCGCTTGTTTATTTGCTTTCTGGTTGAGAGGTACCACTTATATCTGTTTAATATAAGTATGTAAAGCCAGCAGCTGAATAGCTTATCTGAGCAATAAGATTTTAAGGAAAGGGAGAACAGTAGTACAGAAGTTTAAAAAAAAAAATTGTACACGCAACAAAAAACAGCTGCACATACAGAAAAAAATAAGATAAGTCGCAAATATATAGATAGATAGATAGATAGATAGATAGATAGATAGATAGATAGATAGATAGATAGATAGATAGATAGATAGATAGATAGATAGATAGATAGATAGATAGATAGATAGATAGGTAGGTAGGTAGGTAGGTAGGTAGGTAGGTAGGTAGGTAGGTAGGTAGGTTGAGGGCAAGCAGACGGATGGACGGACAGATTATGCAAAGCTAAGCCAAATGCTAGTGGTAGCCATACACTTAAAAAAAGCAGAGACAAGAGTGGTTTGGATGATCTCCTTTAAATCTCAACCTCAGTTCTCTTCTTGTTGCTGCCTCAGGAGATGTCCGAATGTCAGGTTATGGAGAATATCTTCATTAAAATGTCCCCCCATTTCCAATCTCTCCTCGGTGTCTTGGAGGTCTGCTCCAGGTGGTCTGAAGCCAGCCACCTGTGTTGTCTTTGTGATACTGTCATCTGTCTCCAGGCAGGCTTTGTGGGGTTGCAGTGTGAGGACAGGCCTGGGAAGCGCTGCTGATGGAGGGAGTGCATTTTGATGCAATGCCACCCATTCTCCCCACTCTGTGTCAAAGAGAAATTGATGCTTTATTCCTCATTGACATTATGTCACTAGAGTGAGAAATATTGTCTGATTAAATACCTAAATGTAATTTTTTTTGCATATAAGACACAAAAGACAATTAACACAAGAGACCATTGTTGAAGCTAGCCTATAGTCTAAAACAGATAAGGTATCTCAGCAGTATACTGTATTTCTGTTCTATTTGGTTTCCTTAATGTCAGGATAAAAAAACATGTTTGAACAATTTGCTCAGCTCTATTCCATAAAATAAGACCACTCTTAACCCAGAATCCGTTGTGAACATCTACTGGAGCCACACACATTAAGGACTGCTTTAAGTTTCAAACCTTTGCATTTTCCCTCATCTCCACTTGAGGGAAACATTATGCAGCTAAGGTACCTATTGGGTCCTCAGCTTGATGTCAAGACATTTCTATTTAGGAGCAACTCCAGCTCCTAAAATAATTATATATACACATTTGGACATCATTAGTCAATCTACTCTTTATTTTCTCAGTCAACCAATCACAACTGAGGGTATAAAATGTAAGAAAATATTAAAAGAAAATTACTATGCCTGAGCGCAATAGGACATTTTCAATACAGATTCTTCAACTCCAAAATGGAATTCGACCAGAAAAATAATTTAAATGTATAACTAATTCTCTGAAGCTGCATGTGACTTTTTTTATTTTGACTAAACAGTGAGGAAATGATCGTTTCGGGTCTGTGTATTCCATAAAGTAGTCATGAAGTTCTTGTGGACCAAAAAACAACAAACGCTTTAAAAAAAAAAAAAATGTAAAAATGTTTTAAAAAAGTATAGAAGTGGAATAAAAAAATGTTTAGTTCGGACTAAAACGTCAGACCAAGGGTAATATTAAACGCCCAATGCATTTTTATCTACTAGTTTAACCTGCTCTACATTACGCAACTCCGTTTCATAGCTCACATAAACGTAAGGCCGCAATAATTCCAAACGGATATGAGATGTTTTTATATGACGACCATATTCGATAAATAAACAATTTAAACTGATGGGTACTTGAAGGTCGCAGTTTAGTCAATTCTTTATTTACCATTACACCTATACGGATGCCCCCCCCCCCTTTCCTTCCTTACATATTCACAGTTTTATTTACTCCTCATCCGGAGGGAGCGTGTTGATAGATGACGGCGCTGCGCCGTGGGACTCTCCTGTTTAAGAAGCGGCCGGGCGATTTATGAGCGCGCTCTCGCAGGCTTCAACGTGATTAATCGACGCCGTCCACCGCGGCCACAGGCGGGGCAGGGGCAGCCGACCCTCCACTGTTTGGATAGGGAGATAACATCAAAGCAGCCTGCTGCGTGTGTTAAGAAAATACTGCATTCTGGGTCAGCGCAAATGAATCCAGGAGGAGCTTGAAACTGTTTTTTAATGGCATTCCCATCGATTTATTATCACTCTGCAGAATTTGAGCGTGGAGGTCACAAATGACATTTGAAAATGTCTTTGTTCTGTAACCCCAGAGCTTCATTTAGGCTGTGACCGGCTGCGGATGATTTAGCTGTTTGTGTTGGGCTGCATTTCTGAATGGAAACTATCAGGGAGAGCACACTTTATTAAGGATTGAAGTTGTAAAAAAGGAATTTCCTTTCATTTTTTTGGACAAAAATAAGTTGTTTTTTCTTATTTAAATATGATGGTCAAAATTGTATGACTATTTCACAGCTAATGCAGATGTGTACCTAATGAGTTGTAAAAGGTATTAGCCTCTGAGATATTTACCTGGCCTGGTGTTCTCTTCCACACCTGCCCCATTGATCACAGGTCACACTGGTGCTTCGGGGCTGACACTGCTGCTCTTTTGATCTCTTTTAAAAATGGCCTGTTCACCACTGGACCCACAATTCCTCTTGTCTCTTGTCAGACTGAAAAAAGAAAAATCTGTCCTCAGGAAATGTGGACTGTTTGTGGGTCTGCTGAATTTGTGCTGTTCCTATGAAGTGTAGATCCAGAAAACACTGACCCTTAAATTCACCAAAAATTTTTTATATCCTGGTCATGCAACAATGGTTTTGGTTTAAAATTGGAGTCAGACAAAAATGTTGTAAATGTTCTTGGCGCACAACTTTGATCCCAATCAACACCACAGAATAAGTAGTCAGTAGTGGATCTCTCAATATGCATTGGCAACACTAATAAACCCAGAAATCCATTGCATCAACAAGGCCAGACAGCTGCCATTGTATTTTGGTGGTGATCCGTGTGTACACTCATTAGCAATAAAATTGTGCAACGTGTGGATCTGTGAAGACACCATTTTCAAAGAAATTTATTTTGCAACCATGGTGATGATAACAGTGACACTTTTAATCACACTCTGGATTCTGTTGTCAAAAATAGTACTTTCAGGCCCTGAGAGTATTCTTGCTGTGTAAATAGACAATAAACTGGCAATGGAACTTTAAGTTTAATTAACTGGCCCATTATATTTTCTGCTCTGGGCAACAAAGTAAAGCAATCCTGGCTGGCAACCCCTCCCCCCAGGTTTATCTGATTTACACATTAAAATAGTTTCTCTCCTTTCCAATTGTGTGGGCACCATATTCCTAAAGCCAACTGGGAATCAGTGGGCAAATTTCCGCTCTTTATTTTCTAGATCCAACTGCTTCCCGTGTTTCTTAAAAGGATACCAATTTAGCTGAATTCATGCTGAGTTGAAAGGCGCACTGTTACCTGTCCGCTGGGGTAGAACCTCTGCGGTGACTGCCCTTTCCCATGCTTCAACTGCAGGACCTCGACCAGAGACAGACAGAGGGGACACCTGTTCCCTCAGTGAGGTTGGCCAGCATTTGAAATCTTAGCGTTAGCCCTGTCTATTGAAACTGGGCAGCACTATAATGCCCCTGCAATGAGATGGGGCAAAAGAAACCCGAGGAGTGAGCAGGAAAGGGGATGCCTAAAGCCTGATGAACTGATGCAATTTGCCAAAACACAGAGCCTCCATCCTCAAGACGATTACCCACACTTGCAATAGAAAAGCCATTGTCTGGTACGAGTCTCCACTTATCTCTGTATTCTTTATCGTAATGCAGAGAAACAAAGGTGTGTCTGTGCTGCAGTAAAGGACAAAGTTTAGTGCTGAAAGGAGTAAGTGAAATGAAATGTTTCTACAGCCACTGGTGTAAATCAGCACAATTATACTCTGCTAGGAAAAACATTGGCCTCTCCTGGAAATACCTTTGATTCAAAATCATAAATTGTTGGCACAGAAAACCCATCAAACTTTACAGTCTTTGAACTATTTGTGTGTTTTTAGCTCAACTCAGCCACTATTCATCTCCTAAAGAAACAAAATAGTGGAGATGTTGATTTGAAACCTGGGGTCATGGCCCATTGAATATGATAACTTTTTAAATATGTGGTTAAAACAGGGAAGGATGAACATGTCTAATGTTCTCTACAGCTCAAGCCTGCAGCGTGAACTAAACCACACCATTGCCCAATGGTGCTCTCTGAGCATCTTCTGTTAAGACAAAAAATAATATTTCTTTTGTCCTGACCAGGACAGGGATATGTGGTGCAGTACAAGTTTGTCGAAGAAGTTTCCTTACAATTCCCTCAATGAGCCTCAAACTGTCTCTGTCCTCACACAGTATATCAGCCTTCCCTGAGGTGAGTCACCTTCCCCATATCATTTTTGATGTCCTGAAGCACGACTTGTATTTGTTCTTGGACAAAGTCTCATGTGAGACTTGGTTAATAGTGATCCATACAATGGTTTTCCAACCTATTTTTTATGATTCTCCCTCGTTGCTTCCATCATTGTAACATCTTGCAGGGTCATCCTTTCTGATGTAGTTGAGTTGCATAAGTTTGGCATAAAAATGTCAAGCACGGCGTACCTCAGCTATTCTGAAGATTCACATCACAAGACAGGATGACCACCAAGGGGCCATTACCGGGACCTAGGTCAATGTCTTGTGCTGCCTTCAGAGGCCACGGGGAAATAACTAGCAGCTCTGGTGCAGGGAGTGAACAGCCCAGATGCACTCTCCTGCAATCTTCAAAGATTCTGTCTTTTGACTTTCACTATCAAACATGTGTGCAGTAAGAATGCTTTATATGTTAGTCAGATCTGATGCAGAGGAAAACCTGGAAGCAGCATGACTAAGATGACAGCAGACTTATGTTTTAACATCAGGATGCCATTTGGGATGTGCTGTTCTATACTGTAAAAGTGTTGTTGTTTCCTGCGATGAAGGTCCCGTGGTTCATCTGAGCAGAGGTATTTGAGCAATATCACCTGATAGAGATAAAAGTCACTTAAATATTACATTTTTTCAGGCTGCAGATGCAGCTACTGTATGTCCAAAATAGCTTAAATGTCCAATATTCCTTTTATGTTTTGAATTATTTTCACTAACGAATGTGGTTTCAAGCTTTTCTAGTCACTCAGTGTGGTTTGTGAAAGCTAGTGCAGCTCAAAGTCCTGAATGACAGCTTAATGTGGCTTCCTAATTTATTTCTCCACCCATCCATAGACTTAGAACCAAGGAGAAAAACAATCTCTTTTAGGAGCAATAGCAGAGGGCATGTTATTGGGGACAGTCCGTTAAGCTGTCCTCACCTTTCCACCTGACCTGCATTTGGTTGAGATGTTTTGTAGCTTAGGCATCCTTCCTGCCGGACAAGAGAGCTAGGGTTGATTTATGGCCCAACATGTTGAGAGGGAAATGTATGGGCACCCACAGAGAATTATCGATCCTGGGAATCAGCAGTGAGGAGTAGGCAGTGGGGAGGAATAGAAAGAGTGGAGACAGACAGGCAGGAGATTGAAGGCTGTGCTCATGCCTGGACTAAACAGGATGTGAATCTCAAGTCCTGACTTTTCTGTCTAGTTTAGATATTGTTCTGCCTGTGCAATGAACACATTTTTTTAATTGCTGCATTAAAAACCAATCTAAAATATTGAAAATTTTTGAAATCGCTATTAATTAAAAAGGGTCAATTTCTGTTCCATAATTAAGGCTGCAGGAACCTCGAAGAAATGCACTATAGGAGATTATAGGGAAAATCTTATATAATATGAGCAGTACATTTTAATTAAAGCTGTAAAGTGAATAGAATGAAGTAAAAAGTACAATATTCTCTTGTGGATTGAAGTTAGGTAGGAGTTTTAAGTAGCTTTAAATTAAAATACTGAAGTAAAGTAGAAGTACTGTACTAAATGAGATCAGATAATGATGAGTGCTCTCCTGCAGACAGAGGAGGAGTGGAGGACAGGAGGGGCTCTAACAGGATAACTCCCCCATCAACCCAGGGGAGCTGCCTTTCAGAGATGCTATCAATCCAATCACATGTCTCCATCATGCCTGCCATACTGATGCCTGCAATTTATGCACTATGGCAAACAGGCAATGTGTGAATTATATATAATATATAATGGACTGAATCTATCTAATCTATTTTTCTTTGAATTTTGAACATTAGAAATGAAGAGCCAAACAGAGGTGGTGATTGTCAGCAGACCGTTAGGGTTTACGTCATTCTAATATTTGCTGAGTGTTTACACTACAAACATCTGCACAGAGGCATCGTGCACTTAAGAAATTGCACCTCTAACAGGCAAAACGTACATGTTTTCTTAAAATAAACATAATCTCGGTGGTGAGTGCATCATAAAGGTAACTGACAGTACCCACAAGACTTCATGTGATGCCATTCAGAACCCTGATTCATAACATGATGTAATCAGTGTCTAATTTAGAGTGTTTACTCTTCGCTCACTTTCAGTATAGCTACTTGTTGCCAGACATTAGATGGCTAAACATGGGATTGATTGTGGAGAAAGTGAAAAAAAGAAAAAGGAAATCCAGCGCACCATATTGCACTGCCCTTCAAGACGTCTATATTGAGCAAAATATGACTTAAATAGTTATAGTTAAAATTTTATTTTACGGAGGCAGACGGCTTCTTCTTCAATATAGTACCTGCTCTGATTGAATAAACCCGCTGCTCTCCTGTTTATTGGAAATATATTAAGAACAACCGTCTCTGGACACCTTGAGTGGATAACCATATGCTGTCACCGTAGACCAGACGCGCCTCATATTGAGAGCTCTGTTGACCTGGGAATTGTGTGGGAGGTGGAGCACGGGGGTGGACGGGCACGGGGGACTTGTGAGAGTTTCGAGAGGTACAAATCAAGGATTTAACTACTCAAGCTCATTCTCCTACTCAAAATGCACAGACCTGTGTTTACATTTACAGCTTAGAAGTGAAGAGAATTATTCAGGATTGTATGTGTGTGTGTATGTGTGTGTGTGTGTGTGTGTGTGTGTGTGTGTGGAGGGGGGGGGGGGTTTGATGGCTTTTGGATTTCGGACAAAGTGAGACATAGCGTGCAAGACAGACAAATCCAGCAACAGGCGGAGATAGAGAGAAAGACAGATATTACACCAGAGCTGTGGGTCTTTATTGGACCACACATTAAATGAAATGCAGATGTTCCCCTTCCCCTTGACCAAACCACATCAGCTGTCGGTACCCTTATTCTCTTCAGCATCCCCAATTATTTCACAGAAGGGACAAACAGTAAACATGAAGACTCCTCAAATTCCATCAACGTCAACAGACCCAGTAATCCAGACAACCTCTATTTGCATGAGTCAGAAACGTCTCGCTTGTGCTGACACAGAACTACAGCTAACATGCTAGCATGGGTGAAGTGTTATTATGGTTTAACATGCCAACTTTTTGCATCATGTCATGAAACAAACCACCAGACCTTTCAAACAACTACTTCCTTCTTGGGGAAGTATATTGTCATTTGCTCTGTTGAAGCCTGGCTTGTGGTCAAACATTGTGCACCACAGTTTACGAATTAGCGATGCAACCAAACAAAATACAAACGTTCCTTTGTGACTCAACATGACCCAGCCCTAACTATGCATATGCAACGTCGAGGGTCAAGGAGGTTTTTAATGCATGTGCCCCTTGCAGTGACCAAGCAACAGAAACTAGGTAATGTGTCACTCTAAACTTAAAGTAAGCGTGAGACGAAAACAATCATACGTATTTGGCAGCAGACAGAAGCTGCTAGGTTAGAGGTGAAGCTAGAAGTCAAAGAGAAAAACCTTCACAAATCCATTTCTACTTAAATTTTCATGGGAGATAGAACTTGTTCCCTCTCATTACTTTGATTGCATCTTTGGCTGTATAAAAATGTAAGGTTTTGAGAGTGCTGCATATTTAGCTCTTGCTTTTGCCCTAATGGTGCCCAATCAGTTCCACCAGGTCTGTTCCAATGGGGTAGGCGGCCTCTACCCTGATTACACTGAATTGTGGGTATTTCCTGCCTCTAAGCCTCGCATATGGATTGAGTAAGGCAGTGGCTGAGGGACTACCGTTTCTCTTCACTACATCTTCATTTCTCTCTCCCTCACTTTTTTCACAGGAAAAGCAAAACACTTTTGTTTTTTCTGGCTTCGCTGTCAAAATACTGAGCGGGGCTTTGGCTCAGTGTCTGCTTGCATGTAGCCAAGGAAAATCCCATGAGACAAGTGTGGCTAAATGCAGTTTAATCCACATGATCACTATCCGTCTGCAGACTCAACCACACCTATTGCTGACCTATTGCTATGAGGGAAATACATTTTGTTTCAAGAGAGTGTTCCCGCTTTAAGGATAGAGATGTCCTGTTGAAGGAACATACAGTATACTGTGTATGTGTTATAATTAAGTCAGTTCCACCATATCAGCTGTAGCTGGCAAAGGATACTTTGTTTTCATTAAAGAAACAGCAAGGGTGGTGCTTTACATGTGGTAATTGTTGTGACACTACAAAGAAAAAAAGATTACATCATCACGAAATATAGGCTCCAATGAGGAGAAAATGGCATGATAGAATCAAGATGTAATGACCACCTTATGCACCAAAACTGGAAAATGTTTAATAAGCACTGCTAAAATGTATAGTATGTAAGTGTAAACTTGTCAGTAAATGGTGTCAATACAAAGAAAAGGGGTGGGCTTTGAGAATCAATGGAATGTCATCATGTTGAAGTAGAGCCCTCTAACCCTCAGTGTTTCCTCAAAAACAAATTCCTACCAAGAATTACGCAACCGTGATGCTCTAAAAAAGTATCTTAAATATCTTTCTGAAAAAAGAAAAACACTATATAATGAAAAGCCAACTATCATCTTTGTTAAAGTTTGAAAGATGCCTGTTGTATTTAAAAAATTACAGCCCATAAACTATCATGACTGAGGAAAGGGCAAAGAAGAGGTCTCACACTCAGTGCCAGTTTTCTTCATGACATATTATAAAGAATCCACACATGCCGAATAATTGTACTGAGCAGTCTTGGAGGACTTCATTCCGTTACAAATTTCCCATACTTCATGCTATCCCACTGGACCGGGACTTCATAAGCTCTTTTGTGGGAGATTTTGGCATTTGGTCCTGGTGCTTGTATGTTTGTATTGAACATTTTTTGGAATGGGCGTCTCATTATTTTGCGCTCCACTCCTAAACATTGGCCATACTTCCTCTCCAATATAACTGCTGATAGAGGACAGATTCAACCGCATTTTTCAGGGTCACATACCTGTGGGGATATTTGATTTGGCAACAGGAAAGCCGTCACCTCGAGGCCGAATACCACCAAGGCAATGAATCAAAATATCTTGGTGTTATTGTATTAGTAAATTTTGTAAGATCTCTAGCAAATTAAACACATAAATGACCACAGATGGCAATTAATTATCAAAGGACCCATTTAATTGTGTAGTGTAGCATTAAATATTAATGATTTTGTAGTTTATTATGCACATGTAGACTTAACCACGATTAAACTAATACTTCTATTTATTATTATATCTCCAATATATAAAGATGTATTAGGAATTTTTGAAGCGTCCAATTCTTTAAAAGCCTCTGATCCAAATCTAAATGGAAGGGAGACTACTGCAGCCTCCCAAAACAAAAAGTACTTCAAAGTTAACTGCAGATATTTTAAACCACAATATTTAAATTTTTAAGCAAAACTTTCAAAAATCTAATGAAATTATAAGACATTTTACTAATGCACAGTTTTCTGTTTATTATGTTTTATGTGTCCTTGTTTAAACTCGACTGCTTCATACTTTGTGTTTTTAGTAATTTCTCTGAACTACATAATCCAATCCATTCACTCTTTTTCCTGTATTCATGTATTGTTGCTGCTGTCATGTTGCTAACAAAAGAGATAATGTGACACCTACTGAATTACTGTTGTGCAAAATGTGACTGATTGACTTGTTGGCCTGCCAGAACTGCTGGAATGCACCTTGTGTGAAAGGTGCCCTAACAAACACACTACGCGCATACCTCCTCATGTTACCTGTGTGGCAAGTATTGAAAATCTCATTGTGCAAAGGAAAAAATTCTACTGAATTAAAAAAATACCCCCACTCTTTTGTAGCCCTGAAAAGGTTTGTTTTCTCCAGGTGTGAGTTATTTAACTTTGCTTGTAATTTGATCGGAGACTAACGCAAAACATCTGACCTCAAAATGAAGTGCAGCAAACATATAATGTAATTTAGTGTACTGTCTGATTGGTTATGGTAATTCCTCATTTAGCGACAATAAACTTAAGATCAGCCGCCTCAAATCCAATCACTTAAAACAGATGTGGTTCCGAGGTTCAAGATAGGTGTATGAAAAAAGTACCTCACAGCAGATGCACAACTAAAACCCGGAAATGTGCAGGAGTGTTGAGGCATTGTACGATTTTACTGCATAGCCTTTTTGGTTCATAGCATGAACCAAAAATTATAGAATTGAGAATAAAACTTGTAGCGTGACATTCAGTCATTCTTGCGTTTAAGCGGGTGTTTGAGCTTTGTGGCACTAGGCCAAGATTGCCCCTGTTAAGCGCACATCCTGTAGGCTTTGTCCCCTGGCAGTGACCCGATCCAGCAGGAGGAAGCAACCAATCAGAAAATATTAGATCAGCTCTGGGAAAAATTAATAAAATCCTCTCAAGTCTGTCTCACCTACTGTACTGAACCATGAGATTCATACAGAGGGGTGAAGCATGCACTTTATATCCTTTCATCAGGGTGACTCCATTAAACTCCCCTCTACTCCATGTTCAAATGATCTATGGGCATCATGATATGCTTGTGGAAGGTGTTGTGTTCCTTAGTGCCGATGTCCAGACAAGGGTGGTCTGTGCAACCGGATCCTTTGACATCGCAGAGAACATGAAAACATGAAACATAGTTATTGATCACTGAGTCCACGCTAATCAAATAGCATGCTGGTTTGTTTGAAGTTAAAAATGGTTACAGTGGGTGTTTACCGTTGCTCTTCAGGACCTTCCAGCCGCACCCCTTTTAAACATACACAGACAGAAGTGTTATTTGTATTGTTAAATTTACATTAAGACCATTTTAATTGCATCAAGCCACTAAACAGATCTTACAATAATGGGCCTGACAGAGAATATTGCAATCATCTGTGAAGAGCCTGCGGCGGTGTAATGGACAAACCTGATTAATTTAATCTTGTTGCACTCCATTATGGCTGCACTTTATCATTTCAACAGATGGAGCACCAAGAAATTAAAAAATGCTCTCAAGTATATGTGGCACTTCCCATCCACTCGAATCCCTTTATCTGAAGGTGTGTAGGCTGCTGTGTTGAAATGAAGGCCTGAACTGCAACCACTGGATGAGTGCCTCTTCTAACCGAAATAAGATTATGTGAGGAGTCAATTGATGCAACAAATCATCAGAATTGTCTTCGATGTATTGCTGAAGGCTGTTAAGGTCTATCCATCCACTTGTTTAGTCCAATGATTATACAAAGAGCAGAATGACAACTGCATTATTGTGAAGAGGCAATGATGATTGTTGTATTCAAACAAAATTTACAATGCAAGAATTGAATGTTCCTTATATGTTTTTGTGTGCTCGTGGGAGATCTTCAGTGTGCGATAGTTAATTTAAAAAGGTTAAAAACTCATAGACCATAGACAATGTTAAGTATGTTGTTGATCTCTGTACTTCCGTTTGTTTGATTAAAATGTTCCATATCTGATATATTGATTGCTTCTGACATAAATACAGTATAAGGAGAAGGACTTTAGAATCAGACCGTATTTTTGAGGATGACTATTTTTGATGAAGCAGTTACCAAGGATGGCCTTCACGTTCATTTCCAGAGAGAGGGATAGTGCATCGATGCATCACATTATGGTTTACCACAGAGTGAATAATAAATAGCGACAATTCTATCTCTTTCAGTGACAGCTTCAATTTAACATAATAATAATAAAAATTATATTATATTATATTATATTATATTATATTATATTATATTATATTATATTATATTATATTATATTATATTATATTATATTATATTATTAAAGGGAATAATACGGATTATATGTTTTTGTCTCGTGCCTGTTACGTTTGCGAGCGTGCGCACTGACACGCGCGGGTCTACATCGTCAATTCAATTAAAAACAGGAAAGAAAGTTTGTAGCTTTTAATGACGCTTGGCACGTTTGACAGTCTGAGTGGAAGCTGCTGGACAACGCGGTCGTTGAAGTATGGACAAATGGATGGAATTGTTTCATATGTTGGTCGCAAGGTAAGATTCTACTCCATTCCTCAGGTGCGTCACGCAGTTTTTGCTGACCAGGTGATCTAATTCCACAGGCGGGGTTAGCAGGAGCAGCGAGGCTACCTGGAGAAAGACTGCTGAGGCTGTATGAGTCATAGCTTTAGTATTATGTGTAAAATTAAATGAAGACTTTATGGTACAAACAACAGCTTATTTTATTTAATATACTTTGTTTATACATCAGTTTGTGACCCATTGTTTTGTTTTCACCCTTCCTGTAAAGTTGTGGCCAGTGAACGTTGGTCAAAAGGGACATTTACAGCCTAATTCTGTCATCATTAAACCAAAGCTTTCCATGCATTGAGAGCATTTGCGTTGTTTTATTACGTGTTGTCTGACATTTTCCCACAGTAGCTTATATTAGAATAACATACTTTCACTCCCGACCAATATGGCGGTGCAGGTAGTATCAGAACATTTATCAAAATATCATTTGCCTTGAGTTAACAGCAGTTGTACCTAGGTTTAACTCTCATCCATTCTGCCCGGGGCTCCAGTCATTTTTCTGTCTAATTATTTCCTTTTTTAGTCTGCACCACACTTGACAGTGATGGATAACAGGTTAAAAATGGACATTTTCTCCTGAGTTAGTGTATGTTGGATGGACTCATGCATGCATGGTGTTCTTCCTTCAGACCAAAAGACCTTGGGAAGATTGTGTTCCTCTCTGCTTTTCTCATTCCACTATGATACAGTTTGTCTTCATTTTCTTCTGACTCGGACTCATTTTCTTGATATATGGCTGAGGCACATTGTGAGGACAGAAGTGTAGGTTGTGTCAAAGTTATACTATCATGATTACAGTCTAGGTTGGAGGCACAGGCCTTTTACAAGTCCAGCAGGACAGAATTGGAGAATTGGTGGGTCAGCATTATAAAGATCTGGGTTCCCTGATTATTGTGGTTGAAGTTGACGTATTTTGTTGCCAGACCACATGTCGAAGGAAACCTGGATTAGTGAAATTGAGTTTTTCATTAAATATTTGTTAAACTAACAGTGATACTGATGTGATTAAATTCTGTGGGCATGCTTTCATGGAGTCATATTGTGATGGTCGGACTATGATGGGATGATTGCTTTTGGAATCAATGGCATGATGGGGAAACTGAGCTGCTTTGGTGGAAGTTTGCTCTCTCTGGTGAAGTCTTCTCTGCTGATCAAATTTTCTGATTAATCTTTTGTTTCATAAAATGTCAGAAAAAAATTTAAAGAAAATGCCATTCAACACTCATAAAATTCCAAGGTGGCAACTTCCTGTCTGTATAACTGACAAGCACTCAAAAATAATCAGATTGAAGTTGTGTAAGACAAAGAAAAACATTTGAAGGTCTTTAATAACTTTTATATCTGTAAACATTTTTGTTGAAAAGTCTGTTGCATAATCATATTTTATTGTCCTAAATAAATAAAATACGGTAATTTCAGACCTACCACCAGTACTCCAGTACTTTTCACCTGATAACACTGCTGTCTGTTACTTGACAGTGTAGACATATAATCCATTTTCATCGAATACGGGAACTTATGAACACGATGAATGGTCACATCTGTTGTGATTTATGATTATTGCACTTTATAGCACCTCCTTTTTCTTGGGGTGATCTCACATCTTCTGAATGATATAATTTGTTTATGAATGTCTTCATAGACATTGTGCAATGCTTTTACTTTATTTTGGTTCTTTTGCGTCATTTTGTACCACCAGTCACCGACCTGAGGTGGAACAGCTGTGATCTAAGGATCCACAGTCTTTCAAGTGTGGTAGCAGAGCAGGGTTACTGCAATGTTTCATGTCTGAAGCAATGAATAGAACAATTTTCATTCACACATGTACCAGATTCCCTACTGTACCGTAGCCTACATGTGCTTCATGTTTTCTTTAGGACTTGACTTCAGAGAAAAGTTCTTCAGTCTGTTCTACTTACTTTTGAAGGTACATGCTCCTCCAATTACAGGGGCCATGCAGCCTCCCCTATGGTGTCCTTGGACAGCTCTTCGAGTGCCTGAAAATGTTGCGGACCATTAATTCTGGATTGTCTTCATCTGTTTGCATAATTTTCCCACCGTTTGAATCCTCATGAGATTTCAATATAGAGATTTTTTCCTGAAAAAGTGACAGTTAAACTTTTACATCAACCTTTTGTAAGCTGTATAGCCTATCAAATGTGGCATCTGCATACACTGTACATTGTGTTTTACATCTTGTATGCTGATGTCCCCCATTGAAACTCTTCACCTGCCAGCATACAGGTTTGCATATTTCATTTAACAGTACCTCTTCCATTAAAATTTGCCTAACTCTATAAAGTCTTAAACAGAGCACAGCAGCCAATCAATTTTGTTTAAAAAATTGTGGTGTTTTCTTTAACCATATGCATTTTCTCAGTTTTTCAGCTAGACTAATTTGCTGTCAGGCAGGAGGTTGTTTTTGCAACTCAGGCAGACTCCAGAAATTAATTTATCCAAATAACCAAGTCCTCCTGGGCCGTGGAGGTTGGGACACTGAAATGGCCCTGATAGGCAAAGCTGCCTTTTGAAGTCTGGAATGTTTTGGCTGACTTAGAACAGGCGACTGGAGTGGAGGGATCATTTTCACTGACCCATGGGATTTTTAACCATTTTCATATCCTCAGAACAAAACAAGGAAAAATTGAGCTGATTTACACTGACTTTGCTATGAGGAACTGAGTTTAAAAAAATCAACTAACTGGTAAAAGTTTTTTTTAAATTTGAGGGCATATTGACAGAAAATTTGTTAGATTATGATATACAAAAATGTTATACTAAACTGTTAGATTTGGCCTATGAGATCATAGAAATATATTTAAGCTAATTAGGTTAACATTTGGGCTGCAGGGAAAGCAAACACAAACTACATGCACATTATACAAAGGCTTTATTTATGCAAATTATATAGAAGTCTCCCTATAATCATAATGTCAACTGCTAATTCATATGTCCACTGCATAAATGGCAACTTTACTTGTATCAAGAAATCAATTTGCATTTATCCGTTGGATCCTCTTAGCGACTTTAATTACAGCAAGTACATTCTATGCTGCTATTAAACAAGCCCAAGGAAAGGGAAGTGCAGGAAACTAGGCGATCTTGAGTAACGGGGCACTTGAGCTTCCAGAGTAATAAATAATTCACAGGTCCTGTGTGATGAGCTGCTGAGGACAGAAATCCCTAATGACAGCTTTTTATAACCTATGACTCAGCTGGCCATTGCATCCCTACACAGACCACATTCCCCCTGCATGCTCACTCCTCTCTCTCTCTGCACAGCTTTGCCTACCACATTGACAAGGAGTTATATTACAAAGCACTGCATACAGTGACTTAATGAAAGAAACCAAATGGGAAGCATATTAAAGCTCCATTATTGCGTGTTAAATATATTTTAATTCAACGCTTCTCGGTGCTCTTTTATTTTGCATGTCTTTTTTTCCCCTCAAATATTTGTTATCTTGTTTTGAAGCCTAAAATATTTGCTGGGTAACAAAAGTTAAATGTGAAAAATGCCACATTTGTAAAAATATTGCCATAAAATACTGATTTTGGCTGGGTAAGCATATGCAGATTGTCCTTCCCACCTTGCGCCTTGTAGTTGCTGCTGTTTAGATGCAGTATGAGGTAAGAGACTAAATAATTGAGTTTCTCCTGTCCACTTTAGGCCTGTGACTGATCAAGTGTTACAGTGCTTGATTGGCATAATGGCACCATACCCCCCTCAGGTAAGGTCAGAGCAACATCTGGGGCTTTTATGCGTTATACAATTCCCAGTATGGAAGGCAGGGCCTCACATGGTATATCATTATTGTTATCATTTCTAAACCCCCGGCTCTCACTAAGAATAGGTAGTTAAATTTAGATGCAAAAAAAGATCCAATTACTCAGGCCTGTGCTTGTTGTTGTCCCCAGAGTTAGAGCAGGGAAATAAATCTGGTGGCCTTGATAAAGTACCTGACAATAGAGTTAGCACAGCACTAGTGGTTTATAGTAATACAAGCGACATGCACAATTAGGCCCACCAAGTAATTTACAGTGCTGCTTGCAGGTGGTGACCTGGCATGAGCTGGGGACCACCTCAGTAACAAATTAGATTGTATGGGCAAGTGAAGCCGCAGCTCAGTACGATTTCCACAAAAAGCCGAGCAATCAAAGATTATAAAAAGCTTGACGTATATGTCATAGTTGTTATGATTTTGTCCTTGTGAAAGAAATAACACGTAACCCTTGGTTTTTCATCCATAATGTACAAGAGAGTGAATGATCACTTTTATACACTGTTGATCTTTTGACGTCAATGTGGACCGCTCACTGCTACCTATTAATTATGAAATATTGTAGGTTTTGCCCATTTCATTTTACTGCCTCTTCCTGCTGAACTTGGTGAGAAGGCTGCTGTTCTTAAATAGGTGTATAAAAGTTAGAGCGAGGAAAGTTCCCCCAGCGCCAAGCATTTTGTCATCAGAGTCAAAAAGGCACGGCTGAAGAAAAATGGCTTGTTTCAGAAATGATCGACACCTTAACACATGGAGCAAATGGAGTGGGGTGTGTGGCTACCTCTCTTAGCTACAGCAGGCTTTGATAGAGAAAATTCATTTAGTATTTTTATTATAACCTTCAACCTTTTGCGTTACTCAACATTTTTTTGAAGATTTGTTTTTTAACTTAATTATTCCCTCAGTAGTTTGAGCAGGATTTCCTATTAATAGTAATATTTTTTGTCTTTATAATTAATAATTTATGCACAAATAGATCTATTTTGGTGCCTTCTACGTGTGAAATCAATATCTTTGTTTTGGTTTTCAACCAATCTTAAGTCTATTAAATTTTTTTTTGCCCTTCTTGATTTTCATATATTCTGCATTTTAATCACTTTACAGTGCAACAGTGAAGAAAAACAGTGCCCTCTTCTGTTTGCATGTCTCTGTCTTGTCCATGAATTGAAACATAACTTTGTGTTTTGTTTACAACAAGGAGACCAGCACTCTTTGGCTTATTGGCCTCTTGTACAGGTCAGGCTTAAGGATGAGTGACACGTCCCCCAGAATAGCTGTGCCCACCTTGATCCCCACTGTCAGCACACAGACCTCAGTGTGAGCTGATTTCATCAAGGCCAGCAGAGTACGATGGTTGTCCTGCTCCCCTTGACAAACCACAACTGGGCAGGTGTCCTTAGCAGGCCTAGATTTTTTTTTACACAATTGTGTCTTGTCCTCTCTATGCATTTACTTCCTGATAGTTATTTGATTATGGTCAGACACGGAAACGCAAAAAAACCAAAAAAAACAAAAGAAAAACAAAACAATTCCTTCAATATTAAATAATAAAGTTTGATAAATTGACATTCTTATATTATGTATATCTTTTAAACATTTTTTATCATGTTTTGTCAAAGCGACTACCCAGATATGGGGCAGCAGCTATTTATATACGTGTCACTTATTCATGACAAACACCCTGCAAATAGGAAGAAAAGCTAATTGACATAATATCCAGTGATGTAAGTAGCACCATGCCACTGGCAGCTGTGTGTGGTCCGCTAATGCTTGCGCAGCTATTTAAAAGCTCCAATCAAAAAGAAATACTGTGTACTTGTCTGTTCCTGCATTGCAACTTGGTACTGACAGGCAGCATACACAGCATGTTATCTATTCTTTTTTTTGACATAGAAAGGGTAAACCATTGTTTCTATCAAAATTAAAACATGAACTACTCAAAAGCATTATTAAAACTCATAGAAAGGACTAAACCGTCCCACAACAAAGCTAATAAATATTCAACTAGGACATACGTATTTTCAATAACTTAATGACATGGTTAATTTGGGCTTTTATTCACATAGATTACTGATCAAAAACAAGTATGTAAAAAGTATATTTTGAGAAAAAGTAACATTAATTTACACATTCTTCATTCATAGCTTAATTTTTATTGTGAAATTCACAATAATAATAACAAAAAACACACTCCATCTGAAAACACAAAATAATCTCATCACCATCCAACAAAATTAAATCAGTTTTTTTGAAAACCAAATCTTGTTGTCCACTCAACTTTTTTTTTACGTGTTCTGGTTTGAACATTTATCATAATCCAGTTTATTTCTGATTATTTCTTTGGAAAACAAAAAATATTTTTGAACAAGCCTCCAACTTTGACTTCTACCTCCATGAACCAGATAAGGAAATGTTTGCTGGTTTATTCCCACAGATGCAGTTGTGAGTGTTGCAGGACTGCTGGAGCTATATTTAGCTTCTTTGCCACTGATGTTTAGTCTCTCATTAGCCTTTGGGTGACATAAAGTAGCATCAACCTCAATCCAACATTTGCCAATCAGTGGCTGGTTGAGTGACAGGCACAGAACAGGACATCTCTTATGTAAACCTTTCCTCTACAACCACAAAATTAGAGTGACTGTTGCTACACTCCAGCCTCTACACAAATGATAAAGTAAGCACTCCAGTTCAGAAGTTCACATTTTGGATGAGTGCCGAAACTACTTAAGACCTGTGATGTTTTCAGAGGAACAGGTGGTCAGAGTGACATAATTCTGGCTCACTGTTAATATCCTGAGAAATTATGCCTTGTTGCTTTGCCAGAAGGGTTATTACTCTGTCAATATGTATAAGCGTGAGTTTATCTGACTTGTTACTAATGTAAATTGATAAAAATGGAAAGACAAAATTAAGATAGTGACACAAATACTTCCTTACACCTGCTTGTACTTGATCTATTTTACCAAGCATACAAATCACATGCATGCTGTGTGCGCTCATCGTTGATATCTTTGATACGTCTCAAGGCTTTGCTTAGAAAACTATTTATTCTCTTACACTGTTAACTACTGGCAGGGATGTGTTGGAGTGGAATGCCATTCAGAATGCAGAAAATATATTTAGTTCTCACCAACAGACAGCAAAAGGCACCAGTGGGTCTAGCCCCTGTGTGAGAACAGTTATTTCTGTCACAGTATGGACTTTCAATTACTGTAATCCGCTGCTTGACTCCTTCAGCAACATTATTAACTACTGAGATGCCTCAGATGCGACATTTACAGAAGCCATTAAAAATGGATGTGGTTTTATTTGTGAATTAACATTTATTTCCGGAATTTGCCTAATCTAGAAGGTGTTTGTGTGCCGTGCCCTTCATCTGAAGCTCAGTTGTTGCCTTCACCTCATTCTGTATACCGAAGGAAGCAAAGAGGAAATATAATGTGTCTGCTTGCCATTGGGATGATAAGAAAAGAATATGCTTTGAGAGATTGTGCAGTAACTGTCTGACAGATTTGAGTTATTATGCTTTTCTTTAAGCCCATTAATAGGTGGGTACTTATGCACGGTGGAAATACCCCACAGCTGCAGTCTAGTTGTTGCTCCATATGTGATCCTCCTGTCAGACCCTGAGAAAACACTCAAACTTCACTAGCCCACAGACACTCTCAGTTTCAGCCTTACAGACATATGTCCAACACACACTCTGTGCGTATTCATTACACATTTGTTTTGCTTTTAATCTTAACTTGATTAATCTATAGCTTTGTTGGCATTCCATTATTGCTTATCATGTGCTAATGTCAGGATACATGGTGCAACAACACATTTCTTTAAACTATTTATATTATTATTGACATTCAGAATTCTACATGGTTGTATTTTGGGAAAGCTTGTGAGGTCTGGGCTTACATTTGGTTGAGGTTTTACCTAAAGCTGGGCAAATCTCATGGCAAAGCCATTTGATTCAGCAGGGATGAACGGAGAACAATGCTCAGATAAGTGAATTACCTACCTGGTAGAAACACACAAGGCCTGTGTCCCGAAGCTAGGCAACTAGCAAGACCTTTGTTTATATTAGGAAACAGTTGAGCAGCTACTGCAAACACAAGTTATCCTGTTAAATTGCTGCATAATTCCTGCAGTGTTGTCATACATGCCTGTTTTTCTGGGGCTACTCTAACAATAGAGAGTAGTGTGAACAACCATTGAATGGTTAAGTGGAGGCACATAATTAAAGTCAGAATTTTTTTAGAACGAGTTGAAATAGTTGGTTTCATATTTGATTGATCTGAGTAACAGTGACAAAAGATGATTTTAATAACTAATTATCTCTATGATGGAATTTACATTTTTTGCCCTAATATATCACCAGGATTATGGACATAGCAATAGCATTGGCGAAGGAAGAACCCATTTTATTTTTGAGTGGGTCTGATTAACAGGACAGGTCAATTAAGTATTTTACACTTTTGATGAAGTATGTGAAGATTCACAGTTCTCCAGGTCAGGGTGGATCAGTGGGTTGCATAAAGTGAACTACACTTGTAAGAAAAGCTTGATAATGTTTCACCTCTCATCTAAGGCATTCAAAACAAGTCCAGTGCATGTTATTCAACTGAGAGATCCACTTTAGATGAACAGGACTCAGCTCCAGGTTGACACAATCTCCAAAGGAAAGTGAACAAAGGGGTGGCAACAGCAAGGGATCATGAGACACTGAAGTTCAGCTCCACCAATGATCAACTGTCCCATTTTTTTTAAATTTAACATTTTATTGATTTTTTTTTAAATGTCCCATTAACATAAACAATACAGAAAGTAAATAATTAAGAAAACAAACACATAACTTAAAACACCTTCGTTACCCCACATACATCAGTCTCATTTATACTTGCTTGATCTCTAAGACACAGTTCCAGATAGCCACAAAGTGAAAGAACCCTGGGTGAACATATACCGCTCAACTTTGTTAAGTATAGAGAGTAAGTTACTCTTTCGTAAGAAGCCAGTTGAGGCATTGTTGTATCCCATTTCTCATAATGGGGTGGGTGTTTTTTGCTCCAATGTTTTGGAAAAATTCGTTTAGCTGTTGTAAAAGCCAAACCATCCATCTCTGTTCAAAAGAGGACAAGTCAGAGTCTCTGTGAGTTCCATAGTTGAACCCAAGATGGACAGTTTAGCCAAGACTTGAAAGCTCTTGTTCAGTACCTCAAACATAACTTGCTGGATGGTCTGCCACCAGTCCTAAAGTAAAGAGCCAGGGCATGTCTGTAGTATATGATAGATGGAAGCCCCTTCTCCATCACATCTGCAGCAACAATCAGTTGATAAGTTTCCATTTATACAACTGCTGTGGTGTTCAATGTCATCTATGTAATATTTTCAGTTGAACTAATCTATTTCCAGTTTCCTTGTACATTGTGTTAATAATATTCAGACATGATTCTCAGTCTTCAGGAGTTATGTCCACCGCCATATCCCCCTCCCAATGTTTCTTAACCTTGATCAGAGGGTCACTTAGCTGTTCCTGCAGCAAATGATACATTTTCGAAGTAATCTTTTTACATAGCGATGACCCAGTTAGGGCAGCAGTGGTGGGTGGTTGAGCGGGTCGTCCAGTGTTCTAAGATCAGCAGTTTGATTCCCGCTCTTGCTCAAAAACACCTGGAGTGTGAGCTGACAGTGGGAGGTGTCACCTCACCTCCGGAGCACTGCCAATGCACCCTTAAGCAAGGCACCGTCGCCTTCACAAGTTGCTCATTTGGGGTGCTCCACAAAGGGGATGCCTGCCACTCTACCTCCCGATGCATGCTCACAGGCCCTGTGTGTGTTTGTGTGTATTACAGAGGCCCGTACGCACTAGGATATATACGTATATATATATGCACACGTTTGATTAGCAAAGATAGTAGAGTGTGCTATCCCCTTCGCGGATCATAATAAGTATATGTAATTTTTAAAACGTTTTAAAAACTTCTAGTGGGCTGGCTGCAGGACAGGTTAGAGGGATTCCTAAACATATAGACAGGCTACTCTGCATTTGGACATATCTCCAGAACTGGTTACTTGGCAGTTTGTATTTATGTACAATCATGTTGAAACTCAAGAATTGTTTTGTATTATCATCAAACAAATCTGAAAGAAAGTGTCGCACCTTTCCACCACAGTGTTCAATTAACCATTTTATCTCCAATTAAAATTCGGGTATTATTCGATAGGGGTGCTTGAGATTTGGAAAAATTCCAACGTCCAGCTCTATGTAGTTTATTCTATAATAATTTAGTATTAGTAATAACAAAGAAACAACCAAAACATTGGTGGCAATGTCATTGGAGGCAGTTTTAGTATTGTCTGGGATTTTTTAAATTTAGGTGCAGACCCGTGTCAAATGTATTGATTGTTTTTGTTTTTTCCTGTTTGGTAAATTTGATCTTTTCTTGTTAGTCAAGTGTTAGTTGATTCACAGTTTTCAGTTAAGCCAATGAGAACATTTTAATCTTTTCTAAGACATCAGGTTATCATTACAATTCCAGTCGGTCTAGTTGAGCCAAAACCAACGTTTTCTTATTTTACTCTTATTTCACTTATTTCATATTGGATTTATCTGATCACTATCTGATGAAAAACAGGTTCAGCATTTAAAAATGCAGCTTTGCAGAAACCCAAGCTTCTATTTCAAATTTTGGAATAGGTTGAGATCATTGTGGCTAATCATTAACTCTATTTGATAAAACGGGAACAGTATTCTGAGGAGTACCTCAGAGGGAACCAGCTGCTGCGTGGTCAAGTAAATACAGGAATATACAAATTCAGTGCAGTCAGAATTAGACTTTCATTCTTTCAGTTAACAGTGTTAAATAACTAGATTGCGTATTTACAGAGAAATTGTACAAGTGGTTGATTTATGCAGTTACAGAGAATTAGATTGTACACACAAAGTATTGTTTTCTTGATAGCAGTTGTTCATGCTCTCAGTTTTGGAACAGAATCAAATGGGATTTGACTAAAATAATGAAAAATATATTTTTTCGAAGATTATCTGGTCTCCTGCCCAAAGAGAACAATACCTTTACTTTTCCTCGGAGCTCAAACTTTTGAAATGTCCAGGAGGAGTTCTTGTTGAGTCCCAAGCCCACTAAGGTCTCTAATGAAGGCTTTACCTTCCAGGCAACCATATTTTTCCAAATGACAGTAATTTACATATGATGTATTTAGAGAAGAAGAGGGCAGGCTAATTCTATTTAGAGATTTTCCTTTGTTTTAGGAGTCATTAGCAGCTAGCTCAAATCTAATTTTTACAATTTCATCAGGCCATCTTGGAAAGCCTCTGTGAGCTCATCAGAGAGGAGCATTTATTGCTAAGTGTTCTCTATTGCATTAGCACACAATAAAGCGGCCAGGGACTGCTACAGACGTTTATGTGGAATCCAGTTAACACTCCGCCAATTCGTTTTTTATTGGGACACAATCAATTTTTATTCATTTTAAAGCCAGAATGCTTTCTTTCATTGTGTGCCTACCCCAGCTTATTACGTCCTAAACTAATTATACAGTTGTTTTCACAAAATGCAAATGTTTATGTTAAAGATTTCCTATTTGAAAGGCAGGCCTGACATGAATATATAGTATATAATGTGAGATTTTCTGTCAAATATTCTTTTCATTATTTTATCACTCTGCATTGTTGTTAAGCATAATAATTGAATTCATTTAAGTCTGTCAATAGAAATGACGTACAGTAATGACACATGGTATCTCTTGAATTCAAACAATCAGTGTTTGGTGACCAAAATAAATTCCGATTGTGAAGGAAAACCGATTTGACATCAACAAATAAGGGTTGCCAAGATTAATGCATTTTTTTTTTAATTTTTTGTTTGAGTATTTGATGGTTATACACATTTTATACAACATTGTATTTGAACTTGAAGCAGCTCATTATTTCAGTGGGGCCTGTGGGACTAGCCAACCCACCTTGACTCACCATAATACGTCTCAGTAGCTGGACTTGTGCAAGACTGCTGTGATAATTAGAGCTTTAAGTACTCCTGGAGGTGAGACAAACCTGGACACCCTCTTCCCCTTTGGCCACTTCTCTCATTGCCTCCCCTTCCCACCAAGATGGCTCCCATTGACTCTGATATGGTTTATTGTTTGGTATCGGATGTATACCTTGTGCCCTTTTCCATTTGTTCAGAAGCACTGATCTGTACATGTTTTGCTGTTCTCACTCCATCCTCCTAGCAATAAAAACATGAAGGCATCTTTTATATGAGATTGCGTTTATATTTGCACAAATTAATTTTATCTGCAGTTACATCCTCATTCAGTGACATCGCTCAGTATACGGTAGATGTGTGCATTAGTGTTTGTGTTTGGATTTTCATATGTACAAATATTACAAATACAAATATGTCTCTACTCCAGTTTTTGGGTCTGATCTGCATTGGGCTCTGGAATCCTGTCAGTACATTGATGAGATGACAAGTTATCATTGATCTGTCCTAGTGAGATCCATTAAATAATGTATGGGTTCCTGTGCATTACCAATGCACTCTCCTGTCCTCGACCCATTAGAAGAGTAGGGCACGGGGCCCCAGGGGCTCCAGGCCCTCAGAGGTCCTTGGGCTTTCATTTAATTAAATTATCCTATAATGAAAACTACCATAATGAGATTAATTTTAATTATTTATAAGCAGACAATTTGAGGGAGAGGCTGTGTTAATAATGCATGAGAAGGCCAAACATTTTTCAATTCATCACCGTTTCTTTTTGTTAAAGGTGCCATATATTAGGGGCTCAGCTGCTGTTGGAGGTGATGGTGGGGATAGGAATGGCCAGCCCCAGAAGTCGGTCTGCTAGATTATTTGATTATGTATTAATTGCTGAACAAAACACCACCATAAGTGTGCATTATACATTCCTTTGTGTGTTTGCATGGATTCATACATTCATTTTGTTTTGCATTTTTAAAAAAATCTTAGGTCGAACTCTAATGTTTTCCTCAAATATACAATATTTTCTCCCATTTGAATTCTGGTGGATACTATATTGGTACTTAAAGGCAGTGAAGTAATCAAAATTATGCCTGTAATTCTCTACTGATGATTTCATACCTCCATCAAGTTGGCATGTTGATTCCCCTAGTGTGAGCACATTAGAAGAGTTTGGTGGCTGGCCAGCAGAACAGGCGAAGATTGTCGACTGTCACATGGTGTGAAACTGTAATTTATTGGCATTGGAGTTTGCTTATTTGAGTTCTCAGGCAAGAGAGATGCAAAACTGTTAAGATCTGTAAGATGATATGTTGCTGAAAACAATTAGGTTTTTTTTTTCTCATTTAAATGAGCGCATTTCCAGTCTTTGTAACTTTTGTCTCAACTGACAGAAAGATAGAAAATACAGGGCAGCATAAGTAGCCTGGGACAGGAGAAAAGAATGTCATTGGGACAGTGAGCCGAGTGCATTTATCAGGCCTTCATCAATAGTTTATTAATAATTCAGGTGAAGTCTGGGGCTTCTTTAGGACAGGGTTTCAGCTAGCTTGTAATTTTGTAAATTGCATTGTCATCATGCAATAGATGGGCTAGAATGCGCTAAGGGTCATAGCTTTGAATGTAAGTTTTGGATTTTAAAGTTCAGACCAGTTGTGGTAGAGATGTAAGGTAGCCACAACAAATACCATCAAACACATGACTTGTAAAGAGATCTGGACAGAATCAATCACATTGTTCTCCAAAAAACTTAAAAATATAGTGTAAGCAATCTAAACCAGACACGAATAGGAAAAGTGCATAAATGTCTGTTAGGAAGGAAACACATGTCAAACTTTGGACACATTTCAGTCAGAGTAGATCCACTGGTTTCCTTGTAAGCTTGGCTACAGAGTGATCTGATAAAACCCAAGTCTAATGGAAATCAATATTCAGATTGTGGCTTTTTGTTCAACCACCTTTTACAGATTTCCACAAGATAACATCCACTGGCTTACATATCGCAAACAAGCATTTATTTCCTTTGTGAGCTGATCTAGGTACCTTAGCCCAGGTGCAGGGTTGCCTGAACAGTGAATAAAAAACCCCCACAATTACCCCAGGCCATCTCTCTGATAACTCCCATTCAACAAAATGGGCCCTCTAATTGCCCAGACCAGTATTACCTGCTCTGTATCCAAAAGGGCAGTATTCTTCCACATTGTATCCTAGGTAACTGGAAGTTTTTGTGACCTATAAAAAGTTGCTTGTCCTGTAACTGATCCCAGGACAGGCGGTTGTTTGTTTCCATGGCAGGCCGTGTGGCTATTTATAGGTATATCTAGCTGGTCCCAGTAGTACATAAGGTACAATTTTAATCATTCGTTTGGATGAGAGAAATGCTCTGGTGCTTTTGATAGACAGAAACTAACTGCAGAGTTTACCAGATGTTTTGGGAAGAAAAAATAACACCTGGGGGCACTGAAATTAAGTCACAAAGCTAAATGAAGGAGGCTTTTACATTTTTCTGTTTTCCCACTCTCTGCTCTTCTCCCCTCAACACAGAAGCGGATCCTGGCAACAAAACGTAATGTTTATTTTTGAGTCAGAAGCAATGCCCCGGATGACCGGAATTTCTTTGTTGTGGTTTCGTTTCTGTTTTTGGGGAAGGTGAAGGAAGCTGCTGGTACTGATGATTCACAAGTACATCATTGGAGGTTCTAGGCAGTTAATCGCACCTTTCCTCAGTGTGTGCATCTTTGGCGAAGGTTATTAAAGTGGTCACGTATCTCGGATTCACAGGGATGGGAGAATGTAGTACTGTAATTTCCAAATGTGTCAAGAGTGAAGTTCAACAAGGGATCTCTTTTGAAACATTTGGCAACTGCTGCAAACTTAACTCTTACTCTTTCAAAATCACCCCAACCCTTAATTTAGTTCATTTCTTTTGTACATTTCACGTATATCAATGTCTTTTTTTTCTATTTTATCAATTCCACAGTTTTCTTTTATACACATTTTACTGCAAAGGATCCATATATTCATGGAAACAAAATTAAAATTTATGTCCTGACCTGTTTAAAATTAAAAAAAAAAAACATTGATGAAGTAGTGAGAAAAACATTACAATAATACAATGAAATTCAGAAAAAACCCAGAAGATTTAAAGAAGCTATACAATGATGAAATGAGATGGACTGCTAAAAGAGATGAGATATCAATAGGAATCCATTTAGTTTATGGGCTAGATACATTAACTTAACTAACAATCAATCACTACTCTCTTTAAAGCTTTTTAATGCAAGTAAATCTGACCTGTCAATACATTTGCAGCATCACGCTCAGTCCACAGTCCATTGTTGTGGTTATTCGCCTTCCATTGTTCGTTTCTTACCTTTGTATTGAAATGCATTTTCTGCTGTAAAGTATTTGCCATGGAACTTCTCTGTAGTGATGTTTTGCAACTAATACAAATCTGCAGTACAAAAAACATGTCTGTTGAGTTTGCAAAACTCCCATTAATCTTGATAGATCACAATCGAGTTAGGTTATCTCATAGTGCTATGCACTAAGGTCTTTCTATAAAACTATTGTGTGTGTGCATAAAGTATTTGATAATTATTTCCATGCAAATGTGGATTACTTGTTGCAAACTGTAAAATATGAGACTGTTTTTCCTCACATCGTTTGAGAGATGTTTTACCAAAATGGGATACAACATATTATCGCACAAGTATAAAGGGAGAGTGTGTTGTAAGGAGTGCATTGCAAATTCCATTTCCTCAAAGAGGAAGTCACCTTTTAGTGGGGCCACTGCTGTTCCAAACACATCAAGAGGAAACAAACGTAGCATATCATTTCATCCAGTTGATGTACTTCACAGTGTAATGTTTGCCTAAATTAACTACATTTTTGATGCTGTAGAGTCTGAGGTCAGAAGGAAGTTACCTAGTTTTACAATTAGACTGGAACAGAGAGAATTGATGATTACTTAAATTTTTTTGTTGCATTTTTCTGTTTACCCTTGTTTTAAAATCACTAGTGGTCTCCTTGCTAAAATATTTATATTATTATTAATAAAGTAGCTTGGACAGCTCTTCCTGTTCACTGGATATTGATAGTGTAGCAGCAGTGCTTTAGCAAAAACAAGAAATGAAAGGCTGCCTCCCTTACTCATGATGATGGCAGCAACAAGTACCAGACACTTACACGGAAGTCACCAAGAGATGCTTTGTAACAAGGAATTAGCATATAAGTCAGGATAGTGAAAGTTTGATTATGCTGTTGGTTATTCTAGAATGTCCTGCCACGGTTCAACTCCTAACGGCAACCCGATTGGAGACACTCACTAGTTCGCCAAGCCACTAATAGTTCACAGTGCTCTCAAGACTGAGAAAAATTGTGCAGCTCAGCATATCACCCGCTGTTCTATTAAATGAGTGACATTTGGTGCCTATAATTCAAGCTTCGACTGTTTTAGGTGCACACATGTATAAGGGAAATCGTCTGGGCAGATGAACCCAGCTGTTAAGTTTTAGCGAGGGTTAAAAATGAATGTCATCCAACTGGAGTACCCATTTGTTTCTGCAAACAAATGTGACTAAACTGAAGGTAAAATTAAAGTTATATATAACAAAGTTCCGGTCTGGAGTATCTGTTTTATTTATGTGCCATAGGTGGCTGATCTAGCTGTAATTCCTTAGGCTTAAATAGCTTTGTTAAAGCTCCTGTATCATCTATTGGCACACACGGTACCAGAATACGAATATTCTGATAGCACACTCTATCTGTGAGATAAACCACCAGCTCGCATAGTGCAGCCTCTGGTGTAACTGTATTTAGTTGCTAAGCGGAATGGCACAGACCCAATCTAAGTGGCTTTCATCTGGCCAATTCAAACAGACGTTTGACCCCAGACATTTGCCTAATGTGTTTTTGTTATGTGGACTCCTGGCTTCACAAATGTCACAGTGGATGGACCAGTGGGGGTTTGGTAAATGACTCAGGGGTTGTAAGATGTGGGGTACAGGAACAGCAAGTCAGCCTGAGGGGGTGGAGTTGCAAGGCGTAAGTTAAGTCTATAACCTCTGCATTTTGTACTCTGATCCTTTGGGATATAGATATAGTGTGGTGATGAGTAGTCCTTCCTCATGGGCTGACCCGCTGCACGCCTGCTGATGAGCAACCGGGCCCCCAAACACTCTGCTGACCTGGGCCCAACTGTGCAGGCAGCTGTGGAGATGATGAGGAGTGCCACATTTCTGGCCGCCCGAGTTGGACAAGACAGAAGCAGTCCTAGACAGTTGGGTGAGCTCTGACAAATGCTGCCATTAGAAGGGTGCTGAAAATTTATCACCAAACATATTGGCATTTTAGGGTGCAGCTGACTTGGATTTACTGTTGCTGCTGATGTTGCTTTTCTGTATTTAGGTCAGAATACTACACTATTTCCAGGAACTCACACCACCCTCTGTCTATCCTTTTTAATGAGAAGCACTGATTTCTGCGTAACTAGTAGTGACAATGTGTTCTTAGTGAGCATCAAGATTGCAGCTATCCATTTAGTTCATACATAAAAAAGAAGCAATTTTTTAATTTACAGAAACAAAGTGAAGTTGTTTTTAAACCTATTAAAATACTCATGTATAACTTTTAATTGAGGATTTTGCTTTTTTGGTTTGAGTTATTTTCACTATTAAAGACACAAGGTTTTGTCTCACACCAGTACATTTCAAACATCACTGCGAGAATGACAGACATTTTGTGTTTGTTTGTCTTTTTTTGTTTTTTTCAAAAAGGTGCACGCAAACTTTCACAGATATATTTGTGGCTTATTAGGCAGATTTTAGTCTCATTGTTCCCTTTGTCTTTTAACAAACTATATATTTTAGACTTAATCTCTGTGGTGATGCTCTCAATGATAGAGATGTCTCATTCTGAGTAATAGGTCTCTAAAGTGTGCTTGTTTGGCTTTTGGGGCCATTGGAGAGCAATAAAATGTATGTCTTAAGATTTTCATAGTACTATAGACTTTCCACAGGTGCGTCTCGCTGGTCATAAAGTACAGCTTGCGTCTCATGAAATAGAAACAGATAAATGTGTCTAAGACGGTTATTACACACTGGGATTTTGAACACAATTGCAAAGTTTTGAAGTTCCTATTAAGAGAATGTCAAAGCTAAAATTATCTTTCTTTTTTTTATTTGCATGTAAATGGGTATATTATCTATTGCACAGCTTTTTGTCTGGTAACAAGTTGGCTACGCCACCAGGGTCACTCGGTTAAAATTTTCAACGTCCGCTGAGGTTAACCATTCCCTTTGTTCTGTGCTTTTGGTGGACTAAAAGCTGAATTGTATTTTCATGTTGAGGTATGCTGTGTTTACTTTCATCGTTGCTCCTCGGCAAGGCAGGCTAACCTGATGTTTGTTTACAAGGAATTCAGGTTTCACTTGTAACTTTCATTCACCACTTCAAAGCATCCGACTTGCTACTAATTTACCTTGAGTGACTTCAAAATGATCTGCCTGTACTGTAAAGATCTTTTTTTGTGGTGCTAACATTCCATCATCAAAGTTTTCCTCTCGGGTTTAATGAAAGCCTGGTACATAGATGTGTTTTCAGGTTAATGTTATGATACTTGAATGCTGCATCCTAAAAGACATCTCAAATTCAAGGCAACATGTTGTTATGGGCCTCAAAGTGACGTTGGTTGTTTTTATATTTTTGCTTTGATTGCCTTAGCTGGTCGTGGTTGCTAAGCAAGTCACTTTAAAGTTTGGATTATAGAATTCACATGACCGTTAGGAGCAGGAATGAAATAGTCCTGACAATAATCTTGAATTTCTGTTATGCTTTACCAAGGATGTGTCAGTCTGTGCACCTTGGTTTCTTTCAACAGGAAGCCATGCACAGTGAAAAACTCAGAAATATCCAGCACATATAGCAATTACAGAGCTCTTTGACAAATTGCCATCCAGTAAACTTAATGTGCCACTTGAGTCAAGGGCAAAGACTGAAGGGTGAGAGGTTTGTGTAGTTTTGTGCATTTTTTCTATAGTCAATAGGTGAACACTTCACCTATTAATGCCTGTACAAACATATAAAGTGTTTTTTTTTTAATCCAAACCTATACCTAGTTCAGATTTCCCCTTCTTGCAGCTTAATGCTCTTCTGAGACTTATGTCAAAAAAAGAAACTTGATCCCTGCCAATGTGTGACATTGTATAAACACTGTAGTAGTTCTACCCAAACAAATTTGCAGCATATGCATATGAAAATATTGCAACTGTGTCACCGGGGTGTTAGCATTTCATTTCTTCTGCACCATTTGATCCCGTGTCACACTGTTCCTGCACCTTTCAGTCTGTTTATGTATTCTTTGTCAATTTAAGTCAACTGTGTCTATTGAGATGGTCTGTTTTGAGCACAGTTTAGGAGCTCTAACTTTCCAAGCATTAGGATTCTGGTTAGATGTGTATAAAGTCCCCTTTTCTTATTTGAGGAATGGAAATGGCCGTTTAGAGGTGAGTTTATTTTCAAGTTTGTGAGAAGCTGAGTGGATAACTGTTGGCAGCAGAGGAGGACAGGGAAGATCTCTCTTTACTTTAAATTGTAGGCAGGCAGGCAGGCATCCCTGCAACCCCACATGAAGAGTCCCATCAAGATAATCCTTAATAAAGAGTGGCTTCACATTTAATCTTGGCTCACTTCTCAAATTTCTGTCTTGATATAGTTTTTGGCAAGTGTCGTTTTAGTGCCAAATGGTATCCTTGCATCTTTTGTTAAGCTTCCATTTAGCAGACTTCAAGGTTCTATTAGGCGGTTTTATTTTTTTTAATTGAAGTAAAGATTATTATCTTCTAATTTAGGCATCTAATGAGGTTTTTTGTGGTCCAAAATTTCTCTTAAACTGTAATAATTTGAATATGTTGATGCATTTATTTCAAACTGACACCACATTTTGTCACTTTAAATTCAAAGTTGGGTTTCCTTTAATATAAGACTGCTTGCATGAAAAGCCTTTCATTGAATGCTGTCAAATATAAAAACAGTAATCACGGAACATCACCAACAAACCTGCAAGCTTGTTTGGAGCCTTGATTTAAAACATACCATACCGCGCTGCATAAACTGTACAGGGAAAATCTGAGTTCAGTCGTTGAGACATAAACAACTCTGGATAATTATATTGTGCAATTTGAAAATAACTCACTTGCAAAATTGCATCTCCAGCTAATTTTAAACAGCTGCTTATTGAAATAGAGAGTGACAGAGTAAACGCAGTAACTCGATTGGCATTTGTATCCCTCCACTATTAGAAATAGTTACTTGAGAGTCCCCGAGCATCTATTAGTCAATTGAGTTATCAAGAATGTGTTCAATGTGTAATATATTTCATGCTCCAATATTGAAACTTGAGCCTATGGATTTACCTTGTGGGTGGTTGGTTTGGGGCTGGGGGGTAGCACTTATATTTCTAGCACATCTACATTATTACTGCAGTGTATTAAAATCAGAAGCAGTGACACTCGGTTCTATTTCTGTCATTTAGTCTTTCACTACTGGGACCAGCTTGGCCAGCTTCTGTCACTATGAATTATATATAACTCTGTTCCTTTTGAACTGGACATTGTAATTTGTCAACTCTTGTTTTTTTGATCAAAACAGGATTTCCTGCCGTAAAGAAAGATTTGAATGTACTCTTTTAATGACGCGCATAACCGTTTCTTATTTCTTATCATCGCCCACTGACATGTTGGTAACGGAGATGTATAAGCAGTGCATGCACAGGCCGACCGCTAACACAGAATGCTATTCTTTTAGCCATGGTGTTCTTCTTTCAGCACCTCTTTACTGTAGCAAATGTATGATTTCCTCTCTCTTGGCATTTCATTTTTTTTCGGTATTACAGTTGGTATTATACCCACAGTTTTATTATGTGGGAATTTAACAGATTTTAAATGGGCCATCCAGCCTGAGGAATTACAGCCATAGAGAGAAAAATCATCACTGGCCTGAATAAATCACTAGTTCAAGCTTGCCTGTAGCAGTGCTGCCTTCTGTAGTAGCTTCACACGTTTGAAATAATAACCTGGAGCAGACAGAAGGCAGTCATTACCTTGCACACAGACACGGTGTGTACGTGTTGATGGAGGACTTCCACGAGACGGCCGTAGAGACGGGTAGAGCCGCGCCGCTCTGCCTGCTGCTAAACCTCCCAGCTTCCCATCACCTTAGCCAATGATCTCTAAACCCCTGTCTGCCTTTTCAAGGCCCATCTACGACAAACAGAAAACCAGTAGTGACGTAAGACTTATAAGAGAGTAAAGAATAAAATGTGATTTGTAGTTAAGAAAGAGCAACAGAGGAAATGGGGAGGAGAAAATTGTGGGTCCTTGGGGTGTGTGAGCAGAGCGTGGTGTTCCACTGGAGGGACAGGCCGGAGAGGTCTGCCGTTTCATTGTCTTGGTCTCCACTGATAGAATCTGAAGAGGGCTGCGTTGCTTAAAGCTATGACTGAATGACATATGGGGAGCTGGTGTGAGGCACAACTCCCCTGTGCCTCCTCCAGACCCAAAGTCTTCCTGTGAGAGAGCACCAAGCAACTTTTCTGCTTTTTCAAACAGCAGCAGCCTCCCCCTCATTCACTCCCTCCCTCTCCCTCACTCTCTCACTCTCTCTCTTTTTTTTCCCTCTTCCTCAGACACTCACTAGTCACTGCCTGAAGCAGTAATCGGACAACTCTCTTTCTCACTAGGACTCCTGCGATACCGCCTGGGACTACATGGGTTCCAGCACCTAAAATGAAAAAGAAAAAAGTAGTCTTGTAGTTTACGCTTGCTGTTCTACAGAATCTAGCAACACCTGAAGAGCTGAGTCACAAAGTTTGCTGTCAGTTCTGCTGGACTGAATGATCTCTCTGTAGAAGATTTTTTTTTTTAAAGAAGGGATAAAAACATAGGGATTCAACCATAATTGTAGTGAGTATAACTCTATTTTCTACTTTGTTTGATATGTTGCTTGTCATCTCTCACATTGTCCAATTTTTTAGTATTTCTATGTGTCTTTATTTTATAAATTTGCATCCGTGTTTAATTTAGCATCTAATTTTCACTTATGTAAACGGCGGTCGGATTAATTTCTACATTACTGTAATGTAATTGTTAATTGTTCAATTTTAACAGAACGCTTAAGTTGTCTATTTCATTGTAACAATTTTAATATAATGGAGCAATACAAAACTGTAAATGGAAATAATGGTCATAATATCACCCAAAGATGAAAGATTTAATGTGCACAGGTCAGCTGCATTTCACGGATGATGATGGATAAATAATTTAGAAATTCATAAACATGGATGAATGTTTGGTTTTAATTGAACTGAAAGTAGAGTCAATGTGTATCCTGATTAAGTCAATCAGTCAATTAAAAAATATAATTAACTCTATCCTACAGTATACTCAGTAATTTAAAAAAAATCATACATTCTATACAGAAGAAAATACATTCAATATGTCCAATAATTAACAAACCATTTTGTATTAATTATAACTGAAATTTATATTAGAATATCCATCAATTACATCATTTTTAAAGTTAGGAATTTTAATAATCTTTTTTTTTTTTCAGAATTTAAATCATTACCAGCATGGAGTGTCAAACGTACCCAAACTTCTCTGTTTTTAAAATCCTTTTCTTGGACCAGTTTACATTTTTGATCAGTCAAGGAAAACATACTGGTGCCGGCAGGAGTCCAATTTTGACTGGCAGAACAAACAAAACCAACACAGTTAAAGCATTTGACATCTAATGCCATCTGCTCAGGCCAAGAATGCTGCAAGGAGACCCGAGAGCCTCCGTCCGTCTGACTAGACAACAGGCCTCGACTCCCGGCTGCACTGCGTCTCCTCTCGCCAGTACTTCACGTGTAGTAAAGATGACTCACCCGCTGTAATCACTCGCCTCTCTAATTGAAAGATGTTCTGGTTTAATATTGTGTGTATGATCACAGACTTGCATCACAAGTTAGGGAATTATTCTGTGTGTGTGTGTGTGGGTGTGGGTGTTTGTGTGAAGGACTCCCTCAAATTGTACTTTTTTTTTTCCTTTTTGCTTTTTCATTTTCCAATTGCTGTCATTTTCAAACACCTTTCCTCGTGTGATGTTTAAAAAACGTGTGTGTTAGTAAATGAAAGGGATGCAGTACACAGGTTAGGTTAGGCTACTGAGCCAGACTGCTTGCAGAGTGGCCTCTGCTTCATGTGGACAAACATGACAGTGTGTGTGACCGCCTGCTGCAACCATTCACTCACACAATAACCTTATTTATCTAATTAACAGATAATGAGCAGCTGATTTGGGGCTGTTTACACTGTGTATTTGTTTTACCTAGGGAGAGCCATAGGTCTCCATGCATGTGACAGAGCAGTGTGTACAAGCGGGAATGGTCGGCAGTGACGGAGGCATTGTTTGTGCAAGGCCTGATGCCTTCTGTATAGACAGGAGTAGCCGGGCCGAGCTCATCGTCTTCTCTCAGAGAGGAGATTGAAAATGGTGAGAGACACAGAGGGCTAATTGATCCAACCCCACTGATCCGAGGGGGTGGAGTGGGGGGGGGCACGGGAGAAAAAAGGAAATGGGGGACCTCCTATTAAGTAGCTGGGTGATTAGTGGGAATGGGTTGTTTACTAAATAGTGTGGGGTAAAACACCAATGTTTGGATCTGGAATACGTGGCTGGAAGAACAGGAAATGAGCTTTGAAGATATTTGCTGATTGTCATTGCAGGTTAAGTCTCAACATCCTCTTTTGTGTTTGTTTGTAAATTTCTTTATAGTGTATTCAATAGTAAGGAAGAGTTGTGAGTCTAAACAAAAAATCTGTTTCAAAGATATTGGATTTTTTTTCTCTGTACAGATCATCTTTCGATTTTTCAATTTTAAAAACTGCATGTATTTATTTATTTTTTATTTTTGCATTTTTAGAAATTCCCAACCTTCTTCTCCTGCTGCGATAGCAATTACATCGGTGTAACGACTCACTGTCAAACGTGAGAGAATTTTAACAAAGCTAACAGGCGTTAAGGTGATATAACTGTTGAGGTTTGTCTCTGCTCCTTTTTTCATCTTTGTGTGAGAAGCCTCGTTCTACGGCGGTCACGGTGGTAGGCAGGTTGTGATAAAATGTTCACCTTAAATCTCGTTTGATGGCCCCTCAAAGGCGAACTGCCCTTCTGGAAATAATTTTGAAGGTTGAAGAGCGCAGTATTAACAGATTTAATGTAGCTATTGAGTCAATTGCTGCTGCGCCATGTCAGATTGAACCAAAGAGAGAGACAAATTGCACATCAACAAACAGCACATGTGTTAATAATTTTGGATTTAATTACAGACAAGTACAGAATTTAAAATAGTGTGTCAAGCACCTTCTGCTTAAATTAATGTTGCCCTTTCTCTGTTAATTACCTAGTATGAATCAGTATGGTGCATTTCTAGAAATAAATGTTAATGGAGTATGAAAAATAAAAATCTTTGACATAATTTTAAACAAACATTTTTTATTTTCTGGTGCTGTTGTAATAATTGTCAACATTTTTTTTATCTCTCAGAAATCAGGTTTAGCAAACGGCTGGCATTATTCAAAATTACACCGCCATATAATTTTAGTTATTTGTTTTATTAGAAAGGGTCACATCTTGACGTATCCAACATTCTGCATGAAAAAAACCACCAAGCTGTTTAATGTCGCATTTGTTGGCATCCATCATTTTTTCGGCCACGTATAGAGAGGCAAGTGAAGTGTAGCATTTTGTAAACTGCGTCTAATTCCACTCACATCTGTGTCCAATTGTTGTCTGCATCTACATTCTTTTAGAGTGGATTTATTTTTCCTGGGCCACCATGTGGATTCAGCTGACCAGCTTAAGTGGGGATTAGTTGTTTTAAAGTTAGATTTTGATTAAAGCGTTGTTTTTCAAAAGTTATAACCCACTACACATGGCTTACATAGACTATAAAATTCAAAGGACAATACAGTGTTCTCTATGAAATCTATCTCTCCTTAGGATGACACATGCAGTTCAGGCCAGAAATAAGCACACCATATTTACAAGTCTTTTTCCTTATCATCATTAGCTTGAATTTTTAATTTTTAAACTTTCAAAAGGTTTGCAAGTGATCTTTCTAGATGTTTGGTGAATAGTAACAAATATATAGCAAGGGTGAAGGAATGATTTGTGCTGGGTCAGGCCGCCTGCATGATGAGATGATCTATGCTAAAAGCTTGGCTGGGGCTGTGTTTACCTTTGGAAACGCAGGACTTGAAATAAGTAAAGCGAAACGAAAGGGCCTGCAAACAACCATGAGTGAAGTGTTGTTGTGGCAATTCTTTTTTTTTTTTTTTCCCTTTCTCTCTTGATGACATTTCCAGCGCTTCATCTACCCTGACTTTGTTCCTGTTAGCTTCAAAGGCTGAGCAGTTCAGGTTGAAGTAAGACACACACATCAAAGATGCTGAGCGCAACCCTGTTTTTTTTTTTTAACAATAAATATTTAGCGGGGAAGAAGAAAGCCTCGTAGAAGCTTTCAAATCCCCTTAACCCTCTCCCATCTCCTATCCCATCATCCTCACCCCCCCCCTCCTCTCTGTCTCTTCACCTGGCTGATTTCACCTGCTGGCAATGACTCAGACACCAGCATGGTAATGGCTTCACTGGCCTGCACTGCTGAACAGAGAAACCAGCTACCACACACACGCTCTTACAAACACGCTCACACACCACATCTAGCCACCACTTCCTCCACCTCTGTGATCGCTGTTAATGAGCTATAGCAAAATATGTTTCTCTTTCGTATTCCTGGCTTTTACCTCCGTTGCCTTTTTTCCCAATATATTTTTTTGTGTTTTTGGTTTTTTTTGGCTATTTTTTTCCCCTTTCCCTACATGTTTTGGTTGTGTGACACTGCCGTTGCCCGTTGATTCTAAAAGCAATATTCACAATAATTAATACTCTGCCTTTTTCAGTAGGAGGCAAATTATCAAGCTGGAATGGTATTTGTGAAGGCTTTGCATTGGTGTGAAGAGCAAAGCCCGCTGGAGAAAAAAAAGAAAAAAACTTAAGACCATGCAGCTCAGGTTACCCCGGCCCATGTAAACAGTGAGACATTTAGAAAAATCATGCACATATATATTTTTTTAAGAAAAGACTTTATATGTCTATTTGTCATTTTCTTGACCAGCTGAATGACCCTTTTTTGGAGCCGGTATTCCCACAGTGGTCTAGAGTCAAGTCTAATATAGTGTTGTAGCGGTGTAAGTATATGCCTGCGCTTGATGTTTGGAGAGAGACGAGCAGAGTGGGAGTGGACAGCAAAATGTTACTGTCAGCTAAAGGAGAGTAATAGAGGCATTCGTATCGTCATAGGAAACATATGTGGCTCCATATGCTGTCCGTGTTCTTGTTTCCAGTCTCGTTCATTGTCTGAGATGCACCACTGATCTGGGGGCCTCTAAAGTGCCCTGTGTGTGTGTGTGTGTGTGTGTGTGTGTGTGTGTGTGTGTGTGTGTGTGTGTGTGTGTGTGTGTGTGTGTGTGTGTGTGTGTGTGTGTGTGTGTGTGTGTGTGTGTGTGTGTGTGTGTGTGTGTGGAAGCGAGAGAGAGAGAGAGAGAGAGAGAGAGTGTGTGTGCATTTGCACCACTGATCTGGGGGCCTCTGAGGTGCCCTTTGCATAAGTGTGTGTACACATGCAGACATACAGGCATGAGTTATGCGTCTCTGTCTTTAAAAAAAAGAAGAAGACATAAGCATGAGTTCTCATGTTGTCACAGTGAGAGGAGAGATTTATATAATGTCTGTGTGTGTGTATTGTTCTCTTTCTGTTTTTCTGTAGACCATGAAGTTAGAAGGTTGTGTGTTTTTCTGCTGTGACATGGCCCCAGGCTGGGGCAGGCCCACGGGAAGCAGTGCTGACGGTCATTAGGACCTGTCAGTATCTTGGGAGGTGGAGTGCTGATAAATTTCAGATAGTGTCAATTGCAGATGAAAGATCTGCTGAAGATGCTAGGGGTGTCACGCTTGACTTGCCACTGTTCAACAAGTCCCATCTTCCTTCCAGCAGCAGGCTACCTCAAGCAGGAAAGCTGGCAGGCTCTCCCACCCTTTGCAGACCCTCAGCCCCTGCTTTCCTCAACCCCTCACCCCTCTGCCTACCTTCACCCCCTCAACCCCTCCTCACCCCTTCCTGCTTACCTTGGCTAAGCCGCTTTGCATGTTGATTGGGGGAGGGCTAATCCAGTTTGCAGCTGTCGTAGACCAATGATGAATCACCTTTCCGTCATTTGGCTGTGCTCCCTTACTCAGGGAGGAGGGAGGACCTGGTGGAGGAAACAACAGTGGAGTAGAGCTGCGCCTCGGAGAGAGACAATGCGCGCCTCTGTTTCCCCCTGCGAGTTCTTTCTTCCCAAACTAGTCCAGAACAACAATAATGTTTTCTCAGACAAGCCTTTTTGTGTCATGGATGGCTCTGGACTGTGACGTTGAGCTGCAATAATAAGGAGTGACATTGTGTCTGCTGGGGCAGGTGGAGGCAGAATACAAAACGGGGAGTGTGGTTTCTGAGGACTGAAAGCCAACGAGGCCCAGGTAAGAGCTCAGCTGAACGGTGCCAGCAGCATCAGACACATGTAGCTCCCTGCGTGGCATCAGACTTCACCTTAGACAGTCAACTGTCGGCTTTTTTCATCTTTTTATCCAGTGGATTAAGAGAACAAGGAGTTAATAGCAAAGGTGGAAATGTGGAGATGTAATAAGTTTATTCTGGATGACAGTTCTATTTGTATACCCGGGGTTGCTCCATGTGTGGAGTTTTTGATATTTATAGGGAGGTATTAATAAACTAGAAAGGATCATGTAGTTATTGGAGTGTGTGTGAAGACGTCTGTCTTTTGTTTTTTCATTATTACTGTATGTTTATTACTTATATTACTCTTTATTTTTGTTTGTAAAATGATGCTTGAAAATATACAATTTCCATGAATAATTAAATTGGACTTAAACCACAAGAAAGAACTCTTTGGTCAAGCTAGACAGTAAAGTATCATAATATCATAACAGTGTAATATAATTTTAAACAAAATAAATGCACATCATAATTTCATCTTTTTATCTGGTAATTCTGGTTTTCTCTAGCCATCTGATAGCACTCAGACTGCTCAGAGTTGCTTGAGCATTTATCTTTGTGGCCTTGTGTAAAGGGCTGATGTTCACTGAGAACAGAGATATCCTGAGCCATGGAATATAATTAGAAATGGCAGAATAATGTACAAAACGTTTTGTCCTAATTTTATTAACTTAGTGTTGCAAAGGGAATAGTGGCAGAGACAAATGGGGCTTAGAGTTTGTGGCCGTACTTTTCAATCCACTTATGCCTTTTTTGTCTGCATTGTCTGTATTGGATCAAAGCTTTTGTGTGCAGAAATTAGAAGATATAATAATGTTTTCAGTGGCGTGGTCTTTTGTGTAAACACAGAAACAATTAAGGAGCTTGCCAGAGCAAACACATGCCTCGTGAGCTTCTCATCTGCCCGTCACTGAAGCATGGGCTCTTATAATCAAGCAACATACTGCATGTTTAACAAGCACATTAACCCTTCATCTCAAACCAGCAAACATCTGTTAACAGTCCTCCATACCACACAAAATGATACACTTAAGGCCATTTTTGTTTTAAGATACAGCCGATTAAATTGACAGTAAACACTGTCACTGGCTTCAAATCATGTCTAACGGAGACTCGCAGTGAGGTTGTTGGGCGAAATCATAATTGCCATGTCAAAATGTTCAAGTTGTATAGTAGGTTTTTTTCCCTTTGTGCATATTATTGAATTTGGCATGTTTTGTTTAGTATAGTTTTCCATTTTAATATTAATTCTGTCTCTATCGTCATGCAGAAGCACGATTATGTTAAATTCCCTTAAAATATTGGAAATAGTCACAAGGAAAAATGCGCTGAACTGTCAATGCTAATTTTAAAAAACTTTTTTTGCTCTGTATTGTATTTAACATACTTTTTAATATCTAAATATGGACCTGAGGTTAATGCATTGCGTGCTCCGAACTGAGTATCAGAGCTTTATGTCTTCCCTGAAACCAGAGTGAAATGTGTAATTTGATTTGCTGTGTGCATGTGCATCTCGTCAGGTCTATGGAAATGCAGGATCTAGCCAGTCCTCACAGCCGAGTAAGTGGAAGCAGTGAATCTCCTAATGGTCCCAACCTCGACAACTCTCACATCAGTAACAATTCCATGACACCCAATGGCACCGAAGGTATGTGTGCTGTGCTGATCGCTGTCCTGTACATTTTACAAACAGGTTGAGAGTGTTACCAGAAAGTGAAACGTTAACCCTTAAATTGAAATAGTTTTTAATCCTAATTCAGTGTGGTGTTGTTGCATCAAAAGCATATTCCTTGAGGTTAATTAACAATTCTGTGGGATACAAACAGCGATTTAAAAAATGTTCGCCCTGTATATTATTTGAGTTTATAGATGATCTGCTTTATTTCAGTGCTCCCAGTTGTTGTTTCCCAGCAACTACTAGCTGTTTATTCAAGTAGCCATGTAATTATTCAAAGGCCACAGCATGGAAATAATGAAATTTGCATGAGGTCTCTACAGTACACAGATATTTACTCAGGTGATTCGCCTGTGCTTAAATCTGAGACTTTGTTTAGTAAAGCAGTCATGCACACAAGATATTATAAACAACAACAGTTTGTATATTTGACTACTGAGGAACCGTGGACATGGTGCAGACTGTCATATGTCCCTTTGTCATTCTTTCTCCTTCATAGGTGATAACATCACAATGCTTACCACTGCAGACTGGTTGTTAGGTTCTAACTCCCAGTCCGCTGCAGGTTTGTCTCAATGAAACAATGAAGGTTGTTCCCACTTTCAGAATGAAAGCACTTCCGCCTGCAGTTTAACGTATCGAGCACCTACTTTACAAATAAAGAATTTCAATTCATCAAATATACTGTATATCAGATGCTAAATTAATAAAAAGAATGCCTTAGTTACGGTGCCTTTCATTCAGAAACTTGCTGTAATTGTTTTGGTGTTCAGTTTGAAGCATGGTTTGACACCGACTGATTTTGAGTAGTCAGATTGTGAATTTGCGTTTTGTTTTAATTTGGGCATTCCCTGATGTTTCCCTACTATAGTTGTTATTATGTGATTTTTGACTTGAGTGTGTGCGAGTTTATGCATGCACCTTATACCATTTCTGTTCTTCCATCAGTGTGCTGTTCTAAGGAATTGCCTCATTGTCATATGTACTGTATGTGCATTAAACCAGCATAGTGGAAGCGTGTAAAACATGGCAGCAAATGTCTCCTATAACCATCAGGGAATCTGCTGACATGACTTCCTTGCCCACATTGTCAATTTGTTTTGGCAAAAAAGAAAAAGAAAGTCCTTTGGTTAGCCTCAAGTGAAATAGATTGATTTCAAAGTTTCCTGAGCTGTCAGAAAACTGTGAAATTGTCTTTGCAGGTCTTTCACTCAACTGTTTAATGGCGCCAAGGTCAAACAGCCTTCGATGCACCTTTTTTTTTGACATTTCGATTGTACTGGCACATCTCTGCAGAGCTCTTTTCTCATTATGATTCATACTACTTCTAGGCACCAATAAGCCAGTAATAAATGATAATGTAAGAAAATTAAGTGATATTTATTCTCTAATTCTTGTTTGATTTGTGTTAGTCTACAAAATAGTTCAAACATAAAAGATTTAAAACTATTGTGCTTTGCATGAAGGAATGGGTCAACACAGTTTAATAAAAATGATCACTGCCAAAAATAATCTCTCTTGTGTTATCCAGATACCGATGTCATGTGTTAATGCATTTAAATCATTTAAATACTCTTGGAATGTTATTTGACTTCCTCCGTCTGTTCAGTTGTCGTTATTTTACATTGCATTACATTCACATGCTTTTTTTTGTATGTTGTGAGCATTATTAAATGAATACAAAAATCTGAAAGTGTGAACTAGTTAGACTTTAATCTGTCATTTTTGTTTTTCTGTTTTTTCTCCAGACGTGATTAGGTGCATTTGGTGACAATGTGGCTTATTTGTTTGCAGTTAAAACCGAGCCAATGAGCAGCAGTGAAATCACCACCTCAGTAGCAGACACATCTCTAGACAGTTTCTCAGGATCAGGTGAGGCTTGAGGCCGTGTGTGTGTGTGTGTGTGTGTGTGTGTGTGTTTGTGTGTGCGCGTGCGTGCCTGTGGAGGGGGAGGGGGGCATGTCAGTCCACTGGACAGACAGGCTCAGTCCATTATAGGTCATAATTCAGCCCTCACTGGCTATGGGAACCAGCAGTCTTAATACACAACACACACATGGGCGAGCAAGCGCAGCATATAAATGTGCTGACAAAGGTAAGAGATGGTGCTTCTTAAAGAGTTACACACATACAGACACACTTTACCTGTAATTGTGTTTTAGACACTTCCTGAGGCCCGGCTTATCCGTCACCCGTCTCCAGGCTCATCTCTCACTAATCGGTTATGCAGCTGTGTGAGAGAGGTGGCCACATACACACATGCGCGTGCGCACACACACACACACACATACACACATACATACACACACACACAGAGACGGGGCATTGTTACACTAGAGCAAATCCTCATTGTGTAAGATATTATATATTTTTTTATTTTTCCACCCTCACCAGAGTGCATCTCTGTCAGCCTTCTGAAAACTATAAACATTTATATTTAGGTCTCACTCCTTAACTCCTTGCTATTATCTCCTTTCAGGGTTTCCTACATTTTCCTAACTGTTTAACTATTTGATACCTAACACAAGAAGCGCATAAATCACTGCAATGACTTTTGTCTCTGACAATATTAATGAAATTTAGTAATGTTATACCCCATATCCTCCATGGGGAAACCCAAAGCTCCACTGGTTTAGTCCAGTGGCAGGTGTTGCTGATGTGGGAAAAGAGTTCAATATTAATAACGTGTGTGAGGGCTTACAGCGTACAGTTACATACAGTTAGTACTCCCCCACAACCAAATCCCTTATTTTACACGTCGAGACCAATTAGACAGAAGCTTCGAAACTGAGTTCTCTAATTCGAGGAATGCAACAAACTGATTGTTAGTTGGATCATTGTGAGTTTTGAACTAAAGTTTTTGAACTAAATTTATAATCAGTTTTTCCATATGCCCAATTTAGGATTTTAATTTAGTAAATTATCGTTATTACTTGAAATTCACAAGCATTAACGATTCTTTTTTTAATGTTGGTTAAATTTTGATTATTTTAGTTTGCCCAAAATAAACTTTTGGAACAGGAGTATGCAGCTATTTTCTATTGATACATTAACAGTGAATCCACATTTTAATTTCTTATGAATAGACACTGATTTGAAACCTTGCTTTGAAGGAGTCCAAAGTGAGTTTTTCATAATTCTTATTCCATATTCTGTGTATTCCTGTGATTTACTTGCAACCCTCACATGTTAACAGCACCGTGGAACCACATAGGCGTGCACTTAATGACGGAATGATTATGCAGTAGTAGTGCTCATTACCTGCAATCAGTGGTGTCACTTCCAATGTGGTTGTGGCTTGAAAAGCCCAAGGCAACTGACGCTGCAGGCCGAGACTGAATCAGACCACAGAATTGTCTCAGAGATTCGTCGGTCAGCAGAAAGACCCTGATGTCCGTACCTGATTATTTCGTTTCATTATTGCTCTCCAGTTTTCAACCTTAAATAAGGTTATTGAAATAAATAAAGTAATGCAATGTAATTACTGTTTCCTTGGAATCCAGGAGTTCTGTTGGCAAAAGGTGATATTTACCTTATTTCTTAATGTTTAAATATGTGCTTTCCTCTTTTCTTTCAACTCTCCTCAGCTATTGGAACCAGTGGCTTCAGCCCAAGACAAACTCACCAGTTCTCTCCACAGATTTACCCTTCCAAGTAAGGATTCTTTTATTTTTCTTTTAAAAAAAAAAGCAGCATCCAACATCATTTGGATCTTTAATTAGATCCTTGTGCTAGATCGGGGAATTTTGAAGGTCTTTGTTTGCCTAGATGTCTGAAATTTGCACACTCTGAAATGTGTTGTAATTATCATCTTGCAAAGATTTCCTTGACCATTTATTGTTCTTTCACTATGTGTATGAGCTGTGTGATGCTATCTCCATTACAGCTAGGGTCACTGTTTAAAATGAGGTAGCACAATCATATGGAATTTGTCAACTGAGCAAAGTTTAAGGAAGTAAAACATGGTCCTCTTCCTGCTTTCCTCTCTCAATTTTGTCTTGTTTCTTTTCTCAAATAGCAGAACATATCCGCATATTCTTCCTACCCCTTCATCCCAAAATATGGCTGCGTATGGGCAGACGCAGTACACCACAGGAATGCAGCAGGCTGCAGCCTATGCTAGCTACCCCCAGCCTGGACAGCCTTATGGCATCCCAGCCTATGGTAAGATTTATCTTGTCCTACTAAAAGCTGCATGTTCTTTACATTACATTCATAAAATGTAAAATAGAAAAATACTAATCTACTCTCTGCACAAAGTTCAGGATCAAGACACTCATAACAAACCAAGTTCCCACAATTTCTCAAGTAAAGCAAAAGCAGCAAAGATGCTGACTTGTTGTATAGTGCCTGCATATTATCCTTCACTGCAGTAAGACAGAATTTGCTTGTAAAGCTGTTCAGATAGATTGAAAGATTAGTGATAAAAATCTGAAAACAAAAACTGGTTTCCTCTGGCATTGTGAGAGAAAGCACAGAGTAACACGGCTCACTGGAGACTTTATTTGTCCAAAGTCTTTCGAGTGTTTTTACCCCAAAAGACTCTCCAAGATGTGGAGGAATTTACACTGTTTATTTGAATAGAGTCCGGCAACCTATTGCTGCTTAGAAACTGCATAGTAACTGATTCAGTGTAAGCAGTTGTTCCAGTTTAACTCACAAACAGAATGTTTTATTACTCATTCATCTATTCACAGATGACCCATCTTAGATAACCACTTATAACATGAAATCAAACAATCATAGTCCTGGCAACAGCTTTACAATAATACAGACACCAGTGCATGACAGTATTTCTAAACAACAGGTGATTTATAAGCATTTTATCAGATAATCAGTATTTGTTCATTGTTTGTTATGCTAACAGAATGAGGCTGGTCCCTTTGCTTTGTCCACTGTCATTTAAACCTGTGTGTCTGCATCAACCGATCTGGTGTCACTAACTGATTTAGGTCCATTGTGGGCAGGCATAAAGACGGAGGGGGGTCTGAGCCAGTCCCAGTCTCCGGGACAGACGGGCTTCCTGAGCTACAGCTCCGGATTCACCACGCCACAAACGGGACAAGCCCCCTACAGTTACCAGATGCAGGGTAATGATAACTTTGTGAATTCTTCATCTTTTGTTTTGTACATCATGACTGCAACCTTAATTGAAATGCAGCTTATGACATCACCACTCTCTGTCAGAAACAACAGCATGTCCTTTTACAATTAAAATATTTGTTATTTGTTTGTAGCAAAACAGCAGAAATGGATTACATGGTAGTAATTCTGCAACATGCTGAGCAGACTTTGATTTAACAACAATTCTGTATGAAAATCTGATTGTGAATCTGCTGATCTCCTTGTAGCAAAAGTAATATTCTAATGCCCTCTCTTTTTTACAATATTATCATCGTGACAAATGAATAGTGGTATAATTTATTGGTTTTTCCCCTCCCCACGTCTCCTGTCTTACTTTGTGTCCTTTTTTATTTTTTCTGTCGTGTTTCTTGTGCTCAGCCCAACCAAATAAGGTTCAATATGCTTCTTTTAGAAAAGATTAGAGAAAAACAGTCTTTCTCTGCTTTAATAGCATGCAGAATCAGATTGATTCACGACACAGTCCTCTCCCTCACCCTGAAAGATGCTTGCATCCCGGCAGTTATGTGCAGCCGCCATGGCTGCCTCCCTCTCCTCTCCTCTTAAAAGAATCAACACAGAAGGAAAAATGGCAGGCACTTAGGAGGCACCAGCCATGTCGCTCCTCACTCCCCAGTCTTTGTTTTTTTTCTCCCTGTGATCATATTTGTATTTGTTTAAGAGCTGAGGCCTTAGAGATTTATGGACTAGAAACCGATAAAGTTGAGTTGTTGCACCCTGCACCTCTCTGTTAAAATGTAGATCAGGCAGTTTGCCATGTAGTTCTTCTATTACTGTTTGCATTACTGCAAAAAAAAGCCTCTGTCCCTCATGATCTAGGCCAAGAACAGGTAGTTAACAGTTCGCATAGCCTTTATGTTCTCTACTTTCTTTCTAACAGCAGCTGTGTGGCAGTCAAAACACCTCAACATGTTGTTGAAAAGCCTCCAGAGCATCTCACAATAAATAGCACCAGCTCAGCAGCAGATGTGGCATGAGGATGCCTCTACTCCACGCCTCTTAAGCAAATACGATTTGAACGGTCAGTTTTCAATGCTAAAAAAAAAAAGGAAAGAAATGCAAGACAGAGCGGGAGACAGGGAATAAGGGAAAGAGCATGTGCAGCAGAATGCAGAACTTTCTGTCCTGCCTTTGATGGTTTAACTCACGATGACAGTATTATGTGCCCATTCATCTTCTGAGTATTATGCTCTTACTCTGTCTGTTTCCCTTCATCTGTTTCTGACTCTCCCTCACTGTCTCCGGCTTTCTCTGGCTGTGGGAAGTCCATGTAGTGTTAAGTGCATTAGTAATTGACAGGCATCCTAGATGACAGATTGACCACTATGCTAGCCATAACTTTAGCTCTAGCTCCCGTCACACTAGCAGCATTGCTCTCTTTAGCCTATTGATCTTCTTGAGTGAGGTGCTTCAGGCTTTGCTGTCCAGTTGAAACTGTGACCTTTTTTTTTTTTTGCATCTGATACTCCCCTTTTCTGCCAGCAGCCTGTGGCCAGCTGTCAATGTGGATGATTAGATTGATTTTTTTGCTCCTTGTTTTTATGCTTTGTGCCAGGTAGATTTTATGTGGAGGCTGAAGAAGTTGTAAAATAGACAAGCATTTTCTATAAATATCAGTTTTGCTGGTTTATAAAAGTTCATAGGTTTGTGAAGAGATGGAGATATTTCTGATGGTCGGTCTTAGCAGATGCTAATTAAGTGAATAATTGGATTCCAGCATTCCATCCCAGTGGCACTGAAGAACTTGAAGCACAGGTTGTCTTTTTAAAAGGAGAACACCATCTGGACCTGATAGCCTATTCCCAAGTGAGGCATACAAACTTCTGCTACAAATATTGTGCACTGATGATAGACATAGCCCATGGCAAGGGGACTGATCAAGCAAGGCAAATGGACTTCAAATTGTGGAGCCAGAAGGCAGGAGGGACGGAGGAGCGGAGGGAGGGATGATGTCTGGTTTTGAGTGAGTGAACTAACTGCAGAAGGGCAGGGGGAGGGAGAGAAAACATGCCCCCTGGGGAACCACAGGACCCCTTCATTCTCTCCCCACCAAAACCAGCACCACCACTCCCAACAGCATGGGCTCATTCTCACTGCGCTAGCAGGGGTCCCCACAGCTTTTATGTGGCTTCTTGTTCTCCACAGAGCAGCCTTCAAACCCTGCCAGCGAGAGCTTTTACGACTTTAGACATTAGGCTAATTTGTTGTCCTTCACAGCCTTGTGGCTCCTCATCTCTGTCTTATTGTTTAGTCGGACTTTCACTTGATGTTGAACTTTTCGAAAGGAACAGAAAAGTTATTAAATTCTCCCACAGGCCTTGAAATATCAAGGAAAGCCACAAAGACAAGGAGACATTTCTGATGAAAATAACCAGAAGAGTAAAATCTCCGGTGCCCTTTTGCCGGAGGGTGAGATTGAGAAACTACAAAAATAATTGGTGGCTCCCCGGTGATCTTGGGAGATTGGGAGTTATTTGAGTCTATTTTTTTAGCCACAGTGGTACGTATTTAGCCAACTGAAAAGGCCAAACACTGCAGTACGTTTTCTGTTTTCCATGATTTCTGTACCGTATCCCCCCCCCACCACCACCCTTACACACTCCACTGATCCTCCCCCTGTTCTGAAAGCTGCTTCGTGTTTGTCACGGTGTGGGAGGGCCCTTCTGATGGGGCAATGACCAGAGGATGAAAGGAACTCCCTTTGTTTGTCTCTGGGAACAAAGGTGTAATTACGCCCCCATTTAGGAACCGTAAATTTGTCTCCCCTTCGTTTTCACCAAAGCTGTCAGTTACTTCTTTTTTGGCCAAAGCTGGATGTACTGACAGGTGACGGACATTTCTTTTTAAAAAAGAAATAAGTAGCACTAATTAGTGTGATGGCAAGGTGAAGCAATTTGTCCTTGCAAAGAAGAGAGAGGCATTAATAAGGAGTATTATTAATTTTTTTTGCAGATGTTTACAGATGTTTTAAAGATAGACAAAATCCACACCTGCTGTAATTTTTTTAAATGTTTATTAGATTGTAAAACAATTGAAACAGTTCAAGCTGCATAAATAATCTTATAATAACCTGTTCACAGCTCATTTTTCTTACCAGTTTTATCTTATAAGAAAGTTCCTAATTTACCACTAAAATAAATGAAATGTAGAAAAGGTCTAATTTTTTATATCTCAGAAAATTATTTTAAAAAAAGATTGAAAATTAAAATGAGCTCTTGTAATTGTGATCATTTAACACAAATCTCTTTTGTCACCCTGTTGCCTCTTTAGCACATGATGATTCTTTTTACGCTTCTTGTGCTGCTGTCTTGTCTGACATGACAGTACAGGTGGATGGCCACGGAAGAGAAAAATGGTGCCCCTGGGGTCTGCCGCTGTGCTCTGTAACTCATGTCATGTATATTATTAAGCCATCAGATGCTATCAACCCCTCTGAATGATTTAATTACCCAGGAGGGCCGTCCTTTGAGAAAGTGAAAAGAAGAGCATACATATTTATTAAGGCAGGATGTCAGCAAAAGAATCTCCTCTATTGCTACTGACTCCGACCCCAACCCCTCAGTATACATCTGTCTCACTACACTGCCCATGCACAACCCCCTCCCCACACCTCCCCCCGCCTTCAACACCCTTAAGCTTTACCCCAGTGCATCCACCATCCATTTCCAAACCCCCCCTCCTGCACCCCACACCATCCATCGGTAGTTCGCACACAGCAGTCTCTTGTCTTTCTCACATTGTGCAGGCTTGGATGGCTTTGGATGCAAGTTCTGCCCCCCCCCCCCCCATCATTCATCAGGCCTGATCCAATCACTGATAAGAAAGGAAGAGGAGAAAGATAAGGCCGCTGTTGGGAGCACTCCCTCAGGCCTCCCTCTGTTCACCTCAAATAGTAGTTTCATTGAACACTAATCTTGTTTTGCCCTTACAATGAGCCGTGCAATTTCTGTCACTGCACTGCTGGCAGTCCTGCAGATTTAAAAATGTTTTCTTAAATGGTGTATACATCACTCAGGTCCATTCTCCCATCTTCATGTAGGTGGTACGTTCACAACAACGTCGGGATTGTATGCAGGAAACAACTCCTTGACAAACTCAACTGGCTTCAACAGCACACAACAGGTAGCTGTGCACATGCCTCTGCTCTGTCTGTTTTTGTGATCTGGTATCGGTCCATATCAATCTATATGTATTCAATTAGCATTTGCAGACTTCATCCTGACATGAAAATCTTTATGAAGCATGTATACTCAATATGTCACATTTCATCCATGACACATTCAGACATAAAACACTCAGCATATCAAAAGCCTTGTATGCAGGATTATCTACTGTACTTCCTCCAACACAAATGTCTTATGCCATAGAGGAAAGGAAAGAGGGGGAGAAAAACAAGATAGATCGCTGTCCAGATGTAGGACAGAACAGACATGTGTTTGCATTTATGTTTTTGGAATCTGTGCTGTAAAGTAGCAACACTGGTGCAGGGCATATCTCACATTACTCTGCCAAACCTCCTACTTTTGTTCAACTACCTTCTGTCTCTTTGGCTCCAACTTTTTGATCTAAATCTCACCTCTTTCACCACACTACAGATATCTCCATCTCCCAGTTTTTCTCCATTTGCCTTATCTTTATCCAACTGTAACGTCCTTTTTTTTTACCATTTCCCCACTCCATCTGTCTTTTTTTTCACAGGAATACCCAAGTTATCCAGCTTTCGGTCAGGGGCAATATGCTCAGTATTACAACAACTCACCCTACACTTCACCCTACATGACAAGTAACAACACCAGCCCCAGCACACCCTCGACCACGACCACCTACACCCTCCAGGAGCCACCCACTGGCATCACCAGCCAGGCTCTTACAGAGAACCCTGCAGGTGAATAAAACCACAGGCAGCAGGTTGCTTTGTGTAACCTGGAAATCAGAGTTTCATCTTGCTATTTATCTTTTTTAAATCAGTCAGTGGGCTGCTGAACTCTTGTGTTACTGATAAGAGAACATGAGCTGAACGCCAAAAATCTCTCTTTGTGCTAACCCAGATAAAAAATAGGAATAGGAAACGTTTCCAGTCAGTTTGCTGCACTGTGGCAAACAAGAGAATGTGAAGCTGAAACTAATGTCAGATGTTAAATTTCCCATAATCATAAGTGACATTAATGCATCATTTGGCAATCGAGCACTGATTATATCTTAATAAGTCATTCAAAATTTTATGAGTGCATTTGAGTTTTCATCAATCGACACCAAAGAGATCAGGCTTTAAGTGAACATAATTTTATTCACAGTCATCCAATTTAGATGAATGACATTTCTGCTATTTCTATTTGGCCTCCACTCTCTTACCGCTTGTTTATTAAATCAGTATGGACACAGTAGTTTTTAGTATGTGTTCTGCAACTGAGTGCTGATATGAGTTTGTTACCAGTATGCCTGCCAAATCATTAAAAACTGCCGCCAGGAAGCTGTCTGTACTGCATCAAGACAAATAGTTGCTTACATTTCTGTGCTAAAAGCAAACAAGAGCTCATCTTCAATACTCTTTTTCGTATACTATCCTTCTTCCTTCCTTGCTTCCTTTCAGGAGAGTACAGTACCATCCACAGTCCATCAACCCCCATTAAAGATTCAGATTCAGATCGATTGCGCCGGGCCTCGGATGGAAAGTCACGTGGCCGGGGAAGAAGGAACAACAACCCATCACCGCCGCCTGACTCCGACCTTGAGGTAGGGTGAGCCCGCTACCTTGGCGACAGACAGCCTCTCCCTGTCTGAGGTACATGGACACTAATCCACTTACTACATGACTGCCACACCAGCTTTAACACTTGATGGACATTAATTCTTAAATATTTGATTGCTTAACTATAAATGCATTATTGATGGATTGTGGAATTTATGACATCACTTGGCTCATATTTTCTATAAAGTTCTCATGTATACCTCGTGAATAAATAAGGCATGGGGTTAAGCGATTCATCGCTAAAGAGAATAATATATATTCTGGTCATCAAGAAGTAGACACTAACAAAGGTACCTCATTAATATGATATGAATTTGAACATGGTTAATAGCGCCCATTATAGCACTGACATCATAGCATGTTAACATATCTAGTTAATTAGTTTGTCACTATTGATTACTCTAATGTAAAGGGCAGGAGATGGAAAGCATGTGGTGGGGTGATGGGAGGAGTGTTGCGGTGACCAAACCAAGCAAATGGATCCTGGTCCCTGTGGCGCATAAATACACGCTCCTGGCCTATTGACCAGGAGGATCACCTTGCAGCCCGACAGAGTGCACCATTGATTTTGCCTCTTTTCTCTCTGTTTTTCTTTGTTTCTTTCTTCCCTCTCTGCACCCCATTTCTCCAGCGAGTTTTCATCTGGGACCTGGATGAAACAATCATCGTTTTCCATTCCTTGCTCACGGGTTCTTATGCTAACAGATATGGACGGGTGAGTGACATCAGACTATGACAGTAACGGTGCACTTTATCGGAAAAACACACAAATATTAAAAGAAGGAAAGGATCAGAGGCAAAGGGGAAGTGGGGGAATCAACCAAGGATAGATTTCACTCTATCTTGAGTCCATTGTGAGATGTTAGAGCGGAACTCGATGTACAGATAATTGTTTCTTTTTTTAATAGGTCCAATGAGGCTTGTCAAGTATTTGACTGCTCTTTGCAGCTGTTGGGCTATGCGTGGCTGGTCAGGGCTGGGCTGTAGGGACTCACAGCAGTTGCACTCTGGATGTCTATTGACACATCTTAAGTGTTCCTTTCTCCTTCAGAAATGCCACATTGTTAGTTTAATGAAGTGCTTCTCAATCCATCCTTCTCAGGCAGGGGTCTCCCTGGAGACGAGCGCCAGCGACTGAACCCACCAAATGTAATTCACACAAAACTCACACGGAGGTTCCCTTAAACCTGCTTTAATTGGAAATTCAAAATAGAAGTACATTACATATCTGTGTATAAATATCAACAAACATATGACATTGGAAGGCCATTTTCCAACACATGTCCCCTTATAAACAAGTAGAACAGTTTACTTTTCCAGGCTTTGCTGTTTGCTGTTCCATGTAAATTATTCTAAATTTAAACTTTCAAAACTAACAATTTGGGAAATATGGCAGGATCCTCTTCTCATGGCTTTGTTTTGGTTCTATTTTCTATTTAGTTTTAATTGGCCCTAATCTGGTTTTATTCCCCCCACTGGATTTATGAAAACAGAAACGCAAATGATAAATTTTAGGAAAATAAATAATTGAAATTTTCATATTGTTTTGTCTGAGATTGTCGGTTGTTTTGATGGTGGTTGTGTCTGGTTTTGAGTAATGACATATTGCTCCTCATGTGTCATAGAGCTTAGCGTCTGCGGCCCATGCTCTATGCCTTTGTTCTGATCTAAGGGGGTGTTTGATGGGGGCACTGTTTTGTTTTTGGGGTGAAAGAGGCCTGCCCCACGACCCTCCACTGTTTATTGACTTTATTTTTCAGCCCTGCATGCTGAGCAAAGACGGAGTCAAGAATATGGGAGCACACACACACACACACACACACACACACACACACACACACACACACACACACACACACACACACACACACACACACACACACACACACACACACACACACACACACACACACACACACAGAGGGTCTCCAGTGTGCTCCTCTGAACAGGAAGCACTCCTGACTCCATAAAGGCCCGTTCCATCAGACCTCATATGAGACGTGACAGCCGCCAGAGTCTCTCTCACGGCCTGTTTTCTCTGTTGTTCCCTCTTTTCCCTTCTTCTTCTCCTCCTCTGTCCATCATTGTCCATTTTTTTATGATCTAACCTGCTGACAGCATCACATTAAAGCAACAGTAAGAGGGAGACACAACCACAAAGCACACTGCCTCAATGCATATCAGACACACAGATCTTGAAACTACCTCAGAGAAGAAAGTGAAGAAGACAAACATCCCCCACAACTAGTCACCTACGACAACAAACACCACACCCCCCACCCCCCACCCCTCAACATTCATATCATCCTTCTTGTAATGGCATAAACATGAAAAGTTGCAAAACAGTTTTCCCCTTTAGCCACGCCATGCTTACTATAAATAGACGTGTATCTGAGCGAATGCACATCCACACTTTCTCTCACTCACTCTGACCTCCCACGCTCTTTCTTCCTGTCTCTCTCTCTCTCTCTCACCCGGTCTCTGTCTCTCGCTCTCTCCCTCATACACAAACACACTGCCGCTCTTATCAGCTCTTTTAATTGGCATCAAGGCAGCTCACCCCCATAAAGCTGATGGCTGAGGCCAGCTGTGCTGCCATTGGGCTGTTCGGAGCTGGAGCTTAAAGTTGGTGGGGATGGAGGGTTGTTATTGGTAGGGGGCTCAGAGGAAAGGGAGGGAGTCAGGAGGGGGGCTTGCTGGCGCCCCCATGGATGGCACTGACATCTTGGGACAGGTGGTGCTGAAGCAATGACAGCAGCAACACTTTGGCCTTCTGGCCTGCTTGTATTCTTAACTCCCTCACTGACTGATTGTTTAGATTTAATTGGAGAGGATTCAGTTGCGCCAGAGAAGACTGCCTTTTCCCACCGACTATCCCATAATGCTAAATCACCCAGAAGTACCAGGGGGGTAGGGAGCTGGTAGCCTGCTGCTGTGAGGGACTAATTATTTTTTATTAATTCTAACTGAAAGATTGATTCAAACTGGGAGGTTAAGAGGAAGGAGAAGTCTCTAGAAGTGGGGATTGAATCTACTTGTGTGGTTTGTCCTGTCATTTTAGTGAAAACATAAGCATTGTGGGTTGTGACAGCTAATCAGCAGAAAGCTCAGGTGTGTCTTCAGGTGGTTTAGTTGTATAATCCCAGCTACTGGTCCTGTGTCACCCAGCTGCAGGAAGACCACAGCCTGTCATTGTCTCTCTTCATCCTTCGCTTGCTGAAGACAATCAACCGATTGGAGTTTTAACACAAAAAGAAATTAAATTTGTGCATCAACAAAATATGAAAGCACTTCTTTCCTGGTAGATAATTAATTTTAATGTGCAATTAATGTAGTTTTTACTTGAATTGAATCTATAAAGTAAATGTGTTTAACACAAGTTTTACAGCTATGGAAGAAAATGCACTGACGTTGTATTTGTTGTCCTTTATAAAAGGAAACTGCACATATTGTCACCGACTCATTAACTATTTAGAGAGTAGTTCACTCCTCTTCAGGTATTATCTTACAGACAGTGCAACCCTATCACCATTACAACAAGTGTCAGATTACTGACAGAGTTCATGATTTCAGGAAAAATTGTAGACGTGTCGATTTATGGGAGCATTAATGCTTATTTTTATTTAACTATTAATAAAAACCTTAAAGTGTTTGCTCTTAGGGGGGATTGTGTTCATATATTACCTAGAGAGCAATCAGATGATGTATCAGCAAAAGTATGTGGAGAATGGGCTATTTACGATGAGACTGTGACCCCGACTCTTCTAAATCGACCACCCCTCCTGAGAAGACACATGCTTTTACTGCATTCATTCAAGTCTGTGGCATTTCTGATGACTATTCTGGTCCCTTCTGGACGGGTCATAAACAGAGGCTGAAACTTTCAAGTCCACCTAATGTCTTCTTTTACTGGAACAGCCTGCTGAGGAATTTAAAAGGACTCTGTTAATTTTAGTGACTTAAGACAGAACAGCATTTTTTATTGTTTTACAATGAAGCAAAATACTTGGAATATTTTCAAAGAAAAAGATATCTTGTAATTGTTTTTGTGTGTGTGTGTGTGTGTGTGTGTGTGTGTGTGTGTGTGTGTGTGTGTGTGTGTGTGTGTGTGTGTGTGTTTTAGGATCCACCGACATCTGTATCATTGGGCCTGAGGATGGAAGAAATGATCTTCAACTTGGCCGACTCACATTTATTCTTTAACGACTTAGAGGTTTGTCTCTTTTCAGTGCTTTCTTTACCTTTCTGCACAAAGCTGTTTTTTATTTTTTATTTTGTGAAGGTTTTAATGCTCAGAAGAGTTTTTATTCTTTAACAGGAGTGCATGAACAGTTTATTAAGATTTTAGTGAAAGCAGCAACCAAAGTTTCAATCTTGTAACAGTGAAGTATTGCCTTGGAGCTCAGGGTGAACCATGAATTTTACATATGCTGTCAGTCTCTGTCATCCCTGGGTCACTAGCCCTGCGCCCACCCCTCACCTCCTTTCCACTCCCATAGCGACCAGCTCAATTTGTCAGGCTCTAGTGTTTCTGTGGCCGCTCTGTCTCTAGGAGTGTCATGCTGTGCTTGGTGTCGCTGTCCACCTACACCGCAAACCCCTCCGTCACAGCGTGAAATCCCTGACTGCTTCCCCTCCCATGTCTCTTTGCATGCCTGATTCATGTACGGCCAGAGTAAAAATCTGCCCCTGGGTCACAAGAATAGTGGGATCAAGAGTGGGGTGATTTTGTGTGTGTGGTGTAGTGTCTGAGTTTGTGGGCATATTTGGGACAAACAGTACTTTCTAGGTGTTATACCCTGTTCTTATCAATTTTGGCAATAAAAAAGGCAATTTACCTCAATGTTTACCACCCCCTACCTGAAAGTTGTTGGTCTTTAACGGTGGTTTCAGGGATTTTATTGTGACATTTGTCCATGCCACCTCTTTCTCTCAATGAGTTTGATCCCACTGACCCAGCGTTTTCCTCAGTGTCCTGCTTGATGCTGACCTCACAGTAGAGGAAATGTTTTGTTTGATACTTGAGTGTGAAGAGATCTGTGGTCAGTCTGCCAAGTCTCATTACTCACCAGCGTGTTCGGCTTCAACACGAAGCAAACCCAAGAAGTAGGAAAAACAGGAGGGAGAGAGGGGAAGAAAATGTTCATACTCTCCCAGACAAGCGAGTGACTGAGATTCCAAACGCAGTCATTGTGATCAAAGTTAATTGGCTGCAATTGGCTGGTTAAATATTTCCTTATGCCACCGCCATGTAGAATCCATTGTAGCTGCACTTTATTTAATAGATGTGCCCCAATCATTTGAAAAAATGTCAGTTTGTGACAACACTTAAATGTGGTTTTTGCTCAACATCTGTCCTGTGTTTTGATTTCTTTTCATGTGTGATGAAAATGTTCACAGATGAATTGGCAGCTCAGACTGCTTATAAAATGATGTAAAAATTGAACGCATGTATTTCTTCTGCGCTATCTCACTGACAAAAAATTAGATTTTATTTTGACACTTTAAAGCCTCGACTATGTTTCCAGCTCAATGAAATAGTCCATGGTTTGCACCAAGAATGCTTTTCTGGAGGTCAGACTTCTTTAGCCTTCACTGCTCCGGTGCACCGATTGTCATTAATGATCATGGCAAAGGAAGAGTGACATTTTCTGAATGATGTATTGATCACTCCTTTTAAACTCAGATGGGCCAGTTTTAGCTAAGCACCAGTTCTCAGCAAGGCCTAACCAGTTGTGTTTCCTCCCTGCTAATTTACAGTCCAACATCTCCAATAGAGCTAAATGGAGTCCAACTATAAATACCACAGCCAGCAGCAGTTATGTATTTAAGCATGTGCAGAAATGCATATGGTCCATCTAATTTAGTCTAAGCCATAAAGGGAGACCCCAGAGGCTATGTAGAAACACAGGTGCAGAGTTAGTGGTGTGTGTGTGTGTGTGTGTGTGTGTGTGTGTGTCTGAGAACGAGCAGTCTAAGTCAGCCTCTCCACACAAATTTCAAATGAAATATGGGTAAAAGCTGGTCCTTATAGCTTCTCTTTATGTGTAGTCTAACTGATTTTATTAGTTTAGTATTGAAATATTTTTATGGCAAATAGAAAACACAAACGTTGTTTGCAGGTCTCTAGATTTTACAATTGAGTCAAAGTTTTGCTCCAGCAAACAAGTGTAGAATTTGTGTGCGTGCGTGCGTGCGTGTGTGTGTACGCACGCACGCAAGTGTGTGAATGGGGGCTGGATTGTGTTGATAGAGATGGTGAGTGACGATTCAGAGGAAAGTCATAAAAAGAAAGAGGGCATGCCGAAGGGGTCAACAGGGATCAGTTTCACTCGTCTCTTTTCGTCTTTCTCCTCTAACCTTTTTCTGGATCACTGCTTTCTTTTTTCAATCACCGCTGGATAGCATCGAAGGTGCGTCCCGAAAATAAGGCACCTCCTCGGAAGACATCTTCCCAACCTGCTCCAGACACAAAAACACAACCCTCACTATCAAGCGTAGCGCACAAACCATTTGCTGCTCGGTCTTCAAAGGATGACTGGTGTATTGTCTGAACAATGTGGTCAGTATTTATCATCAAAAAGATCCTCACTGAGGGAGTTTGGATTTTAAGGCAATATTCTTTGTATGGATGCGATTGCAAGTGTATTTACTGTATTTTCGTTATGTAAGAAGCTGTTTGATAAACTTTATAATTAAAGTTATATCTAAAGAAAAACTTCACCAAATAATTTCTCAAATAACATAAATTTTCCTATTTATGATCTACAGCCTCTCATTACTTTTATTACAATTTCTGAGTAACAATATTAAAAGGAATAGAGTTTTCTCCAGTCGTTTAAAAAAATATGTTGTTGCTTGTTTCAATTTTTAAATTTAGTGAATATGCCGTTTTCACACAAGTACTGTTTTACGGGCTGATTGTGGTGTTAGTTGATGGTCTGAACCGGTGTGTCTAATGAAGTCCGCTGAGGATGAGCTCGCTGGGAGGACTGACAGCTCTGCTGTGACTCAGGGTGTGAGTTTACTGTAGGTGCGCCGCAGCAGCCCAAACGCGAACGCCGAGCTGTATGTGGGAACCGGGGGCCTCGAGACTCTGTGTTCCCCTCACAGTGGGGTACGTGCAACGCTGTCTCCCCCCTTCCCTGGGTGAGAAAACAACCCTCCCTGTCTGGAGGATAAAGGGCATGGGGGCAAACTACTCATGGGGGGGGGGGGTCGCCAAAGGTGGAAGCATTTTAAATTAGTCCTCTGATGCCGCCGTGCTCTGCTACTCTCTCACACATCGTGCACATGTGCACAGACATGCCATGGAAGTAGCACACATGTGAATGCATGCGTAACAGTGAGCATTACCCAACGGCACACACACACACACACCTGAGCTGAGCACCATTTATAGCTCCCAGCCTGTAGTCTCAGAGTTGAAAAGTCCTCAGTCACTCTCACCGAGGGGCTGCCTGTTCATAAAGATCCTGTGAAATGCACGGCTACCTTTTCCCAGTGGCTGAAATGGTTTTCCATTTTACCATGAGTCATTCTACTGGTTTATGTCCCACTGCGCTCTCCATTTCTCATGATTGGTAGCTATGATTTCAGCTCGGTAGCATGTTTCTGCGGTTTTATTACCTCTAAAAAAAAAGAGCACTAACAGTTTTAAGCATTCCATTGAATCATGAAATTGATTCACTTTATAATTCCTGGTTTATTGATTCACTTTATTTTATAATTCCTGGTTAAATACCATCAATATAACACAGAAATCAAAAATCATTCAGTAGGATTTTTTTTTTCTCCACTGGTACCAAAAATTCCAGTTTAAGTGTGGAGTGCGATCAATCTGTCTCAAAAACCGCTGTACAAAATTTAATGAGATTTCACGTGTACTTTGTATGGTTTGCATCAAATATGTGATTTTATTTTAAAATTACTAATTTCATTTTGAGGTACCTTTATGAAATGCTGAAATCAGTGAGGTTACTGTTGATCCACATCTGCACAAATTCCCTTAGTCGAGACATTTGTGTCCTTGGACATAAAATATAATTTTTTTTAATTTCAACACTAAACATCTGAAATCAAATTACAACGAGTGCTAAAAACACCATTTTATGGTGTTTTTTTGTCAGATGGGCTTCTTTACATCTGCACACATTGATGTGGGGTTTAATCATTTGTCTGGCAACTGATCCAGCGGTTATGTCAAGCTCCTTGACATAACTCCATCACATCCGCAGGCGGGGCCACTGATATGTTTGGAAGGACTACAGAGGGAAAGTGGAGCTTTCAAAGCCACCCTGTCAATCGTTGCTCCAAAGAGCTCCACCTTTCCCTTACCCTCTGCCCACTATCTTAACACAGCTGATTCATCGGGTTTTGAGGGTGCGTGGAAAATATAACATTAATGTCTGATGATGACGGAAATTATTTAAGAATATATTTATCCTGCTGAATTGAAGTGGGAAATGCCGCACCTGCCATTACATTGTCTGTGCAAGAGGAAAGAAACGAATCTCCACCTGGCAAGACTAAATCATTTCTCTGTGGATGTATCTATCTCTAAAGCTTAATGTTGAAATAACAGAGATTTGATATTGCATTTAATATCTCTCCTAGAGATGTGGGTTTAGATTTGTGAAGCCAAAATAGGAAATGATGAGAAGCTCATCCATCACACATAACTAATTTATACTTCTCACTAGCTGCCGGTGGGGTGTTTATGTCTTTTCCAAATGTTTCCATTCCAACTACGGTGCTTCACAGACCACTTTGTTCATATTCAGTCTGCTTAGGAGTGATACATACCGTGGTACCTCTGGATCCATTATCCTGGTCGTGTGAATTTTTCTAAAACCAGCACGGACCCCCACTATATTTGTGCTTTACTTGTTGCCACTGTTTGAATTCCGTGGTTGTTCAAGCACAGATTTGGATTAGAATGAAGTGGGTTTGAAGAACTCTTCCTTTGTTACCCACATCCTGTCTTTGACCCCCAGGTAATCACAGCGTCCTCCCTCCCTTCTGCACCCCCTCCAACACACACATACACACACACACACACACACACACGCACGCACGCACGCACGCACGCACACACACACACACACACACACACACACACACACACACACACACACACACACACACACACACACAGGGTGCATGTGGTGGGAATAGAGGAAGAAGTTGCTGGGGGTCATAGTGTGTGTGTGTGCGTGGGGGGGGGGGATGACAACAACTGCCGGTGGAGTGACGGTATTGAGAACCTGCGAACCATGGATGAGCCTTTTTCACATGGCATTAGCCTGTAGGGTCACATGGAATGCTGTGATGATGGCTGTTATCGCTCACACTGTGGGTTTGGCCACCCACCCCCACCTCAGAATATCACCTGAGAGAGAGCGGCTGAGAGAAGGCGGATTGAGCAGATTACCCTGTATCCAGTGGGTACTGTCTGTGTGGTGCAGACCTAAACCTCCATGGGAAAAACAAGTCTAAGAGTTAGTTTAGATAGCATGCTCCTTTCTGTGTTTTGGTTCCATACATTTCTGATTCACCGCGTCTTTCTTCTTCCTGTCTCCGTAGCAGTCACCACTCTGAGCTCTTTCCAGGGCTACAGGAAGACTCAGGCCGTCATCGCTGATTGCTTAATGACAGATGCCAAGGGAACAAAGAGGTCTCTGATAACCTCCTCCCCAGTGAAGAGTTTTCAACAGACTAGTGGAAAGACAGAGAGACAGGCCGAGCAAAAGATAGAGAATGAAGTAGAGATGGAAGTATCCTGAGGCAGAAGCTTCCTGTCTTCTGATTTAATTTCCGTGCATTTTTTAGGGGTGTTTTATGTTTTTTTGACATGCAGATAAGATGTTCTATAGCTGAATTAACACAGTTTATTGTGACCGATGGATTCCACAGAAAGACGTGGTGTTTGCATTGGCGTAATTGTGATGCTTCTGGTGGAGGGTCTTCACTCTTGAGTACAGTAGGAACATCTGGTGTGGGTTAGTGGTGATTGTAGGTTTTAGACAGACCACTGTTTGCTTGGTGAGGGGAAAATGGGGGAGTTCAATTGAACAGAGATTTGCTCAGAAATGTTTCTAAGAAATTCAAAAACTGGCCACCATCTTGAAGCCCAGCCATTCTATTGTTATATGTATTGGATGAATAAAAGGATTTTTTATTTATTTTGGAAATTCATGGAGTCAGTGACAGAAACTTCAAGTTCTAATGAATTTGATTTATTTTGTCCTGAATTCATTTAAATAAATCACTTTATTGTATGATAGTGATTAAATAAGATTTTCGTAGAAAGCCTTTTTAAAATTTTTGGAAATTATGTACTTTTTTTATTGAATAATCCTCCTAAAAATGTTGAAATGCAACTGAGTCATTGACCAAGCTCTTCTATAAGTGAAATTCCCCACCCCATAGTGTTTCCTTTCAACCTATCCGCTGTACGATTATACGTGACTGAGTTCAACCTACACCATCCATGACTCTGTGGTGTTTACGAGGTCTTCAGAAGTGGCTCCTAATGAGTATGTGTAAGGGTTACTGTATGACATTACCCACAGTCACCTCCTCTATTAGCTCTCCCAGATTTCCCAGTAAGCCGGTGCAGAGGTTTATGCTATCCCCAGCTGGGAATGGTAATTGTTCATTTCTGAGCAGTCTGTCCATAACCCCTTCCCGTTTTCTTTTTTTTGCGGCGCAGTCACACATGCTTTTCTGTGAAGGTCTTGAACCGAGTTCTACTGTTATAATGTCCAAGCAAAGGAAAAAAAATATCTCTGTAAACATGCAAAATCCGTGACATTCTAACCCAAACTACTGTGAAATTTTGCCTATATAAATTTTTATCCCTTGGAATTCATTGTTGTTTGCTGTCTGTGGTATCTTTGACAATTTAGATGTAATGACTGCATTTAGGCTTAATTACAAGACATATTTACAAATTGGGGTCATCTTGGACATTTGGATGTGGCACCTCTAACAGGCCTATAATTAACATGCTGACGAATGTTGTTCACGACTGGTTATGTTGTTCTTTGCTGGCTGTGAGATTCTGACAGAAACACATAAGACCAGAAGAACAAACCTGACCTCCTATTGTCATCCAGCAGACAGCATACAATTAGGCAATGATTTACCCAACGAGTGGAAGTGAATGCTGCTGTACCAAAGTAGTAGTCAGCTGATTGTGTCTGATCAACAGGTAATTATTGGATAATGGAAGCATTCCAGTCACTTGCACCAGAATGGGAGGACAATGAAACAGCGTTTTATGAGGTGCAAAACCAGGAGTGCAGTTTTTGTTGTCCTCAGCAAACAGACATGCCTCTACTACTTAAAGAATTAAGCACACCAAAAACCTCTGGCTTAGGTCTTGGTCTGAGAAAAGGTTTAGGGATAAGCTGCAACCATAAATTATCCTCAGGTTTGTTGACAGCGGATCCTTACGCTTGGGCAAATTGCTGTTTTATTCAACTGCTAAAGATATGTTGGTGAGTGTGTCTTGAATCCGATTAAGCCAATGGAAGTAAGATCTCCCATCTAACCCCCTTGTCCAGTTGGCAGTCCATCTTCTCCAACATGAGTCTCAAATCTTCCTCCATGTGATGTCACTTTGCCCTCTCTCCTGCAGCCTTTACCCGCTGCTTTCCTCCATTTCCACCTCTCTACCCTTCCACCCCCTTATCGGGGTGCCAAAGTCCCAGAGAGGAGGGGAGAGGGGTCACAGGGTCAAAGTCTTTTCCTCTTTGGATCTTGGGGCTTGCTGGGAGAGGCTTGGCGAGAGACCGGCTGCATTAGAGCAGGGGTTGGGGGTCAAGATTTTAATTCTGTTAAAGAACAGCTGGTTTGAGTTTCTCCTCACGTCACTCTCCCCTCCCTCTCCCCACAAATCCAGGGAGATGAAAAATTTGTTCAGAGGGGAACCAGTAAAATAAAAAAGGTTTACAGTCCAAAGCCCTTACCCTTACCCTGCTCTAGCATTGGAGAGGAATGCAATAACGTCAGCATTTGGCCTCAGTTAGATTGACTTAAAACAAGGAAGTCCTTTCTATGTTTTGGTGTCTTAACAGCCGGATGAAACTTAATTAAAAAGCTTAAAAAATTGTGAGGGATTTTTCTTTCTTGAGACCAGTGGAATCCTCATCTTCAAGTTTCAATTTATTATTTGTGATATAACGTTTAATTGGAGAAACTTTTCCTTTAAACACTTTTGGCAGTTTCACAACCAACTTAAATCCTGTTACTTCCGTGAGAAATTATTCTAACTGCTTTGTAGAGATGTTAAATACAGTCTTTGTTTTTCATTTTAGATTAGACCTGGCTGAAATAAATTGAGTTAGATGTCATATTCTTTAAAAAAAAAATCCTCCCAGCAAGGCCATTGTTCAACCTTCTAGCCACCCCACATTTTATAAAAAAGTAACTTAACAAGACTTCATGCATGCTCTGCCCAGTGTGAAATGTGTTGATCTGAATGCCAAGGCAAACCTCCCTCACATTTCAAGCTGGCTGAGGAGGTGGAGAGAGGTGGTTGGAGTGGAGGGGGGGGGTCACGAGAGCTCTCGTGGAAATGGAAAACTAATAACAGATTTTTAGTCTGCTTTCTCCTGCCTTCTTTCGCCGGCTGCTTGGCCGACTAGCCCCGGGCTGTGTTGGTGTGTGGCGCAGCAGCAATCAGAGGTCATAATTTCATTGGCGGTTAGCATCAGGTTCAATTTTTCTAGTAGGTTACATTTACCAGAAAGTCTGGATTGTGTTACTGTGTACCGTCGGAATCAGTGCAGAGCTGCAGAATCCCTCTACCTCTCCAAGAGGAGCCAGGCACCCCCAAAGGGGAAGAGGAGTGTGTACATGTGTTTAGAGATGTGCACACTCAAACGCAGACCATTACTGCCAAGGCTCTCTATACATCCAGCCAGCTTACATCCATCCTTCTACTGTATGTGTATATATCAATGCTCACAGACATAGCGGCTTAAATGCCAATGTGGGCAGGGTTATTGAGACTTAACTGGATGCATAAATAGTTGCGTGTTTGGGTGTGCATATCTTTAGACCCCTCTAGTGGTAGCAGGTCTTTGTGACTGTTGATGAAGTCAGTGTTCGTTAGGACTGAGCTGGCTTGAGCAGAAAAATGTGGAAAACTGATTCAAAAGGATAAAAATGGAATGTCAGGGCGCAGGGGTTGATTGTGGTGTCAAGTTAACAAGTTTCTTGTGTAAGATTACGTGGAACATGTCTTTTCCAAATAACTGTCTGTTGTAATAGAGGTCAAACTATGCTGCTCTTACAATACTCAAGTTATTATGTGTTGTTTATTCCAGGAATGTGACCAGGTACATATCGATGATGTGTCTTCTGATGACAATGGCCAGGATCTGAGGTATTATGAATAGTCAAAATAATCAATGCCCTCTCTTTGCAAATCTGGCATGACGCGGGCTGACACATTCTTTCCTTGTCTTTGACTTTAGTACGTACAACTTTGGCGCTGACGGTTTCCATGCAGCGGCGACCAGTGCCAATCTTTGTCTGGCCACAGGCGTGAGGGGAGGTGTGGACTGGATGAGAAAACTGGCCTTCCGCTACCGACGAGTAAAAGAAATCTACACCACCTACAAAAATAACGTTGGAGGTAATCCCCAGCAAGCAACGCTGCTCTGCTTGTAAAAAAAAAAAAAAAAAGCTTTCCAGATATACATGCCCTCATTTGTGTGAGTGTTTGCGTATGTTCATGTGTGTGTACTGAAAGCACTCACACCCCACCACTTGGTCAGGGTAAATTTCTGAAAATTTCAGTGGTATTCAGAGGACTGGTCCAACCTAAACAATGTTACCCTGCGTTTCAGGTCTGCTGGGCCCAGCCAAAAGGGAAGCCTGGTTGCAATTGCGAGCAGAAATTGAAGCCTTGACGGACTCCTGGTTAACACTGGCACTGAAAGCACTAACATTAATCCACTCAAGGTAGGACTCCATAAGGAAAATTGTACCCAGTCCCACACCACACATATATGGACTTGCATATGGTGTAAATAAGTCAACTCTATACTCCCAAGCTATTAAAAAGCACCAATTTGTCTTTTGGGCAGGCTTTCCTTTAGAAGTGTGTTAAGAAATGTGACTTTAAAAAGGAAAGGAGATCCAATCTTTCATTGCAGAACATGTTTTAAACAAATGATACATTGCAGTGTCTTTATTTCCAACAGACTGTATTTTCTTTTGTCCTCCCATTGAGTGATTTGAGAATGATGTCATCACTTTGCTTTCTTTCTATACCCCAGGTCAAACTGTGTGAATATCCTTGTGACAACCACGCAGCTCATCCCTGCCCTGGCTAAGGTCCTGCTATACGGCCTGGGAATAGTCTTTCCTATTGAGAATATTTATAGTGCAACCAAAATAGGTAAATACTGAGTCTGAATTTGTTTGAATCCTCTTGCAGTGATTGTTCCATGATTTTAAGAACTGAATAGTGACTGTTTTAGCTTGTTGAGTATAGACACACATGCTTCTTAAAGGAGGGGATGGCGGCGCGGATGGTGTTGGAGATTCAGTCATCGGAGACGGTTGATGTTCTTCTATGAAGGAATAGTCCTAATCAGCCTGGGATTATTTTCCTGGAGCTGGGCCTGCGTCGGGCCTCCCCCAGGCCTCTCCTGTTCAGTCTCTGCATATGAAACCACTTCTGCACATTTATGTCATTCCACAGCAACCTTCCCCCTCCTCCTCCTTTCTCTCCCCCTTTTCCTCCAGTACTTTCCCTTCCTCACTGTTTCAAATGCAAAATAAACATCAAGCTTCATTCCCGCACTATTTTCAGGCCTGTCAGTACTTGGATTGGAGCTGAGTGTAGCTAAGGGCTCCTCAAAGCATTAAGCGCATTGGTCCTCCAAACCAGTTCCTGCAGCATGCAAGAGTGATTAACCATTTGTCCAATGTTTGAGAAGGAGAGGGGCAGAGTTAATGCTTTTCAGATTGTCTTTATCCGAGGTCTGATCTTATCACATCTCCAAACTGGACTGAAAGGGTTTACATTCTGCCCTATTTTGTGCACATGGTGTGTTTAAAGGGGCTCTTGTCACCCCGTGAATCAACTTAGTGTTTAGTGTGTCTGCAAGTGTCTATGTGCCTGCATCCATTTGCATCCCGGTAGCGCTCCACTAACATGTCGTTGTCTGCTCCTCCACAGGGAAGGAGAGTTGCTTCGAGAGAGTTATTCAAAGGTTCGGGAGGAAAGTTGTTTACATTGTTGTTGGAGACGGTGTGGAAGAGGAGCAAGGCTCAAAAAAGGTAAGAAATCTTAGAATAGCTGCCACATTCTCTATATAAATTGTAAAAATGGAGCTTGGAGCACAGATGAAGACATTTAGATGTACTTTCCAGAAGTTCACAAGTTCATTATGAAAGCTTGCAGAACAAAAAACATACCTGCCATAGTTTTTAAAAGAAAGGAACTGGCGTTCCAGCCCTCAACAGTCTTACTTTACTTTATCCTCTTAAAGGGCATCCAAGTACAAGAGAGAAAGTCCGTAGTGTGTAATCAGTGCTCTTCATCCACCATCTCAGGTTTACAGAGTAGGGGAGGGGAAAGATGGCATAATTATATATTCCAACTTGGTGCCCTGAGCAGCGTGAATGCTGTATGTGTCATGCTAGGCAAGCCCTTTCAGGCACGTCAATGGCACATCGTAAACACTGCACATAGTAAGGAAACTTGAATCACCGTCTGGGAAAATTTAAACATCTACTGCAATGATAAGCCTGCAAACATGGCATATATCACAAAAGGCTCGGAGCTAACATATCACATGCTCTCCCAGGAAACATGACGGTATCTGTTCTGATGGGGCGGACATCTGACATTGCCCTTTAATGTTACCTGCTGGCTGTTGCTCCACACTTTGTGGATTCAGCATTTCTGCCAGGACTGGATGTACTGTATACCAAATGCCGCATGCAAACCACAGACAGCAAACATTCATTAGCAAATTAATCAGCGGCCTAAGAGCATATTTCACTGACAGTTTTGGTGAGCCGCAGTGTCGGGGAAGAGTTTCCCTTTGAAACGCCTCCAGCTCCTTTTTCACCTGTTTCTCAGTAAACACTGAGCAGAAGCGTGAGGACAGATGAAGAGCGATTAGACGGCGATTAGGAAGAGGTAGCAACCTTTAGCCTGGACAAGTGTGTAAAGCAATAGCTCTATGTTATAAAAAGCGAACACACCCTGGGAATACGGTCTTGAGAAATGATTGTGGAAAAAGATGCAAATATTTTTCCTCAGTCTTGAGTTGTCTGAGTGTGACATTGATGTAAGGATAAGGTGTTTTCCCCCCTTTGAGAGGTGTGAGTCCCACGCCACACCATGTGGTAAAAGGTTTCTGTGTCAACATCAGAAAAGACATGAAATAACAAAACAACAATTTGACCCTTCAGGAGGCACATATCAGACGTGACACTGTGTGGAACTACAAAAGCAAATGTCTGAAAGTTCTCCCTGCCCTCATTCCTTCATTTACAAAAAAAAATCCTAAATCCCTGAAACAATTCTGCCTTCAGTTATTACTGTTGCCTGGGAGAGAAGGCAGAGATAACATCTCCAGCTTTTAAACTTAAAAGCAAAGACAATTTACAAAACAAAAAGCAAAGAGCTTTTTAAGGGTCAGTGCAGGTTCTCCTAAGCGGAACATATGCCTGGGAGAGGCCATACCTTTGATAAGGGAAGGGTAATGGGCTCTACACACTGTGGAGCCGAGGACTCTACCTGACAAGCTCCTTTCATTCTCTGCGACTCAGGTTTCTCCCCGTCCTCTGCTCGGGAACAACAGCTCATTTGCACCGTCCTAAACACACACCGGCAGGAAGGAGGTTCATTCAAAGATGTTCATTTGTGTGGAGTTGGAGGACGGTTCTATCACCCATCAGACTTTATTCCATTTTATCTACAATGTTAATTGTAGAAGCACATCTCGCAAATGTTTTTTTCCCATTTTTTTCAGTCTTAATTATTGTTTTTTTAAGAATTACGAAGCAAAATTGGGAATAACATCTTCACATCTAAAAATTCTTTGTTTTATTGATCCAAAAGTAAGATAATCTCAAATATTCAAATTAATTTTTTTTAATTTTTTTTAGGATTCATTAAAACGTATTTTTCTCTGATTTGGTTTATCAATATTTTTGAATAAAAAAAATCTATAAAAAACCTCACAATAGGATGTTTTTATGTCACCTACAGCACAACATGCCCTTCTGGAGGATCTCCAGCCATTCAGACCTCATGGCCCTCCACCACGCTCTAGACCTGGAGTACTTGTAGCACTACACCACAGACGTTCACCACCCTGCTCCGCCTCAGCACCCTGCAACCTTTCACCTTAGCCCTCCAGCCCCATCCTGCTTACCACAGACCCTGCAGCTCAGAAACAGCCCCCCCTGTGCTGCCGGGCATTTTTCTTCCAAAACACAGGAAGAAAGGAAGAGGAGACTGGGGGGGGGAGGCTGAGCGCATGGTTAATGTGCTGACATACGGTCACACTTCGTCTTAACCCTTAACTTTTTTTTTCTTTCTGGAAGAGAAGGAGAGAGGTGAATTTATGGCACTGCAGCTGCTTGCCCTGGTTACTGTGAATTGGCGGGTTTCTGAAGCTGTCAGAGTGTTTTACAGCCCCTGTTTGTGGCGGGACTTTGTCAGGGTTCACACCTGTGAGAGGAGCAGAGCTACTGATGGCCTCGCCTGACTCGCCTCACCTCACCACAGAATTCAGCTACAGTAACGCCACAGGCCCAGGACTACTGCTGGTGACGTTCCTCCGTCCCTCTAGTGCTCTTCACCTCACGCCTTTGTCTGATCCTTGCCTGTTTGTCCACTTTTTAGTCTCTCTCCTTTTTGGGACAGACAGACGAACTGCTCCTGTTACCTGTCGGCCTGGGAGTCCTGTGCTTCTTATTTATGAACGGAGACTTTGTGAGTGGCGCCGTGCCACCGAGAAGGTACCTCGACGACAAAGACTCGTGCCTTTAAAACATACTATGATTTCCACCACAGCAAGAGGAAGATGCTTATGGAAACAACAAGAAAATAAAAAGGGTTTTTCTAATAATTTAAGAAAATTTCACAAAACTTAATTTACAATGCTGAGACAATCGTGTATAGAGGAAATCTTTTTCGTGTGTAAGTTTGTAATCACTGGACTATTCCTTCTTATATACATTTAGGTACATGCTCTTCAAAGGTGGCAATGCTTTTCATTGAAGTAAAAGACTAAAAAGCATCCTGTCGCACTTACGCTTGTGCGACGCCTGAAAGTGTTGTGTTCAAGTTTTATTCAGTAAACAAATATGTAGATAATGGGATTTTGTGATAAATCATTTTGTCAAGACCAAAAGCATGGATGTCACGTGTCAATGACCTTCATTTGGTTCTCAGTCACATCTTTATACAGTGTAACAGGTTTCCGTACTGCAATTCCTGTTTAGATTCATATATTGAATGGAAAGAGGGTTTTTTTTTTCTAGTTATTCAGAAAGGTAGCTCATAACTTATATCCTTTAGGCGTTTCACCAGCTTGCAGCCCTGATTCCATATATTTCGAGACAAACTTAATTCTAATAAAGGTTATGGACCTGGCCTGAAAGTCAGAAAACTCCCGAGAGCCATTTAAAACAACAAATTAAAATAAATCTGAGATTTAAAAAACTGGCTTCAATAGGTTTTATTATCTTTTATACAAGCGCTATAAAATCTTGTACAGCGAGCGTAATTTTCTATGTAGTGTTTTTATTTTGACTCTGAAGTTTCTGTCATTCTGTCCCTCTTTCAAATAGTTGAAACACATGGAGTCCTTTTCGTAACGCTTTTACATCTGTGTGTGGGGAAACTTTGATCAACCTTGAGAGAAAAGCCACTAAGTTTGAGAGGCTTGTGAACATACAGGACATGTGCTATCGACTGTGAATTTCTTAAACAGAAACCAATTTGTTGCGTTTCTAATTTTTCCTTTGCACATGATCACTGTTGGCCTTCACGTTTCAGTTTGGATCCCTCTCTCCCCTAACATGCACCCCACCCCATGCTCTGTAAACAATTTCTTCCCCTTCAACCTTCAAGGGGGGCATCTACATATTGCTGCTAGATCAAGGTAATGGTAGGTAAATAAAGGAAATGTTTTATAAATTCATACAGCACGCTTTTTTTATTATGTTGCAATCATATATGCAAACTGGAAATACTTTACACTACATGGGCCTCATTGTGAAATGCAAAAGATTGTTGTGTCTGCAAAATATGTGTACAGATGTTTTTGACTTTATTATTTGATTGTGTTTAAATTAAAAAATGACTTGTGAACTGTTATGTATTTGTCTGATTTTTATTTGAATCCGAAGGAGGAAAGAAAACACTTTGCACACTGTTTACAAAATTGTAATAAAATTGTTTTATTTTCTGGGCAAAATTCTGAATGCCTGATTGAACTAATTGTTTTTTTACCATTATATTTTGATGTTACAGAAGTAGCATTGCGTTTCTCTCTCAGTACCCAGAGATTGACTGATACCAGGAAGCAAATAGATACTGGAACTGGTGCAAGTTTAGACCCACATTCTTAAAACTTTCTTTAATTAAATACTTTATACAACAAAAGCTTTGTATTTTAAAATTGAAATAATGGAGTTTATCTTTATATTTAAAGACGCATTTCTGTTAAATATTTTTCTTGATCAATATTTCCTCAATTGCTTCAACAATATATTGTATAAAATAAATTATGCATTTCTTGAGACTCCTGCAACCAAAACAACCATCAGCCCGATATTTGTATCAGTTTTATCCTTCTCGAAAATGTCCATGGAGCCTCTATGCATAATCTAAATATATTCAACTACTCCAAACCGGGTTAGTTTAAATAACACATGAAAAATATTTATGAGCCTGATTTTACGAGCTGGTCACAGTAAGGACAGTCCGGCGTGTAACATTAGCCTGGACAGAGAGGAGGAAAGCTACCGACTGCCAAACCCACATCGGAGAATTAAGCATGCATGGAATATTATTTAAAGCCGCACAGCCCATTTAATATCCAGATCAATTATGTTTTCAGATGGAGTGGGAGTGATGTCTGTAGTGAGACATGTACGTCTGTCAGGCTGGACAAAGCAAGTCAGACTGCTACCACCAGAATGCGAAAGCACAATGACCCCTAATGTGCTTTTCCCACTTTCAAACAGCTGAAAGACTAAGTACTGTCTAAGGTCCTGACTGGCTGCCTGTCTGTGAGAGGAGTGCTGCTGTCTCTACAGCACAGAATAGACGTCTGTTCTCTTTGATAAGTTTTCCTGATGCTCTGGGACCTGGCTGAAAAACTCAGACACAAACAGACTAGACTTTTTATGAAGTAAAAGGTGGGTGTTTCTGGCATGTCGGCCAGCTGCTCTGGCTGCTCGTACGAAACAGAAGGGAATAAAAATAAGAGCCAGTTTGTGTCCATTTAGCTTATGTCATTCAACTGACTTACAGTTCAGCTTCAGACCTATGATCCTATGTGAGATTTATCATCCTTTGATGTGCTGTACAATTGGTGGCTGATCGGTGAATATTTCTTGTGCTTGCTCTGGTGAGGTATAGGTGTTCCTGTGCTTTAATCAGGCTTTGCAGTAATGCTGTAATTCTCCAAAGGCCTGATCTTCACTGAACTCCCACCAACCCCCTTATGGAAATAAAGGGGCCATTACCTAGCAGGTCCTCTGTTGGGCATTCCTCTCCAGGACGTCCCAGCAAAGTGCCCGCCCTCCATAAAACTGTACTGCAATAATAAACAACTCCATTGGTGATTTACGACCTTACCCAGACAGTGATTTCATGCAGATTTCCACAGTGAGGGCCTCTGACGGCGCATCACAATTGGACTAATATTATATTACATGCATATCAAACTCCCCCCAAAAAACTTGATCCGCCACATCTTTTTTTATGAGCAGGAAGACTATTAATAGGCCTGCGTTCTCCTCTTGGTGGCTAGTGTGTCTAAAGCTAGGGGAATTTGTCTCTGTAGAGAGCACACATGTCCACAGATTGAGACAATAAGAGCAAGAGGGGAGGGGGAGAATCGGAGACAAAGCCTTCATCATCAGCAGAGCTGCAATGACTTACTGCTTTTAGGATGTGTCTTTATCCTTTGTTTGGCTGCTGTTTGTCTCGTAGCAGGATAGACTAACCCAACTTGCTCCTTCTGCAGTTGGAAGATGAAGAAACCCTTTTTACTCCTCTCCTCTTCAGAGAGCAAGGCTCAGTTAGCGTTGGCAGGCAGCAAGAGCGATAAACCTGTTGGCATTCTGCGGTGGACAGTGGTGCTAAAATTGGTCCTTTGTTTACTGTTTGTTTATTTCTCAGTTACTGGTATTTGACAGGAAGAGTAGGACAGGGACAGCTGGTAATCAGGAAGCTACAGATGCCAGGGATCCCAGCCAGAAGTGTCAGATCTGAAGGGGCCAGGCATCCACCACCATGCCCGTCCCACAAAGATGAGGCATTCCCAGGAGTCTAGACTGAGACAATGTTATTCATATATAATGTGTTGGTGGCGAGGTTGAGTCGAAAACAGAAACGTGGTCATGGATCCTAATGAAGTAGAACTGAGAGTTATATGATGTGACATTAGTCACACATACAGTAAGTGTATCCACACATTCAGGCAACCACGAGATTAAAAAAAGGTGCGGTTGCATTAATAGTATTTAATATTGTGGTTCTCATGAATGCAGCAAGGCAAATTAGGGGATATTTCACTAGGAATACTTGTTTTGGCAAGGCCCTTACTGTTCCAGTCAACCAATTAATATCCAGTGAGCATCTCATCCAGCATCTTTCCAAACAACAGTAGTTGCTGCTGTAGCTTAGCAGCTTCTCCATTGCTCATATCTACCATAAACTTGTAGTGATTTAATTACGTTGCCAGCGCTGGACCTGGAACGATGCTCACTGTTCATCCAACCACAGCACAGCTCCACCTGCGTCTGTGGTCAAACACACACACACACACACACACACACACACACACACACACACACACACACACACACACACACACACACACACACACACACACACACACACAGTTCTTCGTATTTACTGGACCCACTGCACTATTTCATTTGAAGGTGAGGGGCAGGGTTTTATGTGGAAAGCCAAGGCCACCCTACAGCTCTGTGTGTGTGTGTGTGTGTATGTGTGTGTGTGTGTGTGTGTGTGTGTGTGTGTGTGTGTGTGTGTGTGTGTGTGTGTGTGTGTGTGTGTGTGTGTGTGTGTGTGTGTGTGTGTGTGTGTGTGTGTGTGTGTGTGTATGTCTACATGTGCTTCTTCTACTTCTTCGTCATGAGCTACCAGCTCCCCAGGGGTTTACTTGCCTGCTGCTGCTATTTCAGACCTCCCTGCGTGCTCGGTGTGTTAGCACACGAGTGGTGTTTACGTGTATTTGTGCACTCAAAAAGAGTGTGTGTTTACAGGGAGTCCTTCTTGAGTCATAATTGGACTGGCTCTCCCAAGTTTGGTCCAGGACCCCGGCCAAACTCGCTCAAGTCTGGCTGCAGAAGGACCCTCTCAGCCAGTTTAATAAACTCATCTGGTTAATAAAACAGCCTTGTATCCCACCTTGGCTTGTTTTTGCTCAATAAGTCATGGGTGATGTTTTTTCTGAAAGTAAAAAAATGAAGGAAAGGTGAACCCTTGTTCATTGGTCTCACTCTTGCTTGGATTTTTTTCCCCTCCTAGTTCTGAAACTGTTTCTGCTTTATATCCTGAAATACTAATGTGGAGATAATTTCTCTAATCATTTCAGGCATGAAAGAAGAATCAGTGATCGTGATTGAGTGTTACAAACACTGCATATTTCAACCACTTATATTACAGTCCTCTGGTTTTGTTAAACTATGAAGACTAAAACAGACTAAAAGAAATCATATCTTGGAGATGTGTCTTGATGCAGTTTCTGCGACTATGGAAAGGAGCTTTTTTTTTGTCACACTTTCTGAATCACTTTAAATTTGTCTTGTTAACAGATCATCATCTGAATTAATGAACTAGCTGCTAGTAAGCCTACACTAAAGAATCCCACAACCTACTGTGAGGACAGGATTCAGTGTAACATCAGTAGCTAATGTTAAGCTAGCTGTCGATGGTCTGTAAATTCCGACAAACCGTTGGCTGGCTCCCTGCTAGTCTATGTGTCTGTTTTTCCTTCTCTATTTCCACGTGTATTAAAGATAACGTGATTGTAAAGCATTGATATTAACAGTTAAGATAGTACACAGGTAAGTACTGCAGCTTAATACTTTTGCCCATGATTGATGAATAATAACTTAACATTTTTCAAGTAACCGAATCATTCTCACTTACCCCTAGAAGTACCACTGAGAGTTCTGCTGCTTTCTGCGATACAGGGTGAGTGAATAAAATTTTATGTGGTGCTCGCAGGACTAAAAATATTATACTACATAAAGAATTCTACATCAATATTTCTTTCCAAAAGTAGTTCCCTGTAACTTCGGATACTCCACAGAACACAATGGTAACAGGTTTGCTAGGAGTAATTTCTTCAGTAGGAAAGAGTTCCAATGAAAACTGTCCTCCATCCACCCATCCATCCATCCATCCATCCATCCATCCATCCATCCATCCATCCATCATCCAGCTTGGTCTTGGTGGAGCAAGGCTTAAAAGGGCCTTTCTGTCAACGTCTTTTTCCGGTTGACTGGAATAATGTTCTGTCTGAGCAGAACAAACACGTAGAATGACGAGCCACCGGGACAAGAAAAAAAACACTATATCCTGGGTGACTCTGCTATTCCGGGGGATTACCAAGGCTTTAAATGGCGGATGAAAGAGAGCAAAGTGGTAAGTGACATTTCTGGTCTGGGAATATGGCAATCAGCAGCATGGAGCCTAGCCAAGTCTCCAGGTCTGGTGAGAAAAATGCTAAAGAGACTTGGAAGACTGTAAACAAACGGGGTACTGGCTAGCAGTGCGGGAGGGAAGGGAGGGAAGGGAAGGGGGTGTCCGGGGGGACAGATCTGTTAACCATCAGAGGCTATGTTTCATCTTGCCGCCCCTCTCCAATCTCTTCAACGGAGGCTTTGTGTACCTGCTCTGCAGACAGGAGCCGGGAATTCGGGGAACAGGAAACCAACTCCCCCCTGCCTTCACTTCTTCCCTACACTTCACCCATATCCCTTCCTCTGTGCACCCATCTTCCTCCCAACACACATAACCCCCCCAACCCCCCACCCCAAAATCACTCCTGGTTTGCCCTATTCTGATGCACCCCTGCTCACTTTTCTACCCTCTGATTGCTCATGCCTGTACCCTGAATGAACAGGTTGTGCACACACTGGTATTTTATAATGGGATAGTGGTCTCACTGCACTTCACACAGTTTTGAACATTGACTGAATACATTTTAATATCTTACCTTAAAATAAAATGTAAAGCTTTGAGGTAGACCTCAACTAACCACGCATAATCATAAGGCCTGGATCCTGTGGGTCAAATGAAATGGAGTGTGGTGAATTTAAACCATAATCCATAATTCATGATTCTTCTTCTGAAACACAAGGCGAATCATAGAATTGACAGAGTTCACCATGTTAATTGTTTCAGCCACACAGCCTGCACCAATTCACATCATCACTTAGCCCACTAGAAGGATATTATTCCTGACAAAAAGCTGCTAGGCCTATTACTCTTACAACATAAAGATCAGCATTGAAGAGTGAGAGAGTTAGTGTGTCTCACCAAACCCAAAAATACAAGTAAAAAAGGATATAAACTAAAGAATGGATTGTATTTGTCTGGATATAAAATGCAACGTACAGTACTATAATACAAGGTTTCTATAAATATAGTAGCCTACAAGACACTCCTTAGCTTTGTCATGCACAATAACACAACTAAGCACAGCTCTTCATGGAGATCATAGAGCTAAATTCTTCCTAAGATTGAGTCCACACACTGGTGTTTGGGGTGGGTGATGACTTTGCTGAGTCTGTTGACGATGTAGGGGTTGGTGAACTGATGGATTTGGGGAATCTGCAAAGACTTGGTGGTGACAGGTCATCAGAGTGGACCCATGAAAACATGCAAGACCACAGCAAGACTGCAGCAGAAATACACAGTAGACCAAATACGGAGAGGTCCTTAATTACACAAAATACAACATTTCAAATTGCTGCCAAGTTAAATCAACACCCATCTGATATTTTCTCATCAATAGTGTAACATTATTAGATTTAAAAAGAAATCATAATTTCCATTATGGTTGAAATGCTGAAAATTGGTCAGCGCTGAATGAGTTGGCGCGCTGCCTGTTCGTTAATACGTAAAGGGACAAAGAAAAATACTCGTCCCTGGCACTGAGTTGACAGATCATAAAGGCTTCATTGTGAATGCTGACTTGTCTCCCACTATGCTAAATTAAAAAATGGATGTAACTTGATACAGGATGGTAGCGGCGATAAGATCTGCAGTCGGCCCGTGTCCCTGCAGGCCCTTCTCCTCCTCGATACACCTCCAGGGAAGGCAGCAAAGTGACAAGAGGTGTTCAGGAAGTGAACACCCCGTAGATCAGCAGATAATATTTTTTGGCAAATAAATTCATTCCTGAACCTTAAATTACATTTTCACCTCCCAAACAAATGTCTGCTCTCCCAGGCCTGAGACAGAGGGAGGGGGGGGGTTGGGGAGGAAGTGCGAGGTGTTGGCTGACAGCAGTAAGCTGTCATATAAGGTATGTATGCACGCGTTAATGTTTTCAATGTGATTAAAGAATGTGCAAGGAATTGTAAATGTGTAGCTTGTGTAGGCCATTTGTTCATGTGTGTTTATACGTGTGTTACGGAGAGTCGCTCTGCAGTGCCATGACAACAGTGAAGCTGTCTGATCCTCTCTCTCTAATTGTCTGTGACCTCGTAACTGGAGACGCACTCTCAAGGCAGGAGGAGGGCCTTTCACACGGCAATCATTTTTGGATTTGTACTCTATGCAACTTCTGAATACCGCTGCCAAAAAAAAGGGGTGTGTGTAGGTGTGTGTCTTTGTCTACGTACTTGCGAGTGTACGTTCATGCAGGTGTGCATCTTTGAATCCAAAACTGCCGCTGATTGACAGTGAAGTGCAATAAATGATTACACATGTCTGATAAACTTTTGAGTGAAAAGTACCCCTCAGAATACCTATGACTCATTTTGAAATCACACTTTACAGCGGGTACCTCATCAAATTGCAACCATCCCATGCAGTTTCTTTAATTCTTAACCAAATCAGAATCATAGCCCAGTGGCTATTTCTTTCTTTCTGCGCAATTTTGTGCACACTGTACACAGCCCCTTAATTGTGCATGGCTGAGGTAATAGGTCAAAGGAAAGGAATTTTAATTTTAGTTCACCTCGATTGTGTTCACCAAGACTTGAGGCAGATTTGAAAATCGACGCACCTAAAATAAACACCAGCAGAAAAGAAGAGATTTCTCCAGTCTTGTGGAGCGGGATGAGCAGGTGTATTCAAGAGAAAGCTGCCATACTTTATGATTTTTTTTTTAATAGAATTTTCACTTCTTTCACCAGTTGTGTGCAACAAGATTAAGCTATAAATATTGGATTGTGCTCTTACTGCTCGAAATATTGCAAAAGAATCAATGTTTTTTTATATCTGGATGTCGGCATAACTGCAAACGTTGTTTTCAACACTCCAGCATTAAGAACAAACCTGATTCAGACATATTTTACGTGCTCTCTAGACAATCCACTCCACTCCATCTCTTTACTGTCTGTCGATCTTTCCATCTATCTGTCCACACAGACCGGACTGCTCTAACGTCTCTGTTTTGTTCCTCCATAAAGGGGCCTCAGTAATGGCCCCTGTCACACACAAAGGTATTAAGGCCTAAAGCCTCTCTCTCTCCGACGCCACTGGCAGCTGGACCAAGGGAATAATTTGATTTGGTATTTTGTGCTGGAAAAGAGCCTTTCTTCCCAAGCCACATTTGCGCTTGGCTTCTCCTCAGTGGTGCAGCCCCCTGAAAGACTTTACATGACATTAACACATTTCAGAGAGCATTACGGCTTGAAAAGAGATTTGTCTAGACAAAGACATGGTTTATTTGTAGTTAAAGCTTCATTTCCTGCCTGTTCCTTCTCTTGCACTCTCTCCCTGCACCTTTACCCCCTCCCATCACCGCCCCTCCTCCCTGCGTTACTCATACCAGGCACACAATAGTTGGCGCCCTGACAGGTAAGAGGATTTCAATTAGTTTACCTCGGAATGGGCCCAGCAAAAGTGATTAATGAAAGCAATTAGTCTCTGTCATGTCTTCAGCACACTCCTGCTAAATCACCGGATTGCTCTTCACTGACGCTAAGAGCAAATTACATCACCCAGATCCTGTCTCTCTCATCCTCTTTATGAGCTCCCCACATCTCAATGAAGAGAGTAACAGAGGGGAGAAAAAAAAGGAGAGGAATGAAACCCAGCTGATACCCATGTGTGCATGATTTTCTTTCTTCTCTTTAAGACAGTGTCCTATAAAAATCCAGTTTCTCAAGAACCATAATAAAAATAGCAACACTGGAAAATTGTAACAATGAATAAAAAACATTTACGAATCCCGATGAATATTCTGTGTGTGTGTCGGCCATGTGTGACGGACTGACTTATACATGTAGGTTTGTTAATGAGCAGAAAATTAATCAGAGGTGATTTTTCCACCTCTGATTAAAGTACGGAAAGTCTACAGCACCACACATATGTTTATACGTTCTACATACTTTCCCCTTCATAGTATCACATAATGCATACTAATTTATTTACCATAGTGGGATTTATGAAGGAAAGTTTTAGATTTTTAGGCTTCAAACTGCTCATTTATTATGGTAATCTTTCACAGAACTCTCACAGAAACTCCCATTCTGAAGAGGAGAAATCAAATAAAAGTGAATTTATGGAGCCGCAGATAATGTTTTGCTAGCTGCAGGCTGAGTGGACCTCAGCCAACAGTAATTACTGCCCACTAGGAGGAAAACAGCTCCACCTGCTCCAGAAGCAGCACCAAAGCTTCCTCTTCTCATACGTTTGACTTGTCTTATATATTCATGTTACCATCCCAACATTACAGCTGGAGCTAGTTTTATAAAAATGTTAATTAAGGATAAGCCTGTCTCAAATGTGTTTGGTTATTTTCATAATTAGTCAGTATGATCATGTTTTAGTTGATTAAAGGGTTCAATTGTTTGTTTGTTTTCCAAAAAGACATTTGTTGGTCTACTTTTCATAAAAGTAAAAGTGTTGAACTGTCTTATCTAGGACATCAGGGTTGTTGTTTTGTTTTTTTTAGTCAGTCAAGTGGAACCAACACCAATAGGTTTTGTCATTTCATTCTTATTTCGCTTCCCATCAAATTTATTTAATCAAATTCTGATTAAAAACAGGTTTAATGGTTAAGCTTTGCAGAAAGTTTGATGATGTCAATTTAAGGAACACATCAAGACATATTTACAGTATGTTGAACCACATCACACTCCAGGCCAGCGTCTTGTCCATTTTAAAGTTTGACAATAAATTGAAATCATTCAGGCTTCCAGGGAGGCAGTGACTAGATGGTGCCACTCCACACACCCACACCAGGACCGCTGTGAGCCGCCACAACAGTTTCCTCTGGCTTCACCTTGCAGACGTATAATTAACAGCTTTTTGGTTCCACGCCCAAACCCAAGGGGCTGCATAGGAAACCTCCAACCTCCACCTGCACAGGAAATGAAATAACTCTACACACCATTCATTGAATTTTGTATTGAATTTTGACAAAAACAACAACAACAACAAAAAAACCCAATCCAATTCTGTTGTCTCTGTCTTCTGGGCAGAAATTTCCAAAATTACTTCTTTTTTTTTACTGCAGCTTAACAACTTGTATGTTGCTTTAAATAGCCTTACAGTGGTTTGGTCATTGTCTCATCTTAATCATAGTTAAAAAAAAAAAAAAATTGTCAACGAAAGTTTATAATCTGAAATTTTAAAACTAAGCTCTGCCCACCCATCTACTCTTTCCCGTATAATTTCTTATTTTTGCCTTGTTTTTACCGCTCAGCAACGAACCAGTTTATATTGAAAATATGATTCTGTAAAAACATGACACAAATATATTCAGCGACAGCAAAGTTCTGAAACAGCGTGAATTGAAATAAAAAATATTACTTTTTATTTGCTGTGGTCCTTTTCAACCACATCATTGATGCATAAATGAATATTTTATCACTAAAATGGTGTGTGACAACTCAATGTAAAAAATACAGTAAATCGCCCATGAAATGAGAGAATATACTGTACATGTCACGCTGTATGAAACTGTTGCTCATTTCCTTGTTTTTAATAGTTTAGAGTCAATTGTTTTACAAGACAGTGACATAGTTCTGCGTTCCCATATGCAGCTTTAGCCTTTAATACCAGTCAGGTGAAACCACTGAAAACAGGGGGAATGTTTGTTCTTCTAAGGTTCAATTGTTTAATCGCTTCACAATCTCTTTTTGGGGAAGTTTTATATCGGTCGGCGACTTTTTCAGCCTGAATGCTCCAGGTATTTGGTTTATTTTACTGTAGTCATCAGTGCATTTTTTGGTCATTGTTAAAACACGTTTCTTAATAAACTCCATCAAGCTGTTTAATCTGGCAAAACATTAATCTCTTAAATCCTATGCTGGCTTGTCAGTGGGCCTTGGAGTAGGTGTGCCTGGGATGACAGTGCTTGCATATTTTGATGTGATCCTATTTCTTCATTTCCTGCGTTGGCTGGGAACAGAGGAGCAGCACAGACTACAGCGAGGCCAGACCAGACTCAGTCTCTCTCTCTCTCTTCCTCTTCTAGTCATTCTCTTCCCCTCTCGCCCCAAATGACAGATAGATGATGCCAATTTGACGGGCTTGTTCTTTCTGGAAATGGAATGATTTGAGGTCTTTGACATCCATCTTGGCCTTCGAACTGTTTCTCAGACAGATGTTTACACATGTGTCGTGGTTTAGGAGGGGCCTGCTCCTTCCTGTGAAGCTTCAACTGGAGGCTCCCCATGTCAGCCTTTCACACTTCATGACAGAAATGTCTGCAGTATGCCAAAAAAACCCAAATCATGGCACTCACCTATATCTATCTGCATGTCATTTTTTTGTGACTCCATCTCACTATGTCCCGTTTGTTTTCCTGTTGTGAAGCCAAAATCTAATTGTTCAGGCTCTGTCAGCCAAACGCTTTGGTGTTCTTCCCAGGCTTCGAATGAACACAGCAACAATAGGTCTGTCGCTGCAGGGCAGACCGGGGTAGCCAAAGTTATATTAGTTATCACAGCTTTATGTCTTATGCCTTGCAGATTTTTGCCCGGGGGGGGGGGTGTTTTTTGGAAAGAAGTAGACTTGTTAGTGGTTTCTCAGGCAGCCTGTTCGATGCCTTGAAATGTTTTTTGGATCACGACTGATTTTCCAACACCACCTCAGACAAACATAAGGGCTCGTCAAAGCTCAAAAGGGTGGCATGTGTGCTCTATTTTAATAGCGATGTTGAGGTTTCTGTAATTGACAGTGTCTTAATGCGAGTGATTTTTACACATTATTGCTCACCTAACCACAAGCCATAGTCTGTATTTAGGCATCTGAGATGGTTAGACCTATAAAGGAAAGACAGGATCAGATCATTTATTACAGCTTTAATCCTGGCAGCACTTTAGAACGCTAAAGATACTTTCTGGCAAACATGCAATCAAATATTAATCCAAAAAAACTGTGTAACCTGTGACAAAACAAATAACACATTCAACCTCGTAATACTACTACATTTAAATTATAAGTAATAAAAGAAGTTATTGCTCACTTCAATACAGTATACCAAGTGGTTTTACTGCTAAATCATCCAGTATATTATGATGTATAATTTTAGTTTTAAATGAGTAAATTTTATGCAGGTTGTTTCCTTAGGCACATAGAAGCTGTTGTTCGGACCATTTGCTTCATACTACTTTTTTTTGTCTCTCTGGTAGCCCACAAATTGACTGTCATTTCAACAATTACATTTATTTTTATACAAGCCTCGCTCTTCAACTCGTATAAAAATACAAAAGTCAAAATAATTTGTCAGATTCAGACGGTGTTTTGTTTTGTTTTTACTTTGAGAGAGAAAATTTCATTTTGTACTTACATGCCTCAGGTTGAGAATTTTTAATCAGCCTTACTGCAGCCTATGGCCACAATCTGAAGACATTATTGTTGTCGTTCAGCTTCTTGTAAGGTAACTCTGTCGGGGGAACCACCTCCTGACAACAATAAGCATTAGATTGCGTTACACTTTCTTGTGTTTTACTCCACATAACATTAGTTCACTTTTCACACAACAGTGATCCAATTTCTGTGTTTCTCTGTAACAAGTATTGTTTAGTGTGAGGTTGCCAACAGCAGGTTAGCACCTACTCAGCCCTGCTAACATGATATGCATTCACCTCCATGGGGGATATGCTGTGCATGTTCTATTTATGGATAGGGTAAAATGACACTTCATCCTCAAACCCCTCTGTCTGAAAGGGAAAAACAGAGAGACCAGTCTCATATGGTACATGCAGGAGAGATTAAGACAAAGGATGGACAAGCACAAATCAGACAGTCGTGCATGGTGTAATGACACCAAAAAAATGGTGCTTAGCAAATTCAGGGCAAAAGAGATCAATATGAGAACTGATAAGCAAATTAAAAATAACAAAGTGGACATGTTAGCTATGCATGCAGTTTTGAAATTGTTTATTTCAGTTTTAGTATTGAAACATCTGTCCTATTTCTTTGAATCTCTTTATTCAAGCAATGCGTCACGTGATGTGTAAACAAATTCTTTCCTTAACAATATTCAGGAAAAAAAAGAAGATTTCATAAACTAAGCAGACAGAAACATACAATTAGCAACAGTAAAAGGAAAATAAAAAATTTACATGTAGGTTGGGGATGGGTGGAGACCAAAGTCATCCATTTAATAATGAAGCTACATCCAAGAGACCAATGAGCATAAGACCTGATCGTTTGCTCAGCTCCTTCCCAGTGGCATCTTGGCGACCAGCAGGAGGGTCCAGTGACTTCCTGGAGCCTCTGCTCTTTCATCAGGACGATGATAAGACTCCAAGAATCCCTGCAGAGGGCCAGGAAATACAGAACATACCTCAACAAAACAGCATGGTATTAGATTTCTGTTTGTGTTCAGGTTAAACAAACAAGATAATGTGTTAATGAGCTAAAATAATTCAGTAATTACAGTTTTCGCTGAAACGTAAATTGGGACTAATAGACCTCTTTTCCCTCTTCCATTTAAGAGAAAAATTATTAAAACATCTTTACCTGGTTGAACAACATGTGAAAAATGTTTGTGATTTCTGGCCCTGCCATTCTCTCTTTAACTCTGATGGATTTCCTCCAGTATCCCAGTGCTCCCATCGAACTACAACTGGGTAAAGGGAGAACAAGCTAACAAGCTGCCTCCTCTATCTGAAACTAGACTTTCACTCACCCTTGCAGAAAAAAGGCCCTTTCCGCTGAGACGGAGGAGGTTTGGCCCAGCCTTCAGATGCAGATTGCGGTAAGCTCCCTAGGAGCAGCAGCCAGTCAGTCCCAGCACTTCTTCGACCCCCACCTCGAAATCAAGGAGCAGTGGGAGCACAGGCTTCGAATGCAGCCCCAGATAGAACCGAGGTGAGCTCAGACAGGCTTCTTTTCACTCGCTCACCGGGAGATCTGTTTTTACAAGACTCCAAACGGGACAGGAAATGGGTAGCAAATGAGCTATGACATCAAAACACTCCATTTGAATCCTGTTTTCCCAGAATAAACATTACTATACAACGTGCATGCATCCTTATAAAATCTAAAGTCGACATTTGATAAATCTACAAATACGAGGTTATGGCATCAATTATCAAATCTTCATCTATGTTCAAGAACCTGTAGAGACTGTATTTATTTGAAATTCGCCACATTAGAATCAGATGTGCTTTATTGAGGGAGCGTAGAATCGTCTCTTTTTTCTGCATTTTCTTTCTTTGTTGTTGTTCTTTTTTTTTCTTTAGATGACGGAGGAAAACCTCAAACAAGATTCTTGTATTTCTGTGTTTTGCCATCCCCCCTCTTGATGAAGCATCCTTGTGTCTCGTCATCGGCTCATGCAGGGCCAGGCAAAACAACTGTTTTGATAGGACATAAGTATGGACAGATCTGTTAGCCTCTCACACACAACAATACAGTAGAGGAAACTGAAGCTAGCTAATTAATGTTGGCTAATCAATATATGATATGCCCTAAAATTAACATGCTGTGTCATTTATTGTCTCAGAAATTTACCAAAGAATCTTTTTATCATTTCAGTGAAAACACAACGGAGGACTCAGATGGAGCCTCAAGAGATTCTCTGCTTCCTCCTTACAGTTTATTTGTCCTACAAACAAAATGCATCCCAACTCTCCAAACTGACAAAAGTTTGTGGTTTGTGTTTTGACAGATTCGTTCCACTCATTGTTAAGCGGAGTTCATATTATGATGGGATGATGTTAATTGTAATTCCAGAAGTTTCCCATTTCTCCTTTGTGTGTTTTTGCAGCTGCTATAAATATTACAATAAGACTCTTCCTTAAAATAAAGTCAAATCTCACCTGGCGATCCATTCACATACCTCAATAAAATTATATAGTCTGTTGTAAATTTGAGCCTTCATTTGGTAAACATGTGTAAAGTTTGATGATTTTCGTTTTATTTATGGGGCTGTTTTATAAAGTCAGAAGGTCCAGGGCCCTTAAACACATGAATATATATGAAAAAAGGCTTCAAAAATCGCTGACTTTCGATGTAAAGACAGTTTTCTTTTTCTTTTCTTTTTTTGAAAGGACGAGGTTTGTCCCTGTGCCACTCTCTCACTGTGCCATTTCCTTTCATCCTCTTCATACGGTGACAGCGAGTGGATTTATGTGTATGTGGTTGCCCAGAAGACCCTCTACTGTACCCTCCCTGCAGCGCCTGTCACAAAGGCTGATGTATTCCCCTCCACCCGCGCTCCCTCGCCAAGCTTTATGATGGAAACTGATACAAACACCGTGATAGGGTTTCGGGATAAATTATTCACGCTTCCAATGCTCTCTGCTGCTGTTTCACTTCTTAGAGGACGTTCACTCTACAAATGGCCCCTTTTTTAGACCTCATCCTTTTAATTGATCCGTGGCAAAGACAATACATGTGTGATTGAGAGCAGAGGGGATTGTATGGTAAAAGTTCAGCGTGGCGCATAACGCTTCGGCTCAGGTTGTGTGTGTCACCGGGCCTGTGCGGCGGGGCATTAGGTGCCTAAAGATTTACTGCCTGGTAAATGAAATCGCTGTCCAACGGCTGCAGGGGCAGCACATCAACAGAGCACCGGCCTAATGTCTCTACCATCTGGTAGGGTAGGATAGGCCTTTAATTGAAAAGAATTTCTGGACTGAAGGGGAAGAGCTGGACCAAGTCTTCCAGTCCCCCAAGAGAGAGAAGTAATGAAAAGAAAATAACTTCTCTCCTCTTTAGTGCCTATGGAAGCCATAAAGAATAACAGGACATGGTGATATAACAGACGCACTGCTGTAGTGAGTGGGTGAATAACTTTCATATTACAGCTTGCCATCTGCTTAGATGGTTTTGGAGCGATGAAGCCAATTGGATTAAACGTTACGGCCATTTTGCTCACCGTTACTTTTAGGGCTGCACCTTCGGGTGGTAGAGCATAAAGCATTTCTTTGTCAGATTTATTTAGACATGAAAGATGTGTTTTTACTTTTGTGTCCGACGCACCCACTCCATACTCCCACATTGAGAGTGGGATTTTTCTTAAAACAAACAGAAGAGAGGGAGGGGATGGCAGACATCCTGGAGGCCATAGAGGATAACTGATGAGTCTAGCAGGACTGAAGGCAGAATAACAACACTCACCTTTAATGTGGCTTTTGCCGCTGGGATTCATGGAGCTGCCGCCTGTGTGTAAATCTAGTTGTGATTCCGTCTAATTGAGAATTTTGAAACGTCACAAAAAAATGAAATGGGAATTGGACATTGCTGGAGAATAAGGCGTCGTTTCTTCACCATTTTTCATTTATGTAACCCTTTTAAAGTATGAAAATCTTCAATTCACATCATTTTAAAATGTAATTAATCATGTCCACTCAGCATCTTTGATGACCAATGCACACACACGTATACATGGTAAGGGATGATAGAAAGAAGGGTAAATGTTATTGCAATCAATGGGAAACCTGAACCTGGGCGGATCTACACAACAAAGAGGCAGACATGGAGCTCCTTAGTCGTCAGTCACTCCTTGTACTTGTTCTTGGTGAAATTCAGGCTCAAAAAGCTCAGTTCACACAAACATATGTCAACAGGGGCAAGTGTTCAGAGCCTAGCGGGGTGCATGACCTCCAAGGGGTTATGGACCGAGTCAAAATTCAAAAAAGTCTGCGACAAAAAATAGTGATTTTTGGGGGACTGGAAGACTTCTTGTCAAGAATTTTCAGATGTTGAAAGATAAGACCAGAAAGAGTTCCAAAAGGGAAGCCAGAGTATGAGCTTAGAGCCGAAGCCACATAGTTTGTCAGACGAACAGATTTTCTTCCATGCCAACCAATTTAGCATTTGGTTCATTTAAAAATGTCAGCTGAGTGCATGAGTCTCAGGCCTCGCTTCACGTCTGCGATCAAGTCTGTGAATGCAGACTTCTATTCTGTGGGCAGTTTTCTTTCATTCATGCAGTTGACCCAAAAACTGTTAGCCCTGAAATCCAACAGCAGCATCAAGCTGGATTTTTTTATGAGAAATATCTTGATGAAATGTTCACCTCTTAAGGGTCTTTCAGGCAGTATACCCATAATGCATTCTACTAAGCAGCATTGTGAGATCATATACCGACTGACAAATATTGTCTTACAGGTAGATGTAGTGACACGGAGAAATGCGGAGGTGAGAGAAATTTTAATGATGTATGGGGAATTTATTGATCGGTTTCTTTTTTTATTATTAATTATATCATATCTATACCATTAAGATATTTCTTCGTAGGACCCATGACAAAGCTGGTCAGCAATCTGAGATCCTGTGGCATCCCACTTGAGAAAGATGTATATAGGCAATATCTGAACAGAAAGTTTAAATTGCAAATATCCTAGAATAAATTGATTGCGGAAACAGTTTCATAAGAATTAACTGTTTGCCATATAAAAAAAAAACCCTCAAGCAGCCATGAAACAACTTTTACTGTTTCTATCTTTCATAATACCATTTTTCACATTTTTTTAAAAGAGTGTCCTAATGAAAACATGACTTACGTGACTGCATAAAGATTATTCAAGGACAGTAATCAGTCAGTATGATGTTACACAAATCATGAATCTGAGTGATTTTGTTGCATTGGCATCAGCTGCAGAAAGGATTATGGGTAAAGTGGCCATCACAGCATCATAGCAACCAATAAGCATGCTAAACACCTCAGATGCACCCACTAATGACCTAATGGCGTTAGTGGGTGCCCAGCCACTACATACACGTATGTCTGCAAGCAGGACCACCTGGGCTGAGCCGGCTACCTCTGGATCGCTCATACTGACTGCTAGACCATTCAACCACAAGACAAAATATATCATTTACATCCTTTTACTACCAAAATATTCATTACGAACTGATTCCGCACTTGCTTCGGTTGACAAGTGTGCATACTGGATGAGATCATTGGCTAAATCATTTTAAGCACCCAAAGGAATCACCCACACCCAAGGTAAACAGATATAGATACTAAAAGTAAACAATAAAGATGAAGGCGACACCGATGGCAAATGCTGCATTCCAGCACATGAAATAAAAACAAGCGGCAATAATGATGATTTTTAACATCTATTTTTCCAACATTGGCGGTGCTGAAATTAGGCAGACGGGCCCTTGTTGAACAGACATCTAATGCCTCTTGTGTGTTTTGGCATTTGTTACTTTCTGCAGACATTACAGCGGTGCATGAATACTCATAAATGAAAATGCATGAAGCCACACAGGACGCAAAGACACACACACATGCACAGGTTGCACACACACACACACACACACACACACACACACACACACACACACACACACACACACACACACACACACACACAAACCCACAGGTTTTGATTTTACTCCAATATTTCCTAGTTTGTGTGAGTGTTCCAAGACGCTTCATCGCATTACAAGTTGCTGTAAAGACAGAGAGACGATAGCCTCTCGAGGCGACCGCACACTTCTCTCTCTGACCTTGATTTTGAGTTGACAGAAAAATAAAGTAGTGACCAAATCTGAAAGAAAGCACTCAGCTGAGGTAGAGCTCTAAGTCAGATGCAGCATAATGGTAAGGAAGAATGTAATCAGATACATCTCCAGTCACAAGTACAGCATTGAACAAATTGGTAATGGGGAAACCATTTAGTTTAAAAAAAAACAACCAGCCAGGAATAGACAGTTTGTGTGTGCGAGAGCATGGGTCACAGCTTGTCCACTAACACAGCCCCCCCATCAGATCAGATGACAACACTCATAATATTGACACATTCACAGCATGAGGTCTGCTGTTCAATAGGTCACTGCAGCGATGACATTCTGTACACAACTGATGTGTCACAGGTTGGTTTTAAATCAGTGAATTACTCACAGATTAAAGGAGAGGAAGCTGATCTGCATGAACATGTAATATTATAATGAAAGAAAAACACACATGGCTTAATGGTGTAGAGTTATGTGTATTATTACATCTGTGGCCATTCTTTACAGTGCAAGTGAAACAAATGTATAGAATAAATATTCAGAGGTATTTTCAAATGTTTGTTGGTAGCCATAAAAAGTTTTTTTTTATCAAATTAATCACAGTGACATTAATATTAGGTGCTTGCACATTTATTTCTAGGTTGCATATTTTGACACAGACCTGTGATTGTTTTCAGATGAATCAAGTTTGATAAATTTATTTTATTATTTGTCATCTTCTTTTTTTTATGATCAATGTCTAGTGATTTTTCTTGAAGTGTTCTGCTGTTGAGGTCATTCTTGAAGCATGGTAATAAAATATTTTTCAACATGTCAGTTGGGTGGAGGTTTCTTTTTTCATCTTTTCTGATCGTAAAATAATTTTTAAAGTTATTATAGTGTATGGTCTATCATAGTTTTTATACTTCTAAAGGAATCAAGCTTTGCAATTATTATTTTATTCCTCTGTGACTATTTGAAATCTCTGAATGAACTGTGTTTGGCCTTTCCGTAAAGGTCAGATTACCTCAGAATAATTTGTCAGGGTTTGGACGACGAATGGGATAATTACTATGTTGACGGTCCAAAGATGATTCAAACTCATCCTGAATCCACCCCAATTATGTGTGAGAGGTAAAGTGGCTTCAGCCAAAGCCAATGAAAGTGACTGTGCCCCCCCCTCCCCCGCCTCTTTGCTCTTAAACAAACACGCCAGCCAGACTTCAATAGGAAGCGACTCTGTTTTAGCACGCCTGACCTTTAGCCGCTGTCCCAGTCTGTGCCCACCGACATCAGACCTGCGCGTCTCAGACATTTAGCAGTAATCACTAACACCCACGAAGCCCGCCCACACAAATTACATCATAAACCTGGTGTGACCCTCCTCCCGCCACCAGTGGCTGTACACAGTTGATCTGCAAAGCATGATGGACAGATGCGTCGCGGCAGAAAAGTGCAGAGACTAAATTTAAGAGCGGCGCTGCATGACAGCGTTAAATATAGGGTGGGAAAGAGTGATGAGAAGAAAAAAGTGAGAAGATACGATGTGTGTGTGTGTGTGTGAGAGAGCATATAGGCGGGACCCTTGCAGGGCTAACATAGTCTGCGTTATGCCCTGCCACGGGGCCAGCTGGCAGGGTCCAAAGCTGGCATGGCAGAATGTGACAGAGGATCCGGTGAGCAGGGACTCGGGGAATCCCGACACAATAATGCTGATGGCAGGGGCTAAAACCCAGATTTAATCACAGCCATCACCCACCTGCCAATAGAAAATTACACAACGGATATCAATGGCAGCCTCCCCATAGCGCTGAGCCCCCAACTGAGTTTCCAGGCTGTGCACAGCTGTCAGTCTCTGGGCTTTAATGGTGGCTCTCAGCACCGAGACAATACATGTCCGTGCTATTTGGTGATCACAGCTGAGGACTGTGGTGTCTTTTTTAAGCGAGGAGGAAATTCGCTGGATAAATTGATCCAAGTGTAAATGCACCATTTCAAATAGATGAGGAAAAGATTAACTAGATTTATTTCAGTTTAGGAAACAAGTAATGCAGCAGGCATTTGTGTGTACAATTAATTTTGTATGTAAAAATATATCTGTTTCAAGTAAAACAAATCACATTTTGTCATTAAAACTTCAAAAGTATAGTCTAGTGTTTCTATGATGCTAAATTTGTCTTTTTTTCTTTCAAAAGAATAATACAATTTAATATTATTACTTTTGTTGACAAAAAATCATGTATTTAAAAATGAAATTAATTTTTACATTAATAATTTTCCCAAAATGTTACGGATTAATATCATAATTATTCCAGTTTGAGTTATAAATTAGTCACAGAGATATGAATTTAAACAGACTTGAAAAATGGTATTTCTGAATCTGATTTATTTTTCATCTGTATCTAAAAACATATTTATGGTTTGAGTTTCACGTGGCAACTGCCAAGTTCTGACCCTGATACAAGTAAACATTTGTCTGGTTCATCTGGTTTGCAGATACAAATCCACATTTTCCTGTCTTGTATTGTCAGAAACCAAATCACAGAGCATTTAAATGATTTGATGGCACTGTCAGTCTAGAGTGGAACACACTTTCTGATTTTAACCAGAGCTTTTTTATGTCTCGAGCAGTCCCGGGATTCAATCATGCATAATCATGTACATACACACGAATTTACACACACGCACATACACACATATCTCATCAAGTTAGTAAGCGGTGCTCGGACTTGACAGGTAACGGTCCTGTGGTTTGGATACCAATCAGTCTCTGAAAATGTTTACATTTCAGCTGTGCTGCATGCTTTGACTCTCAGGTGCCCCTAGATTGCTCAACCACAATTAAGATCTATCAGAAAGAGCAATTTTACATGCCTGATATAAACACACACACATACACACACATAAATGTATTATACATAATGCTACGGTACTCCATTTCTGTTCAGCGAGGTCATCTAGGTCTTTGTTTTGCTCTGCTAGACGGAGAAATTTCTTTGTTAGAACTTGAGTTTTTTTAAATTAATTATTTCTTTGCTGTTCTGCTCATTTATAATTCGTTAAATTATGTGAAATGTTTTGCAGCGACGTTCAACAGGTTAGCTCCAAAAAAGAAGGCTCTAACAAGTCGCATACGCCTGATTTCAGCCTCTTATGTTAGTTTGATGTTTGATTGCATGTGTTTATACTGTATGTGTGTGTGTGTGTGTGTGTGTGTGTGTGTGTGTGTGTGTGTGTGTGTGTGTGTGTGTGTGTGTGTGTGTGTGTGTGTGTGTGTGTGTGTGTGTGTGTGTGTGCTTTCGTGCATTGGATTGTTGCTGCTATCACTTCTGACACAAAGTGGTTGTTTTCTGAAGGCTTTGCTCCGTTTAACGCCGCAGCAGCGATGGCGGACCTCTCCTCCACGCTGCTCTCAGCCATGACTCCTGCAATATTTACATGTTTACGCTCACAATTTCCATCTGTTGTTTCTGGAACAATCAACAGTAGAGGCCTGGAGAGAAGTACTGCTGTAAGTTGCGCTCAACTTGGGTTTCATGATTGGGAGGCTGGGCCTGATTATGCTCTACTTGGCAGAGGGGAAGGAGGGGGTTCTGGGTCGTTTTCTTTCCCTCAAGGCCCTCTCAAGGTTTCTGACGGAGGGCTTGGAAGAAAGCAGGGGCTCGGGGGGAAATTCACAAGCTTGTGCTGTCAGAGAAGCCTCATCAGGGTGGTATCGGTCATTGTGGGCGCGTAAACCCCACTCAGCCTGGTCCAACTGACCGGAACCGAATGTAATAATGGATTTCGGATACATTAGAAAATCAATCATGAGGTTCAAATGTGGTCAAAAACATTTTAATGTGGCTCATTACAATAGAATCTGGTGCGTTTTTCTACCATTAGTTTATGACGGCGATGTCAAACAGAGACGGTTAAATTCAGTCATGACAAATATAAAATAGATGACTGAATTCAGTTACAGATACTTAGAAGACATCCATCCATTCATCCATTTTTTGTACTGTAGACGAGATGACCATAATATCTGATGTTGAGAAATTATTTAAAAATAAAAAACAACATTTTTTTGATAAATTAAAGATACCAAAAATTTTTGAAGTGTAATTAAATATCGTTCAAAAATGGAGCTCTAAATAATCATTTAGAAGTCTAAAGAAAACTATTACTACTGTGAAGTAAAGTTAAACCCCCTGAGAACAAATGGGAGCTCTAAAAGAAAGGGTGATACTGATGGCTGTGTGGATAGAGGGAGAAAGAAAGCAAAGAAACACAGGCGGGATGAAAGGATGTGTTGGTCCCTTGTGATGTGGCTGCAGACGTAGTGGGTTCCAGCGTCAGGCCGGCCCAGCGTCGGGTTTCCATCTACCGGAAGTGGCGCGTTTCCCCTGGCGACAAGCTCTTCCTGCAAAATAAAGAAATCATTAGAAAAATGACAGCTGGGCCGGCCGACAGATGACCCAGGGGGCCCGGCCTCCGAGAGCTGCCACCCGCCATTAACTGGCTGCGCTTTGCTTCGCCATCACCTCCTTCAGAGGGTAAACAATGCCGCTGCAATGCGACTCTCACTACACACTCTCACACTCTCTGTGTCACACTCTATCTCATTCCTAATTTTTCTTTTCCTATCTCTGATCTCACTGTTCTTATCTGACATTTAGGCTCTCACTTCCACACATCCTCTCCGACTCCGTACGGTCCCTAAGGATGATGGGTGGAGCAACGATGTCGGGCTTTGCCGACAAACAGAGAAATATTCTGATATGTGAGCCCCAACTCATGCGTATTGAGTCTGGGGCTAAAGGGTCTGGGCTAACAGGCAGTGACCCCTGGCAATCACGGCGTGTGTCAGCCACACTGGGGCCTCTGCAGCGCGGCCTTCTGGGAGCGCACAGCGCCACATTCCTGCCCCGAAGTCCTCCACAAACATTTCCTCCACAAGCCATTGATTTCTTCTGTCTGCCAGACGAACGTAGCCATAGAGCCAGAGGACTTAAGGGTGCATTAGGAGAGCTCTCCCGAAAACCATCAGTGCTTGACCTCAGCAGAAATGATTACACCGTAAGGAAGATATTCTAAAGTTTGATCCCAAAAGATAGTCTCATCTTGTGCTTAAGGGCCTACAGAGGATGAACGGATGCTTCCCTTGGAGCAAATTATGCTGTTCTTGCTCTGAGCAGATTATTGTTTCAGAAGATGAATCATTCAGAAAGCTTGTTTCCCGGCAATTTACTATAATGAAATGTACCATCACAGGAGAAGCATTTTTACATTTTAGGAAATTTTCTGTGAAACAATCTTAGAAGAGAGGTAAATGGTCTTACTCTGATTTCTGTCAGTGCAAAATGAAGCCATGAGATGTTAGCTTCACTTAGTATAAAGCCTACAACTGGGGAAGAACAAGTGTGGCATCCCCCCTAAAAAAAATTAGCTAAGAACTGGTTAACATTCCATTTACTGTCACAGGACTAAAGAACAATAAAGAAGGAAAGTGTTAATTAATTAGGAACACTTAGCTGCTTTTGAACAGAAATAATTTTGCTGTTTACTTTGTGCTAAACTAATTGGATAGTCTCATTCTTATAAACAGATTAAAGATTGGATGCATCTTCTTATCCGATTACAAGAAAGCAACTTGTCACACGTGTGCGTGTGTGTGTGTGTGTGTGTGTGTGTGTGTGTGTGTGTGTGTGTGTGTGTGTGTGTGTGTGTGTGTGTGTGTGTGTGTGTGTGTGTGTGTGTGCCTGCGCGCACGCGCGTACCCTGGGTGGGTGTTATGATCAAAACATGACACATCCTCACAAACACCTCCAGGTGCCACGACTCTGTTGCCGTGGCGATTAGGGTTGACATAGGTTAACACCTGCTAGCGCTCACTCATGGAGATTAATGTGGCTGTTCCAGCAAGAAACACACATACACACACATACACACACACACACACGCTTGTCCCCTCTAATGGTGACTGATAAAAGACAGGCTCCATCTCTCACAAGCAGGACCGAGTGGCTGGCGCTCAACCGGCTTCACTGCAGCCATTTTCCCGTGCTGCTGCATTTAGACATCCATGACTAGGAAGCAGGACCCAGTTTCTCTGGATTCACTTCTGCAACACTGCGACAGAAGGCCAGTGGCCGCGTACGTTTTCTGTGCGATATTAAGTTACGCAAACTGCGACTGACAAGTAGACAGATGTTGGCAGCTCCTTGCTGTCTGTCCAAGAGATGTATTAAGCAGGCAAAATGAGCACAAGACAGATACAGAAAGCAAAACTGTTAATCTGTGAAAGAGAGGATGACAGGAAGGTAAAGCATTGTGGCTGAAAAGTGAAAAAGAAAGAGGATGAGAAGGTTGATCCAAACTGATTTGAGGCTGGTGACACACTGTGGCTGATTTCTAATGTGGCTCATTCACACACACAAATGAGGATGACTGCGGAGGCAGACTTGGTCCCAGATTACCGGCCGTTTTTCAGGATTTTACTTTTTCTTAAATTATCTGCACTCAAAGTTTCTGCCTCAATCGTAACTGCAGCAGAGGTGAATGGAACTTTGCTTGTCATGCTCACGGCATTCAAAGAACTATTCCATGGACATTTGGCACCGACGTTCATGGTTCCCAGATGATAAATCCTGATGACCAAACTGAAGGTAATCCCCTGACTTTTCCTCTTGCATCATCATGAAGCTAACGGTTATAGTTTGATATTAGATAGCATATTTTGGTTGAGATAACATTTCTGCACAACTACTTACATCAGCCTCAGCAGTGCTTTATAGTGAATTATAATGCTAAGACACAATGCAAAACAGCAACAGGGAAGCATTTTCATAATGTCATAAAGTTGAGCCTAGTTTAAATGTTATTTTTAGTACAAAACTAATTTTTAAATTGCAACAATGACTTTTTTGAACCATAATAATGTAATGCTGTTGCCCTTCATTCAAAAGTGTACCTCTGACTCCACAAGTGGTTTTGATTGTACCGTGCAGCTTAAAGCAGCTCATAGCCTCCATGTGTCCCAGAGCAGCGACTGTAAAATTCATTTGGGACACTAAGCCCTTAATGATGAGGGGATGCTGAGGTAAGGCAGGTACCCTGACTTCCCTTCTAAACTCTGATGTTTTTGGACAATCCTCCCCAGGACTCGGGTGTCCATCTGGGCCAGATAACTCACATGGTACTATTTATTTGGCCTGTTAGAGACTCAGGGATAATTGGAGCCCTATTTTTCTTTTTTTCCTCTTCTTTTTCCTCTGGTCCTAATAGCAATTGATATGCGCTATTAGACGGTATCCACTGTGTAGTTTGTATGCACATGAAAGCGGTGGTCTGTTTACAGAACTTTAAATGACTGGGATTTGGAAAGCATTGTCATCACGGTTAAGACCAGGGAAAGGATACAAGGCACTTAATAACAATGAAGAGCAAGATCCAGGGCCACGCTTCACTGACAGGACAGAATGTTAGAAATATGGAGCGCCAAATTCATATCCTGACACATTTATTATTTTCTCTGGAGAATCAAAGGAAGAATATTCTTTTCTAATGATTTGAGGTTTGTAATCAAACTCAGTCAATCAGCCAGAATATTTTTGGCTTACTGTAACACAATTCCATATTTTTATGGGACAGTTCAACAACATATAAAAAAACCCCTCCAAAACCGCTCTGATCATAGTTATAAAAACAAGCTCAGTCCAGTTCAAATGTATTAATACTTTATTTTTCAGGAAGATGCTTCAGCTAAATATTTAACACTTTAGGCTTTACAACGGTGTGATTACATATAAGGTATGCCAGCTGCAGAACTCTAACATAAGCAGCGTGGAGGATTTAAATTACTCAATTAATATCAACAAGACAATATGCATTAATTCTAATTGGAGGTGTTTCCACGGCGCTGTCACGCTATGGGCTGCCGTCACGACACACAACTACAACTAGGCCATCCGTCTTTTGTGGAACAGCCCTGTGGGCCACAAAGAAGTTCCCAAAATATTTTTATGCACTTTACAAAAAGAGGGAGGACAGGCAACAAGGTGTAGAAAATAGCCTTTAGGCCTTTGGATGCATTGTTCAGTCTCTCAATACAAAAAGGGAGGAGTGAGAGGAACTGAGGCTGGGAATTACCCCAAGGGGTAAGGGTGGAGAGGTGGAGACATGCAAAGGAACAAAGTCCAGGTGACATCCTAGTGTTAGTGTCACCTATTTAGGGGACAGCGCAGACGTATCGGTGTCAAACAATGCCGTAGGCTGGAAGCTCTGTCAATGCTGGCGTGATCCTCACAAGGACAAGACTCACCATTTCAACACAGACCTTAAGGAGACAATGTGTGTCATATACGAGGCCCCACAGTTGTACATATTAAATGTTGCCCTCTTTGACGTGGTGATGGATTTGTTTTTTACTGAGTGATTGCTACTTAAGAGCACACATATATGGATACAAGTCATTATTCCCGCCTCTTTCCTGCTGGGGGAAGAACTCTTTTTACATATTATGAATGGACAGTTTTGGGGATAATAGGGAGATTGTTGTCTGTATCTGTCATTGGTGGGACATTGGCAAGGGACTAAAACACATGTCATAGACAGCATTTTTCTATCTGAAAAAAACTCTTTTTGGATAGTTTACATACCTGATCAGGAAGTCAATCCTTGCAAATATCCTCCAATCTGTAGAAGCCCAGCACAAAACTGTAGTCTAGAAATGTCTCAGGATCTTCAGAAGAATTGGTGTACATGGGAAGGAAGAGCTAACACTGTAGCCACCGTGACCTGGAACTACATGAGCAACAGAAAACTGATTCAGGTTAAATACTGAAGTGAAGTTTTGCTTATTTCTCTCTCAGGTGTGAGTATTTTTCTCTTCTGAAATCCAAGCTGGGCTTGGCTCCAATCACTCTGGTGGTCGGGCATTTTCCTATGACGAAGTCAGATCTAGAGTAATGGATCTATTTAGCAGTAATATTCCTTAATGGAAACAGCCTAATTACAACCACAAATAACCACAAGGCTTCACATAGGATTAATATAGAATAGCAGAAAAAAGACATATACTTTTTTCCAAATGATGAAAAAGTGAAACATCTGCTGCTCTTTGGAAGTTTGAAAAAACTCTCAGAGGGAGAGAGAAAAATGCTTTGTCACTTTAGATTTCTGGACTCCAATTTGAGCTACGAGGCGGCTGGTTTGGGTTTCAAAGCCCTCTTCTTCCTGGGAGAAAACAAAAACAAATATTTGTTTTGTGGTTTATTGTGTTTTAATATGGCAGTGAGACGAAACCCAAATTGAATGCAGAAAGACGTCAGAAGCATCTGCTGAAATCAAGGGAAAGGATCCGTCTTCTGCCTTTGAGGATGATTTGTGATTTTGATTACTGCCGAGTTTGATTATTTGAGATCGAATCTATTTGATTGAGATGCTATTATAATACAGATTTCATAGGAAATATGAGCTTCCTTAAAATTCTTAAAGCCTTTCTTGACTTCACTCATCCTGTCCTCTCAGCTTTGGTCTAATTTCCGTCATTAGATATGAAAGCACAGATGCTTTCGGAACCTTTTAAACTCAAAGGGAAAAAATGGGAAGTACATCTCCAAAACAAAGAAATAATAATCCCATCAACTGATTTCAAATAAGACCTGAATATAAAACCAAATTCAAATATGTAGGATTATTAATAATGCCCATGGTTTATAGGAGGCTACAGTAAGTAGCAGGTATGGTGAATTTAGGCCATCAGTCTCTGCTGATTTGTACTGAAGCCATGTGACATCACTCATCACCAGCAGTTACACCCCTGTCCCTGCTGTTGGTTAGACCCACTGGATGCTAAAATTGAATCTCAAGTTGTGCCCTATTTTGGTTTGAGGAACAGGTGATGTGCTTGGTCCGAAACGTTCCTTTGCCTCCACACCACCCCCTTGGGGCTGCTGGTGAATGTAATGACAACATAGTTTTCCAAGTAAAGGAGTCCAGCAAAAACCAAGCAACCAACTCTGCAAGTCAGATCAATATCCTGATTGGCCTCGCCGGAGCGCTGCAGAATCACGGCACGCATGGTTGTGTTTAACATGGGAAAAAGACATGTTTCCCATGCGTACCTCAATAAAAGACATTTGTCTCTGCTTTTGTTTGGTAAAACAAATCCACTTTGGGCAGCAAGCGGTAATCAGTCCAGCACTGTTTAATTTACTGTCGGCTTGTGTAGCGCGGAGCTGTCTGTCTCGCTTTGTTGGCCTTTGTTGACAAATGCTTGACTGACTTGAAAATACCCACTCAAATTAGGCAAATCCTTTGTTCCCCATGTGCTCTGACAGAGAATTACACAGGCTAAAAAGTCGAAAATATCACTGCAGCAAGCGAGTTAAATGATACTTCATTTAACCACAGAGAATCATTCTCTGGACGGGTAAATTACATATTTGTCTGATTTGTAGCCGGATGACAAACAGCAACACACAGATCAGTGTGTCCTTGTCAGCAGCAGCACACCTGGACATACCTGTTCTCCACACCTGTCTGCTTGCTGGTCTCAACCCACCATTTACATGCAGGTCACATCCTATTCAAATGGCTCTGTCTAAACAGGAGTGCGTTTCCAAACAGACTGCCTCGACTGACTAGTGATTATGAGTCCATTTGTGTAAGGTCGCCGCCAAATTGAAAATAATCAAATTAATGCCGCAGACGACTGTTTTTAATTGTTTATACTATCATAATAAGGCCTTAAAATTTATTTTTATTGCTAAACAGGTCTGTTTATGCTATAAATCTTTTCCTGGCAAATGTAAACATGAATTTCTTTTATGTGGGATTTAGAGCATACTGTACTGCTATGACAAAATAATTGATATCTCCCTTGGATAACAACCCAAAACTTTCCTACAATCTTACAATTATTTCTACCATGAGGATGATTATGGGGATAGCAATAGATATGCACAAGCAAATTGCAGTCCAATCTGGGATGCTTAGATTTGAATACCGACTCCAAAGACCGAGCTATAGAGAGGAGCATGAATCATTCAAGAGGGAGAAATAAAAGGCAGAGAGGTTAAAGATTCTTCTTCCTTGGTTTCAAGGATGCAGAGCATGGATGGAGGAGTGTTAGGGGAGAGAGAATTTAGGAGTCTGAATTTAAAATGTTTTAAGGTAAAAGAACTCTACCCTGTTGCGGTAACTTCATTTAAAAGAATGAACCATTTCTATGAACCTTAATAAAGACAAACCGGTACAGTGGCTGCTCTTTCCTGTGAAAGTGATCACATCTTTATGGCTCCCGTCACTGCTCTTTACAGATCCGTTTCCCAGAGGTATTTGATGGGGAGAGCCAAAGAGGGAGGAAGTGTGGGTCTGCAGACCCCGTGTTAACAATGGCTCTCCTTAGACCCCCGGCCCAGGCCCAGCCAGTCATGAAACACCATGGAGATGTTATTGACCTCAAGGTTAACTCTCCTCAGGTAAGCCTGGGAGATAATGGACAAAGAGCAGTTCTTTTACAGGTGGAGTGACACGGCATATCCGTGCAGCAGAGCTCCTCTCGCATTGACAGATTTTCTAATTCACTGCAGATTCCCATAAAACTGGGTGGCCAGGGCCAGCTCTGCCCAACAGAGGGTCTATTCATGCTGGGTGGGATGGGGGCCCGGCCAAATTAACCTGGATTAATTTAAAAGAGCAAAGGCTTCTTACATCCGAATAAAATGACGATCAATAAATTAAATGTCCGGGTCAGGATGTCAAGTTGCAGCGATGATCGACTGACATGCAGAAAGCTATGTTCTTTGGCTGAGAGCGGGAGAAAAAAGATGGGGGAGAGATCCTTAATCACTTTATTCCAAGGAAAAGAAGTGCTTCCATGCATCTCTTTTTACATGCTAGAGTTGTGCTCCTATAAACACACTCATGTCAGAAAAGAATGCTCATTACTTCTCTCATTTGGCCACGGGATTAGTTACTGCAACAGAAAAGTCATCAAAGAAACCACTGAGAGATTTTTTTTTAAACTTGTTTGCATTCTACAGGAAGAATTATTATTTAATGTGTAATTTATGCCTCTCAGGATTTTCCGGTAAGTTCTGTTTTTTTTTCCTAATTGAAAGCAAGATTGTTCTCCTTTCCGTTTTAGCAAGGATACGAATCAGGTCCTCCTCCTCCTCCTCCTTTGCAAATCTTCAACTTCATCATCTACAGATGAGTATCTGACAAATGCTCATTTTTGGACCAAACAATGAGAAATTGTCGCAATAAGGAAAAGGTGCGCTGCAAAAAAAAAAAAAAAGAAAGAAAAGAAGTTGAACATCACGGTGGAGGGGTGAGACCTAAACCTGAACCACATCATGTCATTCACTGCATGATCAATTATCCAGTAAGGGCGGCCTTGTAAGGAGGCCATCTCATCACGCAGCATTAATATCTAAACAGTGTCTGCCTGGAGATGACATATACAACAATGGAAAGAGGGCCGGAGAAATGACCGAGTGGCACAAGCCTGAGCTGTTAGTAGATTAAAGTGACTCAAAGATGCAGGATCTCAATCTCCCATGACAAAAAAGGCAGGGCAGGTGATGAGGCAATTTTTTGCTGCGGTCATTTGAAGGATTTTCTCTGCTTTTATTGAACATGTTTGTTTTAGACTGCGTTATTTAAAATTAGATTGACAGATTTCAAAGCACGTATCTATTTGTTTTGTTTTATGCTTGTACTTAACTGATTCAGACCAGAATCATTGTACTTCTTTCAGCTCTCATTGAGACTTTTTTTCCCTTCCCTTGTGCATTTAAACCAAAAGAATTCCTCACGTGATGATGTGTGAAGGAATAAAAACAGAAAAATGTTTTTCCACACATGAGGTGATCCATCACTATGATTTTAAAATTTAATTAGTTGAATTTCCCCTCAGCTGTCGGTCTTAAAATGTCCACAATGGCCGTCTGAATGAAATACCAAAGCTGTCGCTGGGGCAGGCTTCACAAATATGCCAACAGGATACTTCCTCAGATTAGCAGGGCTGTTTACACAGTCCCCTGGTAATCTGGGCCACAGGGGACATACCTGTACTGTGTCAGAGACAGAGCTAGAGTTACACAGTGGGACCAACCAGCCACAACGGCCCACACCAGAATATGATCCAGAAGGTCCAGCAGGACTGGACTGGCTCCAGAGGGGTTGGCACTGGGTACAACTGGCCTTGTCTCCCCCTGCCAGACAAGGGGAGGAGTGGTGTGTGTGCGTGTGTGCATGTGTGCGTGTGTGCGTGTGTGTGTGCTGGGACTGCCACCTCTACATCCGTCCTTCCTGTTCTTTTTCAGAGATGTACTTCAGTAACCGGCTCCTCTACAAGCCCATAAGCAATACTGTTGTCACGAACTGACACACACACATGCGCACACAAAGAGGAAGCTTTCTGTCAAGTAAAAAAAAAATGGCAGCCATGCCTTATGAGCCTGGACAATGACAGCACACAGAGAATATTGGTGTTATTGTGCAGTGGGGGAGGGCAGTTTTAATGGAGCCTAAACCTGATGGGGAGATAACAAGAGAGAGCTGCCCTGTTTGTTCTGCAAGCTTTATAATCAGACATTCTCTCTGTCTCTCTCTCTCTCTCTCACTCTCGCTCTCCTCTCAAACACACACACACACACACGCACACACACACACACACACACACACACACACACACACACACACACACACACACACACACACACACACACAAATACAATCTGTGTTTCTGCTTCCCTGCATACTGTGAAAAGAGGCTAATAATTTTAATAATTTAAAACATTAATAGTTTAAAATCATAATTTTAAACTATTAATGTTTTTAAGGCAAAGTTTTAAGTCCTATTTTAATATTTTTGAATTTCTTTTTAAAACTATATTTTATCTTTAATTATGAAGGAATTAAAAACTTAAAGATTAGAAATAAGAAAAAAAGGAAAACGCTCCAAAAACATTATTTACTGAAGGACAGTAAATAATTTCACATTTTAAATTGAGGTTATTTAAGTCAGTCAGTTAATTTCCAAGCAACCAACTTGAATAATGTCAAATCAAGTTCAACATTACCACTCACTCATAATACTACTACTACTACCACCACTACTACTACTTCTACTAATAATAATAGTAATAATAATAATAATAATAATAGTAGTAGTAGTAGTAGTAATAATAATAATAATAATAATAATAATAATAATAATAATAATAATAATAATAATAATAATAATAATAATAATAATAATAATAATAATAATAATAATACCTTAGGTGAGTTGGTCTCACCAAATTGTCCATAGGTGAGTGTGAACGCACTTCATTGTTTGTTTGAATTGTCTTTCATTTTGGCCCCATTATGAGCTAGGCATCTTATCCGGGGTGTACCCCACCTCTCACCCATAGCCAGCTTCCACAGGCTCCAGAAAATCCCTGACCCACACACAGATTATATATATATATATGTATATATGTGTGTATTCCCCGAGTTGGCCCGTATGTGAAAGGGAAAGTCATCTGTTTCTATCACCCTGAAAACCAACATATGTTGAGACATCTACGGTACCCGAGCCAAGTGTTTTACAGTATGAAAATCAGAGATGAGGGATGTATAACAATGCTGCTAACGACCGTGCTAACAATTTCCCACCTCCACTCTCTTTCTAACAGAAGAGCAGCTAGAGGGTGTGTTAAACAAGGCAGGAGGATGATTCTGGAGTAAATCACTTGTGGAAAGGTGAAATGTGGCCAGCACGAGTCGGCCTAATCCATGCCAGACATGTGCAGTACACCAGAAGAGCAGGTGCAAACAATTGAAGCAGCTGTCAGTGAGCTGCCATGATCTCTTTTGATATCTTAATTGTTAGTCAATCCAAGGGCAATTTTGGCAACATTGCTGTCAGCCCCAGGACTTGCCCCGCTTAGCTCCCATCTGTCAGAGGCTTGCCGGGTTCTGGTGCTGCTCTCCTTCCTTGACGGAGGGTCCATGTCTCTGGGATGTGTGTGTGTCCAGCCCATCCAGCATCTCTGAGGGAAATCGGGCCTGATTGCTGCCATTTCCGCTCACTTTGGCGGTTCGGGTTGGGGGTGCAGGCTAATGCTGATAATTGCCACATTTCAAAACTACTGGAATTCGTCAGGCCTTCCTCCCAAACCCTGTCCCGACCTCCGTTGTCGGTTCAATGTTCCTAAACATTGTGATTAGCATAAGAGCAGAGTGTGTGTCGGTATAGATTCAAGTCTAGAACATGAGACTGTCCAGATACCCCAGCTCTGGAGCCGATGGGATAGGGGCGATCAGGAGGTACGTGGCCTGAGCGCCACTAATGTGAAACCAAGCAGTCGCCCTGTAAACAGCATCACAGAGAAAGAGCTGAGCTCACGCAAAACTCAACAAACTGCAGCAAAACTGATTCTTCTAATTTAGCTCAAATGTGAAAAATAAACCTGAGGAGTTATTTTTTAAAAAGCCGAATAACACACGTTCACCTTTTCACACACATGTGCTTCCACACATTCACAGACAGCCAAGAGGCGTCATTATAAAGAGATAACTCACACAGCAGTGACAGTGAATGACTTTCCTCCACCCATTCAACATGAGGTGAGGCCTGACTCTAGGCCCAGTCTGACCCTTCCAGTGATTTATGTGGCCCCACTAAGCCGGGACTATTTGAGGGCCCAGTGCGGAATGAAAGTGTTAACAGTGAGTGTTGGAGAAGGTGGGCGCTGGGGGGGAGAGTTATGAGTTTTCTCAGCTGAGTGCCCAGCTTTGGGTTTCTGACATTGTTTTCATCTGAGAAGGAGGAGAGAGACGGAGTAGTAGTAAAAAAAAAGGGAGGGCATGTACAAGACTGGGGTGGGTGGGGGGTGGGGGGTGTCCATGGAGCCTGCAGGCTTGAACTCCACAGCTGAACCACTGACCCTGACCATCCATCAGTGTAGGGGTGTGACAAGGCAGGGGCAGGGGTATGCGACAGGAGGGGGGAGAGCTGGTGACGGGGAAGGGGACTAAGGGGCTATAATGGGCTTTGGGACATGGGAGGGGCTAGTCGCTGACTGGAGGGGGGGTAAGGAAAAGAGAGACCAGTGTACAGTAGACGGAGTGGGTTAATGGGTTGGGAAAGGGGAAGGAATGTCCCGATAGGTGAATGAAACAAAGCAATATGTGTGTAACACAAAAAATACATTTTGAATTCCTGCATTAGGGATGAAAGATGAAATATCTGAACAATGATGGTCTGAAGTCACCCAGAAATGTGGAGATTGATTATTCTCTGGGTGCATTTAAACTGAACGGATATGTTCATTTAAATAAGCTTCATCGAGCCTAAAATAGATAAAACAGACTCCAGAAAAATTATATACATAGATGTTTACTAATGAAATGTAGAGAAAAAAATATAATGAAACTATTAGAAGGAAAAAACCAACTCCTGCGACACACAACTGCTACATTTCTGTGTGATACTTTGTGTGATTTTGAGGGCGCTCAGAGCCAGATTGAACCCTCCCCCATGCAGCCTCACATTGCCGTAGACTTTCAGCTGTTGCCCAAATCTCAATGTCACTTAGCTCCACACAATACATGGCCAATGGTTAGACTGGATCCCAGCATCCGTCCTCAGAGGGGCATTGGCACTCAGCCAGACAATCCAGAGATGGGCCCCCAGTTGCACTGAAAGACTAGAGCAACGCTAATGGTTAAGTCTGAATCGACCCATGAAGAAGAATCTGGGATAAAGACGGGAGGACCATTTTAATATGATCCACTTTGGAACTCCATAACATATTCCAGTTTCACTAGGGGCCAAAGATGGAGCCTTATGTTGGCGGCATTAGCAGTTATAGGGGTGACTGTGTTTGTCTGCTTGACACCGTGTAAAAGAGGGTTAAAGAACGAGGAAGATGAAGAGGGAGGAGGGAAAAATAGCAAAAGAGAGAGTCCGTGGCCCTCCCAGTTAGGGTATGGCGCTGCAGCACGGACAAATCCATGAGCAAGCGAAACTACTGTTTTAAATAGCAGGTATCTGATGTCAGCGTGCCCTGAGAGAGGCCCTCTCCGTCAATATGTTCCTTTGCCCTTGTCTGCTGCTGATATCTTTATCTTGTCAGAAGCTCTCCTGTATGTTCCACCTCAGTGGCTTCCGTCTGCGTCCGACTTGTCCTGTGCAGACAGATCGCTGCTGGTCAGTCCGCATTTGGCCCTCGAGGCTGGATGAGGTGGAAGAAAAGGGGAGTCAGGGTACAGCGGGGGCGAGTTGACGGCAGTCACATATCAACCTGTATAGTCTGCAGGGGCTTCATTACACAGACGCCAATGGAGAGGCTTTTAGAGGGTAATTAGACCATTACAGATAGCACAGGGAATAAATGAACACCCGCTCCATCCTCTGAATAATGAGATGTTAAAATGAGTAACTATGCATTGGGGAATTTTCTCCTTTCAAGGCACAAATCCACAAATTTTAATACTGAGAGTAAAACAATACATAACAGGACGGAAGCATAAGGAAAACTTGCAAAATATTTTGACTGTACAGTGCGCCCTCAACGCTCGTGACTTCAGCTCATCGCAGATTTTTGGTAGGCAGTCACGTGATACCGTACGCACATTTTATTGGCTGACAGTATCCGGATGTAGACTCTGGTCCTTGAGTCTCGGACTTACGTGAGACAAAAAAAGTGCTTTAAACAGTTGATAAGAGTGTGTGAATAAGTAACACAGATGGAAGGTGGTTTAATATCAGCATGGACAGGGTTCATAAATGTTTAAATTACCGTAAATAATAAGACAAATAATTCGTCGCTCTATCGCGGAATTCGTTAATCGCAAGTGGTTCCTGGAACGCATTAATCGCGAGGAACGAGGGCGCGCTGTACAGTATATGCTCTATAAACTCTTCATGGTGTGGTTTAGTTGTTGTAAATGATTGGACTCAGATTTGCTCTAACAAAGAGGAAGCTTCCACTGTTCTTTCCTGTAATTTCCAGCTTACCCTGAGATGAAAATGGGACCGGGATTGCGCGGAATGACAGATGCGGCTCGGGAGGGCCATTGAAGAGGTCACATGTCATCACGGGGTCGAACACGCCCTATGAGCGAGGGCCAAGGGTGGGGGGTGGGGGTGGGTGGGCTCGCCTTCCCACATTACCTGGAGAAACAAGGCCTGGGAATAAAAGTAGCTTCGACCTGACTGACTCCACTCACCTGTCAGTCTGGTCATAAGTGTCGGCTTGGAATTATGTTGACCAGACTGGCTGGCTCTGACCTTCTTTATGAGCAGCGGTCCAACTACAAACTACATTTTTCCTGAATAGATTTTGTATCATCCACACTTCCACCTTCATGGCTGCCTCTAGCAAATATTACACCAATAAATCATCACCGCCATCAATGCCACGCTCTGGTACGTACCAGTGTAGGACTTTTTGACAGAAAGGCACCTGCGCTAAATTTCACCTAACACTTCCCTGTATGTGAATGTGTGTTAGAGAGTGAGAGAGGGGAAGAGAGTAAGACGAGCTGAGGATAGAGTGTGTGTGATTTTAACAGCCGTCGGTTACCTGCTCACATATGATACCCCTCCAGCCTGCCTGGACAGATGGCTATTACTTTCCAGTTGTGAAAATCAACCTTATGCAAACACAGGCAACACTGAGACGTGCTGGACCGAAGTGTAGTATCCCTCTGACAGACAGTACTGGTGTGCATGTGTCTGTGTGTGCGTATGCAGCGATGTGATGAGGGCTGATTCTCCGGCGTCTGTCATGCGCAGCCTATCCTGTGGAAGTCATTAAGTAGGAGCACTAGGCCGTCACTTCCTGGCAAAGCATGCAAGTGAGATGAAGAGCTTTATCACTCTCCAGGACAGGTGGGAGCGTTATTGAAGGCTTGACAGGGTTGACTTCAAACCTGAATTAAAAGTGAAAACTCATTTGATTCCTGGGGACTAATGTTGGAGTTATTTGTGCATTTAATTTGGAATTTAAATTGCATTTTCTTGCATTGCATTTCATCTTTTTAATCATTACAGTTATTTTATGATGCAAATACTGATTTATAAATCTTTTAAAGCTTTTTTATAAAGATTTATAAAGCTTTCTCTCAAACCAATTACAGTATAAAATTTTTGTTTTCGTTAATTGTGGACACTTTAGACTTCAAACCTAAACTTCTCCATGTCTTCAAAATCAATAGTCCTTCTTGGGTCAGGGTTGGCTCAGACCTGCTGCCCCTCTCATGCAATCGGTCATCCAGTGTCTTGTCCCTTAATCCTAAACCTCTGACATGATACTCTGCTGTGAGTGAGATATTTACTGTAGGCCATACTGCTGCTCAACCGGATCGGAGAGCATGAATCACCTCTTTTCAGTACAGTTGATCAATAGATAATATTGTTTAAAATAATTCATCCCCAATAAGTCAACAATATACTTTATAAAAGTTTGAATAATTATTTATATAGATTTTCATTCATTATATTATGGAATTTAAATTTTGTCCACAGTTACAAAAATATAATAATTACCCTTACTAAAAAGACAGTCAAAATATCTTATGTTTTGTTATACTATATTATCTAATATAATTTTATATTATATTATATTATATTATATTATATTATATTATATTATATTATATTATATTATATTATATTATATTATATTATATTATATTATATTATATTATATTATATTATATTATATTATATTATATTATATAAATAATAATCCATGCAATTTACACAGTTGCAGAATTCTTCAATATTCATTATAATATACATATTCTGATATTTCTTGTTATATGGGTTATTTAAGCTGAAATTATCACAACAATACAAACATAACACACTCATTTTCTGTATTTTCTAAATATAATTTTACCAGTTTTTATTAGTAGAGTTTTTAAAATATTTTGAAATTGACACATTTGTGCAGATAATTTTAATTTTATTTCATTTTATTTCATTTTGTGACTTTTGTCGAATTTTTTTATGCATTAATTTTTGTTTGTAAATAATAGATAATATATTTCTTTATTGTTGCAATTAAGAAAATTCAATATAAACATTTGAATCGGTGAACGACAATTATTTTCCAATAGAAGCACAATGATTTAAAAGTTTTTTGTCTCAAAATAGTGCATACATTTAAATTTATAATTAAAATCTTAATTAGGCTAAGGATTGTTTTTCTTTATTTTCATTGATGAATTGTCCTCTGAGATGATTAGTGCCGAGTTGAGAAGAAGGTAATGAGGACAGATCGGGTGTCCCTCTGACCGCTGGCCGCTGCGCGTACGGAGCTGAGGAGCGGCTGGAAGCGCCGGGACACCGAGGCCCTCACGCTCGTCGGGGGACGGGACTTCCGTGTTCATATACCGCCATCTACTGGCGGAGGAGCAGAAATTATCAGTCTTGGTGTACATGAGGTCAGAATTTTTTTTTATTAATAGATACTCTCTGGCCATAAAGGCTTTGAGTCCATTCTCAGAATATAAACCTGTGTATGCTCAGTGCTGGATGGTCTAACGTCACCCCAAAATTCATGAAATCAGCAGGGGTCTTCTTAGAGACGTGCTGTACACAAGCCAAAAAAAATCCTGACCAGAGCTTTAAAATAATATTTAGACTTTCTGTGTGTGCCTGCCTGAAATTAGGGTGTAGATATAGTCAAGCCTAGTCAGGAGAGGGCCCTTGGGTGGCATAAAGGATACTTTTACTTCACAAAGTTATAAAAGATTGATAATAATCATAAGTCAAATTTGGCGAACCTATCTCAAAATTATTTTGTTAATATTGCAACACAGGGGAGTGCTTCTTTCAGCTCCCCACTGTCTTGATTTTTAAGGGCAATCACTCACTCTTACTTCTTTTTTTCTTTTCCAAAGTTGCTTGAACTCAGCATAAACTCTAAATTTTGTCCACATAAATAAAACAGAGGGTATATGTTACCAGTTTACTGGTCAGCTTTCACGAAGCACCACCTTTAACCACACTCCTTTCCACAAATTGCTCTAACATGAACCAAAAATGTTTGGCACAAATCATCTGCAGATTTCAAAGTAATCTTCCTTTCATCACAATTATTTCCGCATCTTCCACCTTGCTGTTTTTTAGCTTGGCTGCTGGCTGGGACCATTTAGTTTCAACAGGAATAGTTATGTTGTGTGAGAGCACATTATTATTCCCACCGACTGCTACGCTGCACATGCTAATAAGGGAACCCCATTGGGATTTTCTCTTTTAAAAAACAGGGGAAACCATGATATCAACAGTGTGCTTATCTGAGGCTGGTATGGGGGGGGGGTTCTTTGGTAGAGACTCTGGGCCCCAGGACCAAACCTGTGGCTTAGCCAAGGAGCAAGTTTGAAGAGATTACTCCACACCTTTGTTGCATTATGGGTCAGAGTGAAAGCTGTTTGTTGATGCTCTGATAAACTTGGAAGGACATTTGCATTCATATGAACCCAGATCAGCATTTCTGCAGATTATAAACATCTTCCACTGTGAATATGTGGGAAAAAAGTGGACAGCTTCTCCCTCATCACCTCGGTTCCTTCACAAATACTTGCTTATGACAAGATTTAGTTACTCCTAATAGTTTTCAATAACATCGTCAAATTTTTACATTATCCATTGATAATTTGCTCATGAGATCAGATAATATTGTTGGTGGTCTCACACTGTATGTTTTCTCCAATGTATCATTAAAAACACAGTTTAAAAAATTAGAGAGGTTAATTTTCAAAAATTGGACACCATCTCAAAAATTATTATAAAGCCACAATTGTGCATATGAAATAGTTAGATCGGTGTGGTTTCATGATGACTGATGCTCTCTACATTCTCAGTAGTTTAAAGGCAAGAACTGTTCATACATACTATAGGCCTATAGGGAGCATGACGTTGAGCTGAGGTTAGTTTTAATCAAACTTTTACTTCTTAGAATGTTTTTGTAGTTTTAGAACTGCAGATCTCAGAAAGAACGACAGCCTGCTAAGTAGCTGGTAGAGTTCACCAGAAACTCAGTTGAAACTGAATTTCACACTTCTTTGAAGAAAATTAAGATTTTCTTATTACTTGCAAAATGAAAACTACAGAATTTGATTGTGTTGATGAACTTGCATCGTGATTTCAACTGAATCCTTCAGAGAACACAGTGAGACAGGCGAAATCTAATTATGATGAGATAGTAGCTCAAGTCCCACTGAAGCTGAGCAGCTAAGAGAGTTCTGTCTGCTTAGTGGTAAATTGTTGAATTTACCGATTTCTTGGACAAACTTGTCAAAATGCACAAAGCACCAATTTTGCTCATTTCAAACATCTACATTAAATTTTCAAAATTTCAGGAATATTAAATACCTTAAATGAATTCAAATTCAGGCATTTTATTCTTTGGCACCATGGGCAAACTTGGTGTAAACTTTATTCTTCTTTCCCTGAAGGAGTGACTCAGGTGGATCCTGGTAGGTGGGGGAGTTCCACACCACATCCCAGCTACACTGAGCCTGATTTTATTGCCCTGATAAAAGGCCTACAGGGTAATCGTGACAAGCTCTTTCTCTTTCACATGCCCACACTTTAACCATACTGCAAAGAGATTGGACAGAAAAATCACACATTCTATTTCTCACATCAACCTGTCCCTGCTTCTCCAGCCCAAACTGCATTTTATGGACATTTCTCTGCATTCGCTGCAGATGGGTTAAATATTACATCAAAGAGTCCTTAATGTTTCACAGTACATCTCACATTTCTCCTCAGTATCAAGTTCAAAACTGGTGCTGGCTGCATTTTAACAGTAGATTTAATGGATCAATGTCCATAATCACATTAGCACTGGCTTAACATATAACAAATTTCACCGTACCAGCATCAAAGACCTGATCTCTTGTTGCAATCAGTCCAGCATCTTTTGGTCCAGTCCAGATCTGTGTGCCTGATACTGGGAGAAACGGTGGTGATAAACTGTGGTGTACGCAGCTCAGAGACAAGCTGCATGAGAGAAACACATTATAACAAATAGTTTGTGTACCTGTTAGCAATTTTCATGACTTACACTTATAATCCTTTTGTAGTTTTTATTAAAAATATTTTTGCAGAGAACATAAAGTCAAAGAAAAAGTTTTTAAAAGACAAAAAAATGTCATTCTCAGATGCAAAAAATAGCGGAATGTGGTCCAAAAGTGAGCTAATTCTTTTCATAAAAGAGAAAAAAAGAATGATATATGATGTCTGAGTGAAATAAATACCTTGACAGGCTTCACTCAGCACTTCCTACATAAGGCCATCAGTGAATAATACAGATTAGCAAGCAATTCAAACAGACAAACTGCAGACAAACTAGAATTGATGGCTTCCACTGAGCCACTCAGGGAGCGGGCCATGACGTAAAGGGAAAAACATGTCGGGTTTCCCCGGCCAGGTTAATCAAGACAAGCTTACCCCGAAGAAAAAAAAAAAAAAAGGCAAGTGTGTGTGTGTGTGTTTGATTGCAGCCCAGCACGATTCATGTGCATATGTGCGAAGCCATTTCTTATTCATGATATGCAATCTTATCTCGCGGCTGATTGTGTTTTCCATGGTAGGCTGCTCGCATGAAGTCTGCCCATTTTCCTTTACCTAACACATAGTATAAATAAACAGGAACAGTCCATAATCCATCATCCTGTGTGCTGTGGGAGCGTGCCCAATGCAAACATGGCTTCTGTTTTCTATCTGTGTGAAGGAGACTGTGTGAGGGCTAGGATGGGTAGCACTGTTATGTTAGTGCTCAGTCCATGACTGTGAAACTTAAACCATCTGCACTAAGTGAGAATTATACAAATGAACTTCCTCTTCCTTTCCTCGTAACTCGTTGTTTGAGAGGAGAGTACACCTTGTTAAAGTACTTCCACAGTTCTTCTGGAGATAATTCCCACCTGAGTATTAGAGATGATGATGTAATGCTGAGATGGCATTCTGGAAAAGCTTAGTTTAGCCACTTTGGCCAATAAAATACAAATCCCGAGCTGAATTGCAGACTGGCTGGGAGAATATGGAAGCAAAGGTGATAAACTGCTGCTCTGTCGTTCCTCAGCAAATATTGTTAAACTCTTGAAGAGCATTAAACGCTAAGTGCCCGAGTTTAACTGCTCTTAACAACTGCAAAAGGCTGTGATTGTTTCAGGCAGGGCCAATGTGTGACTGTTTTCATCTGACTTAGTTAGAAAGGTAATACAATTGCAGCTCTATCATCATGTTACCTGTCTTGACTCTGCTGGCTGGTCTAATTACTGGTTCTTATCGTACAGCTGATATATAGATTGAAAGTAGTCTTCCAACAACAACCAGTGCAATATTTGCTCACATTTATTTTATGGATCTCGTAGCATTGATATATGGACTGAGATCTCTGTCGGTCAGTCCAACACTTTGGATCTGGTGGGTTTGTGGTTTTTTTTATTTTAAGAAATGATGTACAGTACTTCTTCCATGAGAGTTCAGTCTGAGTTAACTGGGTATTTCACTAAGTTTCAGCGTTGAGGACCAATCTAAAGCCTAACTAAAGCTCTTCCAGGATATCGCTGTCTTTGAGAAATAAAATAATTAGGACAAGAATTATCTTTTCAAGTATTTTACTGATGAATGGAAGGCTGGACGTGCCAATTGATCAGGCTTCGTCTGGAACAGTTTCACAACAGCTATTTTGAAGGAATGTGGGAAGATCCCTGTTTGAAGGGATGTATTTTCAAGACATGACTTGAAATACAATTGACCACCTGGTTTTTTTTTTGTGTTTTTTTTTTAAAAAAGCCATTGATTCCATGTCATTGCATGACGAGGAGCAAAATGTAGGAGGGATATATGCAGATTTTGATATGCAGATGCTGTGGATGAAGTATCTGCATTGTTTAAAATTTTCATTCTTTTAAGATCCCTGAGAATAAATAGGCCCTTCATAACTGAAGCTAACTCTCTGAAGTGCTGTCTGTAGCTCATTATTGCAGGAAATCGAAGCCTTATGTTAGATTTATGGTAACAATTTCAATCTCATGCACAATATTTTGTGTTTTAGACTAAGATTGACTTCCCTGTTGGAGTTTTTGTCCAAATGACAGGTACTCACAAGCAGAAATCCAAATAACAATGGTAGAGCGATGGTACCCAGCATAATGAACTTTACAATATGCTCATTCATCGAGGACTATTTACATAACCCTCTGAGTAACGCAATGCCATGCTGTGATCACGTACCAGCTCAATGCTTGTAATTATCCTCGGCCTGCTCTCCAATCTGTCACTGCCCAAACTCATTTGTAAGTGTTCAAGTGCGGTGATTAAAGAAACCTCTGTGCCAGTGCAAAGAAGAGGGTGTCTATCCATCCCAAGCAACACTTCCTCCACATTTTGGGGGAATTCTGCGAGAATGAGGAAAGGCTGCCATGTCAGAACGAGCCAGGAAGACGTGTATGGATCGCCAACATCGCTAATGCCTCCACAGCACCGGTGCAGCAGTCAAGTCACAATAATTAAAGACATACAACATCTCAGGACTTCATTAATCATGGTTTATATGGACTTTGAAGCCTTAATGAAAAACAGCCTGCCTCTCTGGGTTTATTGTGTCTGTACAAATTGTGGGGACGGTGTATGTCAGGAATGCCCCCTCCTGACCGGCTGTTTCAGGATGTGGTGATGGAAAACAAAAAGATAAGGTATGGTGAAAAGCCAAAGACGTTGATGGAGAGGTCAGTGGTCAAGACTGTTTACGTAGATGCTGGGTGCCCTTCAACCAGAGAAAACTGAGCTTCTGACAGAAACGGCAGTGTGAGTTCACAAGTGTTTGTGTTTTCACATCTTGTCCTCTTCAGCGGTCGATGTTTAACTCGCGAATCCATGTCCTTGGCTCGGTAAAATAAAGCTGTGTGAGACTCAGGAGATTCATCATGCGCTGTCACTTATGATCATCTCTGATTTGCCATTAGTTTCTCAGATTCTCACCACAGTCTCAAGACCTCTTGGAGGTGCATTACAGTGAGATCAGAGTGAGAGATTACTGCATATTAAGCTCTCAATGCCAGAGGTGGAAATTACAGAGAGGTTGTCTGCTCCAGAGTTCTCTCTGCTTATTTTCTCCCAGAGAGCGAGGTAATGCTTTACTCAACACTGTTCATGTCAATAGCTTGTGACTGGTCGCTGGCAGCGCTATCAGCGGTGAGTCATGGCCAAATGTATGCGAGAAGCTCAACAAAAGCAAAGGAAGAGCAGGAGAGACTGCTCAGGACTCCAGCCCAGGACACATGCATCTTCTCCTAATAAAAAGTCCCTTTGGCAGGTTTACATCACATTAGTCCACTGAACCCGAGGAAATATACAGAGGAAGGGAGAGAGGGGAGCATCCATTATATGAAATGCAAAGGATGAAGTCATTTTCTCATCTCCTCAGTGATGTGACCTCCCTACAGGTGCTGTATTATCATCCTTATGGTTCCAAAGGTAAGATTACGGCACCACTTTTGGATACTATCCATCAAACAACTCTACATTAACAACATATATCAATTCGCATATTCTATTTCTACTCTAAATTTTATATGGACTTGCTTTTACCGGAGCCATCTTCACAGTGAAACTGAATTCGGTGTGGTAACTACCTAACGGTGATTCATTTCCTCTCCAAAACCAGTTCCTCACTAAAATTTGTTATTTTATAGAGTGATTCTGACAAGGCACAACTGACAGATGAAAGTTAAAGTGGCCCCTTGGAGTAAACAAGTCAAAAACCTATGAGTTTGGCTGATTTAAAGGAGAGAAGAAGGGCGGGAAGCCTGATTTTATTTGAGAGCCAACGAGCATTGTGCACTCTGGATCCTGCGGTTTGTCAACGTTCCTCCCAGGTGAGCTCACACTGGGCCCGGTCAAGCCACACACACACACACACACACACACACACACACACACACACACACACACACACACACACACACACACACACACACACACACACACTGGCTAGGAAGAAATAGCGTTCTGACTGCCTTGACTCACACAATATTTTGCTGGTAGTCAAAACAAAATTAGCATTGGTTTGTTATTTCTTGTTAGCTCATTCACGCCCCATGTGTTCATCATGGGGAGGTGAGGGAAATGTTTTATCTGCCACCTTTGAGTTTCTGGAGGATTAGTGTGTGAAATATCAGCATAATAGATTAATATTTAACATCAGGGAGGAGATACTGGTGGTAAGACAGTTTGAGCGTCCATACTACTTCATTGTCACTGAACATCCTTTTGAGATGTTGTAAAACTATTAATCGTATATATTTTAAAGAAATCAGCTTATAAATAACAGTATTTATTATCACTGAGAATAATAGAACATGTGAGGGGAATAAATAAAGGGAACATAAGCAGGGAAGGAAAAAGAACATTTAGCTGCTTGCACAATGATCATGTGTCATAATTTCAAAGGATGGAAAATCTAATTAAGGAGTCAGTTGTGGTTTCTGAAAAACTATAAGCATTTAAGTAATGTGAGATAACACAAAAGATCTGCACCCTAATACAGATCTGCTTTAAAATGCCTTCTCCTTCACTCAAGAAGTCCATCTCTCCACATTATGTCATTAAAATCCATTAAGAACTTTGTTAAAAAATATTCGGCTACATGATCATTTAGGCAGCAAACAGACAAACTGGATGTTAATATAAATCTCTGGTGAAGCTCAGAATTACTTTTGTTGCTGCGGTTTCAATATACTGTACGGCCTTTTCTAAAAAAGTCATCCTGTGCAATAGCGCCCCCCAGTGTCAAATAATATGTGTGACAGGACAAAGGCTGTCCGTACAGCAATAAAAGACAGTACTGTACAACAAAAACAACAACAACAACAACAACAACAACAATAATAATAATAATAATAATAATAATAATAATAATAATAATAGTGCAATAATGAAAGACTGGTACCAGGTGATATAACTGGACCATAGAAATTTCTGTACATTTGTATATTACATGTATAAAATAAAACTATTATGCTAATAATAAGTTTCTTAATTTACCTATATCAAACACTTCTGTGTATCTAATCATAACATACTAACACAAGTAAAATTGGGAAATAATGTCCATTATAATTAATTTAATAATTAAAGCAAATGAATTAATCTTAAAACATGAATAAGTTAGAGGTAGACCTAATCGATTATTGCACTTCATGACTTCTATCAGTGGTGAAAAGGTAACTTTCAACAGAGAATATTGTAAAATAACCTGTTAACAGCATTATCATGCAATTAATGATGTGCACACCATTTGCAGAAGACGTATTTTCTCTTTTCCTCATGAAATTCTTAGTTTAGCTTTCAGGATTGTTTATTACCTGAAAAACCAGCTTGAAAAAAATTCTAAAAAAGGTCTTTATGAAAATGTTTTTTAATCATGGTTGCAAAAATTTCTCAATTCTAGTTGTGGTGTTTGCTACATTTCCAAAACCGTCCACTTCATCTGCCTCTGGCAAGGTGTCTCTGGGATGCAGTAGGAGGTAATACAGCACAAGACACACCAGCCCCAGCACCAAACATCCAAAGATTAAACCACTCACTACCAGCAGAGACGTGGTTGTCAGCAGCTCTGGCTCCAGAAAACCAAGCAATAAAGGAGCCATAATGTTTATAGAAGAATAAAATGAGTAGTAGATGATCATGGCTACTCTGGTATCCTGTCCTTTAACATTGAAAAAGGTGAATGTGAGAATGACTCCGATCACTGCTCGGTACAGAAACTCAAGGCCTCTGGATGAGCAGAAGTTGGTCTGGAGCAAGTGTGACCAGATGGTACCCATCAACCAGAGGATAGTGAGGGCTGCTGTGCTGTAGGTGCTCAGAATGAGGAGGAGGGTGTAGCTGAGGATGTGGCTGGTGATGGTGCACAGTTTGTAGAGGAGGTAAACAGCAGTGGGGAGGCCAGATGGCATCGTTTTGGTGTTGGGGAGGGATCTGCGCAGCCAGCGGCGATACTCCACCAGAGTCCAAGCAATGTTAAATAAGGATAATGCCATAGAAGAATCTGAAAGAAAAGGACAGGTGGTACATAAATAAAGATATTGAAAGTTTATTATTTAACTTAAAAATGTGATTTTCTGCATATTCTCACATTGCATGACTGAACATGTTTCATGACCGAGTGCTATGTACAGTTGTAGAAGCAGCTGGGGAGCACTTTCTATAAAACACTCAAACAGTTTGAGCATGCTCAGATCTGTGGCCAAGCAAAACAAGTTGTGATGCACTTCCCGGTCGTCTTCTGTGCAGGAATTTCCTGTTGTCCAAACCACAGTGAACCCTTGCTTCAGTAGCTGATAATACCTAGATGGATGTCAAACAATGAAAACAAAGTCAAGCGTCTGCTACTCATTCATATTTTTTCCTCCTGCATAAACAAACATGCATTTCAATAAACTACAGCTTAAAGGTGGTTTTTCCAGTTTTTCTTTGCAATGCACGTAGGGGCAACACAGTGCATATTTAACATACTGCACCTTCACAAGGTGAAGACACTCTTTAATAACATGCATAATCAGCCTCTGTTATTTTGCAAACATAATTATAGTCAAAAACTTTAGCTGCAATACGTTCATTACAGTCATCATCAGTATTCATTCCATACCTGGTAAAGACGCCCATGCAAAAAAAATGCCGGACAATAAGTCCACCTCTAGACATGCCTGAAATGGTTTGCGTTCCCTCAGGAGTAATCCGAACATCATTTAAATCATCGCTGTACCAGGCATGGCTGAAGATCTGCGTCACCAGCAGCCCAGCAAGAACAAACACTAGAGTCAGTCCGGTCCACACAAAATGTTTCTCTTGAAAGTATTTCAGAGCCAGTCCAATGTCTGTCCAGATGTCTATCAGATACAAAACTAATCCAGCAAGGGATAACAACCATCGTGCTTTTGTATACTGAAGCTCTGACTGAAGCATTTTGATGAAGATGTCAGTTTTCACTCTGAGATGAATTCATAATTGTGGCTCTCTGAAGGTTCTGAAGGAAAGCTGCTCCTGCTGGACTCCAACAGTTCAGATGGCATTTTGTTCAGTCTGAAAAACAACGTCATTGATCAAATGAAAAAGCTCCCAACACACAAACACGCAAGAAATCATGTGCATACTATCACAATGCATATCAAAAGATTGCTTAAGAAGGGTGAGGTCTCCCAACACTACGTGACAAATGACTGCTGTCAGCTGTTCTGTCAGAGTCACCTGCTCTTTGGTTTCTATCGTAGGCGGTTTAGAGAGTCCGGATAATTGGCATGCAAGAAAATGTCATTTAAAAAATCAATGGTTGTTTATCAGTAGAGATAACAAATGGATGCCTTGCTCATTCTGAAACCTTTCGTACCATATAAAACATTTTTCTGACACTTCCCACAGATATGTGTTTGAAAAATACCAGAATGAATGCACTTGAAGTTTTCTTAAATCACTGAAATTGATTATATTTATAACCTGTTTAATGAAGTACTGTTCTAAAAACATAAATAAACTGACTAAGTATTTTAAGGGTCAAAAGATTCAATGAATAACAAAATGACATTCATTTTCTCTAATAAAATAAAGTCACTGATTCATTCATTCATTTAGCATTCTGAGATCATCAGCTTTTTCCACTCTCACATTAAATCTCACATACTTTTAGTGCAGTCATTTTCCAATGATCACAGCTAAATTTATACAAACACACAAAACCAAATCAAAGGAAAACATTTTTTCGAAAAAATAAAGTGAACTTACCATCGGTCTTTTGGGGGTTTTTTGTTTTGTTTTATTTAGTTCTTTTTTTGCCATATTAGAAGCTGTGCTGAGAACTTCAAATCTCTTCTGCACGTGGGAATGCTGTGTCCTGTCTGAAACACATGACAAGCTCCACCTCAAACAGGAAATGATGTGATTACATAATACTGTAACTTTTGCACTTGCTGTCTTTAAAACTGCGTATGTCATACTTCAATTTTCTCATTCCATTATATGTCAGTCACCCATCAGTCATCTGTTAAGGAATTACTGAGGTATCTCTCTGGAATATTGTGTCATTTGGAATATAGAAAGCAGTTATTCACACAAGTATATCAAGTGTGTCTTTTTACAGCTCGTCACATGGTGGCTTTCCAGTCAACTCTGTACTTACACGTACAACATATTCTTATCTGGTATTAATGATACTTTATCATTTCAGTAATTATTGCCGAGCACTTTCATGACTGTAACATAAAACATTAAATATATTAATGTCAACATATTTTAACAGGCAGATATATAGCTTTTCAAAGAACAGACAAAAATGGAAAAATAGAAAGCATAACACTGACATCCTTTGCACGATAAACTGCAGACAATAAAAATATGATATGTTGAGAAAAAGCTAAAACCGTTAAACAATGCTGTATTACTTTATTGTTCCAGTTTATGGACAATTACAAGATTTTACGTTCCAGCTTCATGAATAACACCAAGAAATACTTGAGAAGAAAAATACAGTGACATACTCACAAGATGTCCCTTGAAAAAATCAAATCTGGATGCAAAAATATTCTGATTTGGTGGTCTAGAATGTTTCAATTAATTGTCTCACATAAAATTTGCTACTTTTAGACAACAAAAAATGCTGCTGCACACTTACAACTAAGGATAAAAAAATACTGTAATTGAAAAAAAAGAAAGAAAATGTGTTGAGTACATCAGGTGTTAAATCTTACATATTTAAAAAATATGAAAGAAAATGTTAAAGAAGTTTCCATTAGGAAAATAGAGACAAATAAATGAATAAACAAATAATTATGGGCGATTACATAACCTTCTGCACCTTTGAGTTGAACTGGGACAATGGGCAATGGGCTGCAGCAACTCTCCACACCAACAGGTGGCGATAAAGAGCTGCAGCCGCCTCTGTAAATGAAGCGTCTCGTTGGTCTCTCCGTGGACGCCTCCCACTAGCAGAAGAGTGACACGCCATTCAATTGCTGCCTGGCCCTTTTGCATGTTGCAGCTTTGAAGACCTCACAGAGAAGGATAACAATCATATTTGAAATCATCTCCATCTGCCCTGCGTGAAGAAAAAGTTGGGCCTAATCGCATCAACATGGGGATTCGGAAGAAGACGAACAAGAACCCGCCGGTGCTGAGCCATGAGTTTGTCATCCAGAACCACGCAGATATAGTTTCCTGTGTTGCTATGGTGTTCGTTCTCGGGCTGATGTTTGAAGTAAGTCCCGTCCACATGTTGAATGGGTTTTTTTTTACCGTGGGTGGTGTGGGAATATTCACCCAGCGGAGTGGACCGGTTCCCGCTGGACTGGGATGCTCACCCTGCCTTGTCTCTCGTCTTGGACACTGACATGGCTGTCCGATCCATTCCTCACTTCCTACCGTCATCAAAACTTTTATGTCGACGACGGCCTGCTTTCATTCTAGCAGTCCGACTCATTTATAACATTTAAATTGTTTTCTTTTTTTGTGTGTGTGTGTGTGGGGGGGTGAATGGTTCCAGTTTCCATGTGGCTTTCTGTCAAATTGTTATTTCGACTCTCTTCGCTTAAACACAAAAACAAAAAAAAGCCACGATTTGTGCGTTGTTTACAAAGTTTTTAACGTGTAGCGGTGTTCTCATCATGCTGCAGGTTTGCGACAATCCATGGGATCTGTCTGAATGGTGCAGCGCTGTGTAGTCGGTACGTTTAGGTGTAGATGTGTTACGTGGCAATCATACAACGACTGGGAGCGCTGTCACCACAGAAACCCGCTTGCGCCCCAACTCCAAAGTTGTTTTCTATTTTTCGAGTTTAGCGGACTTTTTAAAACAGAATTCGACGCTGCGGGCTCCGCATAAACCGCAAGGGGCTTCTCTGCCCTCCGTATTTGCGCCACTTGCACCGATACGTTTGCTTAATTTCGAACATGTTTAATCACAAGTAAAGGCAGCGCCATTGACATCGACTGCGCGTTCGTTTGAACTACTTCCTGTTTTGTATTACAAAATAAAATGCATGCATCAGATGTTTGTTTCCAACATAACCGGTTTCAAAAAATTTAAGTCTATAATACAATACAATCTATATAAGCTTTTACAGAATTCTTTATTTTCCAAGGTGCTTCATGAAATTTCCTTCTCTTAAAATGTTAATATTAAGTAAACGTGTTCATGTCATCTTTGTATTTTATTAACATAAAATTGTATGTTGAGCTCAACTAATATGTTTGATTACCTAATCTTTGTTTGATGTGTGAAATGCGTCTAACAGGATTATTTGCATGTGTGTGTGTGTGCGTGCATGTGTGCACATTTTTCTTTTATCTGCAGATCACTTCCAAGTTTGCAGTGTTGTTCATTACTGTCCAGTACAACGTCACAATCACATCAGATGGTAAGATTTAATTTGATAGACTCGTGGGAACAGATGATGAGTGAATGTGTTCTGAAGAATACGGCAGGTCGTGGCTTTCTCATATGACGCAGTGTGTTCTTGGAGCTGCTTGGTTGGAAGCCCCTCATTTGGATTCTAGAGCAGTGCTTGCATGGCCTAACTCAAATCCATTGGAGAGCTCTGCTTTTTTCCACATTGGAGCTAAATTTAGTCTGGCTGATTTATAAAATTCTCTTGTGGCAAGGGTGCTCTTGGTAAATTTGGGCTAAGGTAATATAGGTTTGTTAGATCAAATCCTGCTCTTTTCAAGGGTAACAGTTTTCTTTGCCAACTTCAGATACTGTTGAAGGAACATTTGACCTAACAGCCTTTTGTACTCTGGCTGGAGGTTTGCAGGCTACCAGCTGGTTCCAATTCTTATCTAGAAACCCACCACTTATCCAGCTCTGTAACTCATTTACAGCATATATCAAATTTAACAGAAAATGCAGTACCTAAAAAAACCAAAACTGGTAAGAATATTGTAACTTTTGTTTGTCTATGTTTACAAATTATTACCTTCTTCACTCCAGTTGGTTTTGCCTTGGGCCTCTTAAACTGTATGCTACAAGCTGTGTCATTTACTTCTACTTCAATTTGTCTCTGAGTTCAGTTTTTTTCATATCGACAATTATAGGCTGTGAGGATAATATGGCACTTTAGCGACAGGCTTAGTTTTCAAGTGGAATGTGCTGCAGGTGAGACTCAGTCATTGGAAATTATGGTAAGCTTAGTGAAACTCATGAATCACTTCATGTTAAGGAGCACACACCTACTTCGGCTGGTTCCATCTTCAATTTTGATCTAATAATAAATGCTTTTGTTTTGGAATCTTGGTTGTGACAACTGTGTGTCTCTTGTCTGTGCTTCACAAGGCCCAGATGAGACTGCAGTGAACCATTTCCACCATGGAATCAAGGACTTGGCCACTGTCTTCTTCTACATGCTGGTCGCCATCATTATGCACGCCATCATCCAGGAGTATGTGCTGGATGTAAGTGACACAAGCATGAAGAGACAGATTTAAATATTGAGAAATGGGGGGAAAAAAATCAAGTCACTGTTGTTGATCTTTGCAGAAAATCAACAGAAAGAAGCACTTCTCTAAAACAAAGCACAGCAAGTTCAATGAGTCGGGCCAGCTCAGTGCCTTCTACCTGTTCTCCTTCGGCTGGGGCACCAGCATCCTGCTTTCGGTATGTACAGCAGAGAAACTGTTCTGATTTACACATCTACTAGCCCAAACGCTATTCAGAATTGGAATTTTAAATGTTTCTTTATTCTCAGGAAAACTTTTTCTCCAACCCAGTTGCCCTGTGGGAGGGTTATCCCCATTCGCTCATGCCGTAAGGCCTTTTTTATTTTATTTTTTGCCCTGTTTTGCGTGACTGAATTTTTATTTTATCATCATTTAATTCTTATTCAAATATAATCCCTGCTCAATTTTAGATTCCAGATGAAATTCTACTTCATTTGTCAGATGGGCTACTGGTTGCATGCTCTCCCAGAAATGTATTTCCAAAAGACTAAAAAGGTGAGTGTGTGTGTGTGTGTTGTTTGTGTGTGTGTGTGTGTGTGTGTGTGTGTGTTAGTCAGTTTGTTTTTGAATGCTGAGGCTGTATCCTGTTTAACTTCCCCAGTTCTGTTGCATTGTTTCTAAGGATAATACTGCTCTTACTGAAATTGAACATGGCGGCACGCTGCAGTAAATATTTTCACTACATTCTCCCTCCCATCCTTTTGTTAACTGTCTAGGAGGATATTCCACGCCAGCTGGTGTACATCTTCCTGTACCTTGTCCACATTGCTGGTGCTTACATACTGAAGTAAGAGCCTAAACTTATGTGTGTGTGTGTGTGTGTGTGATCACCTGATTGTACACTGGTATTGCTCCTATCAGCTGTAATAAGGAATCATGTGTCGCCTCGTGTGTTTCAGTCTGAACCGCCTGGGTCTGGTCCTTCTTGTGTTGCACTACTTTGTCGAGTTCCTGTTCCACGTTTCCCGCCTGATCTACTTTAGCGACGAGAACAGACAAACAGGGTGAGTTCTCCTTTTGAACTAGAAGGATTCCTGATGTTTGATGTATTTTTAGAGCCATTCGCATGAGAAGTACGGGATGTGGTATCACAGTTGCCTTCTTGTCTTCCAGCTTCACCATATGGGCCATTCTGTTTGTCCTTGCGCGGCTGCTCACCCTGTCCTTGTCTGTCCTCACCGTGGGCTTTGGCCTCGCCACAGCTGAGAACCAAGGTTTCGACTTGGCTGCAGGAAACTTTAACATCCTTTTTGTCAGGTACATATGTCTGACATGGAAATGAGATGGCTTATAAAAATGTATACAAATTTTACCAGGAATTAAGTTTTTTATTTTTTTAATTCAGGTCTTAAATGTGAAAAATAACAACTTTGTTAGAATTTTTAAAATCCTATGGGACAAAAGTGACACTATATTGAGCTATTTGCTGCGCTACAATTTAAACAAACATTACAGACCATTTTAAAGATCAGCTGTTGGTTTAAAAATGTGTGAATGACAGAGCCTGACTGTCTCTTTCCTCTATTAGGATAACTGTCCTGGCTGCCATCTGCCTCACTCAGGCCTTCATGATGTGGAAATTCATCAACTTTCAACTGCGCCGGTGGAGAGAGCATGCCCAAGCTCAGACCTTGAAAAAGAAACAAGTTCCCACTAAGACCAAGTCAAAGAAAGACAAGGGTGAGAAAGAAGCAGTCATGGTCTTTAGTTCAAACTGAAACAGCAACTCAAATTAGAAGTAAAAGACTAAGAAATTAGATGCACAATAGTATATGCATGTTATATGTGAAAAGTAACTAAGTGGGGGTGGTGTCTTTTTTTTTTTCTTTTTTTTTCCTAGCCAATGGCGTAAATGGAGTGAGCTCGCATGGCGCCGATTCACCGAGAGCAAGAAAAGAGAAGTCGTCATAAAAACATTCCCCTCAGCTCATTCTGGCCCCTCTCTCCGCAACCCCCCTCCCAAACAATTCCTCTGGCTCCTCCACCATGATATGCATTTTCAGGTCACACACAAGACTGACCTCCCAGCTGGACGTCCAGACTCAGAATGCATTTGGCTTTGTGTGTCACCAATCAAGCCGTAGGCCTCTGTTTAGGAATAGTGTCTCTGCTGTGCCATCTCCAATGACAAAGAAATCTAATTCAGAATAAAATATGAAAAATGACCTTATTTAAGAAGTGCCTATTGATACAGATGGTTATGTACAGGGTGTGTAATTTTAAAATTTCAGGATCGATGACTTCAGTGTTAAATGTTTCTTCCACTTAGGTGATGATATTTTTTCCCCCTAAATATTGTGTATTCCCACTCATTTTTGAAACTTTTCCCCTCCTTTTTTTCAGCAACGGCTCACATCCCTTTGTTAAGGTTTTTTGTAAACACTATGTGGACTTTTTTCATTTCAATTACAGCTCATATTTTTCCATGAGCGACATTGAAGCCTTGTCATTAGCGCAAATCTTGATTCAGACTCTCACCGCATCAAAATAAATCAAATATTAAGGTTTTGCTTCTCATGGCTAGAATAGGAAAGTGTATAAAAGTGAACATCACCCTGTAATAGTGTAATTATTTTCACAAATCAGAATAATGTAAAACTGCCTGATGTAGCAATCTATTTTTGGAGCTCAGAGTAGCTTTGTAACCACAATAGAGAATGTTTCTTGCAGTGACATAATACTTGCTCAACACCTCTAAGATATGGTTAATAGATGGACACTCCTTTTAGTGTCATGACAGAACTATGTAAGTGATCAGGCAAAAACGTCCCTTTACTGATCTGATTGAATCGCTGTCTTGTACAGTCAGTCTTTGTTTGATGTTTAAGTGGAATGGGTTTACTGTATTCGTTTGCTCGTGCATATTATTATATGCTTACTGAAAGCATCTGCAAAGGTTTGCTGTAAATGCATGGAATGGGAATGGAAACTGTTTTACTCTTATCCAGTGTTGATTGTGCCAAGTGAGCCTGACTGTTGATATATGCCTTTTACTTACATGCCATAAAATGAATCCACAGAGCGATGGAGTGGGCACAGCTATATTGCACAAATTAATCACCTAGGAAACACTGGCCTGTTTTTGGAAATGAAATCCATCCACTAATATTAGGAACACAGTAAGTAGTGAGTCATGGTTGTTTCTGGCAGAATATCAGCAGTGATTGTGGTTTTCACAACTTGTCCAGAAGGTCTGTCTGTCCTAGAAAAAAATAAAATGTTTTATTATTAAAAAAAAGTTGTCATTTTATTGTACAGAGAAGTTTAATGTTGTGTAACCCGATTGCATACATTTTATCCTTAATTGAAGACACATTCTTTACTAACCAGGGGTTGTAGCTGTGACAGTTTTAGTGATTAAAATGTGTATATGTGTGTGTGTGGGGGGGGTGTTACAGTATTATTTTATGGCATAGCAACAGCTATACCCGCAGTGTTAGAAGTGCTGACCCCACATCACTCTTAGAATAAGACAAACCTAAAAAGGTAAGAAAAATGTTTCTAATTTAGTTTCTGGTGTGCAACAAAACTAATCTGATTTTTTTTTTTCATTATCAAACTCAAGCGCGAGAAACTGATATAGAAAAGGAATAAATGAATGTTAAAGACACTGAATCCAACTGAACCACAGCTGGTAAAGCTACTTTTGGAGTCAAAATTGCTCAAGCTCAATAGTCTTTTTTTGTTCCTCATAAAAGCAAGAATTTTCCAGATCATACACTGAAAACATAAATTTAATTACTAAAGCAGTAGAATCCCAAAGTATTTTCTGATAAGCCCTAAATATGGTTGAGAGCAACATGATGTTCACCACAGCTGATACATAATCACCAGAAAAATGACTGCAAAAATCACCAAGATAAGCTGCAGAACTTTTGATATGCTTTTCAGCGGAACAATGAAACGAGATTGGAACATTTTATGCCTATGGGCCTTTAATGTATGTCTGGAGGAAGAATGAAGCATGTGCTGGCAAGAACAGTCTACCTATCTGAAACATGGTGGCATGATGCTGTTCTGGAGCTACTTTGCTTCCTCAGTCACTGGAAACCCGTAACCTATAGAAGTTAAGATGGATTCCATCCGTGAAATCCTAAAAGGAAGCCTCACCAATTTTAAGGAAGCTGGAGCTTTGGTGTCACTGGGCATTCCAAAAGGACAATGATCTGGAGCACATCTCCCAAGTCCACCAAGGTTTGGTTACAGTAGGATTACTGGTTCATTCTAATATGGCTGTCATACTCACTGATATTAATCCCCTAGAAAATCTTTGATAGAATCTGAAAAAGGTAGCTGCAGCACGGAAACTCAGGAATATTACATAAGTGGAGGTCTGCTCATGAGGAATGTGCCAAGATTCTTCAGGAACTCTGTCAGAAGCTGTTGTCTGTTGTACACATTTCCAGCAGGTGGGAACAGCACAAATGCACCAGAAAAGTTTGTCTTTGAAGGGTTAAATCCTTTTAAGATTACAGCAGAATATAAAAAGCGAGAAAAATCTTAAAGAGTGCAGTACTCTGTGGGTGTTGATGAAATCATCTTGTTGCCATGTAACCCGCCCGCCGCTTGGTGGCGATGTTGGACAAATTTCAAAAGAAAGAAAACGCCTGCCCCAGAGATCCCTGGATAGTTGACCACAGTAAAAACAAGATGTTATTTCCTAACTGGGACACGCTCATTTGTGATGCATGTATGCATTGTAATTTTGTTTTCAGGTTCTTTTAGTACAACCTGACAGTTTAATGTAATCGTAAATGGAATCACATGGTGAAAATAGTTAGTGCATCTGCTACAGATTCTCAATCAACGTTAATCTCGGTGATAGGAGACAGGATGATTAACGAGGCTATCCCGAAACTGAACTATTGGATGTGATGAAGGGAAACACAAGAATTGTTTTACCAGGCATTTAAAAAAAAAAAAATTGCGAGGCAGTGTTGCCATCATTTTATAGAGTGACATGAATCTTTATGATCTTAAGTATAGATTCATTTTGGTAAGGTTTTAATAAGTGTAGGTAGTGTAAAATACTTATTTTGTTTACATCGAGTCTTGCTGTAGTTCGCCCACCTTATAAACCGCGGCCATAATAAGAGCTACATTTAAACATCAGCTCCTGAAATTCGTGACACGACAGTGTTTCAAGTTACTATTTGTTAGTGGCTGCCAGAGGTAACATCTCCAAATTGTTGCTATTCATTCGTAGTGGGAATACCGCGACACCAAAACAGGTAAAAAAAAAAAAATCACCGTGACTTTGCTCACGAAGCCCGGTGGTAAGTGAGAAGGTAGTGCTGGAGCCCCGTGATGTGGTTTGGTGTGGGGGAGGATAGCAGCTACCAGCCAGATAAACACTCAGCATTGGTTTGCACAGCAGGAGTAACATGGCGGCACAGTTAGCCAGCAGAAATGTTGTTTCACTACCGCGAAGGTCAGAGCTGCGCCTGAGAAACGGGATTTAACAGCGAGTACACAGAAGAGAGTATTAATTTGTAAGTAGCCACATGTGTTGGTGCACCTTGTTGAGACGGAACCTTGTGTTTTTGTTGTGAAATCCGCGATCCAACGCGAGGTTCTTCAATCTCGGTAGTGTGTGTCTGTCTGGCACAGGCTCTCGCTTCGGCGTTAGCATGTTAGCTTCTAGCTATGTATCAGTAATGTTTCTGCAGCAAAACTCAATCAGACAGCGGTCTTGCAATGGATTTATTGCAATGTCTGTCATCCTTTTTCTTATTTTATGGGTTTATGGTGACATAATAATGTGAAGTAATTTGCAGCATGGCGTGCAAAAATACTTTCTTATGTCATTGTTGTTTTTTTTCTTCATGCCGAGTGACCGTGCATACAACACCGGACTAAGTTCGTCAGTACAGCAGGAGGGTAGTTAGCATGCTAATTGGTTAGCTGGAGGCTAGTCAGGATGGTTGATCGTCGGTGAAGTTAACCTAGTTGGACGCGATGTTAACCATTCCTCCATACTATTTAATACGTATTTTACCCAATTTAAGTTGACTCAATTTCAGTATATGTTCACGTTACCGGGACTATTCTATATACTTTTTTTCCTTAGCTGAACTTGTTTCTCGTGTTTATTCAACGCTGTTATGTTTTGACGTGCACCAGTAATATGCTGGTTAGCGACCGAGCTGTAAAGTGAACACTTCACGACTTGAAGGATGAAAAGCGTCAAAACATTTTATTATGTATTAATAAAGTTTTTAGTAAACTCGGATACTCATTTGAAAAAAAAAAACAAACAACATTCGAGATTGGAAGAGGATCAATCTGACATGTTTACACTCACACACACACACACACACACACACACACACACACACTCCCCCAAGTTGTAATACTTCACAAATAACTTTAGAATTACATTCTATGTGATTTCGTGGCGACCCAGTTACTATTTATTCACGCAGGTCTATTTGCAGAGATTTAAACGACGCAGGATTCTAAATTGAAAACAGAGATCCTATTGAAAATGTGGGCACCAGTGGACTTTGGGGGGAATGCTGCTGGTGTTGCTGTTGTCTGTTTTGAGGCTCTCCTTTTAAGGGCTCTACTGCTGGGCTGATTCAATTCTACAGGCGGACGGCTTGTGCCGTTTCAGTGATTGTCAGCGCTTCTGTCACTAATGCAGGAGGAACGCATCCAGTGCAACCAGTTGAGCAGTTTCTGTTCATGTCCCTCTGCCCACCTGATGGTTCACTTTCTTTAGGTAACATCATTGCACCCGTGCAAAGCTGATGGGTTTCAATCAGTCGACAAGCAGGGCGGTTGTATGCAAGAAGAGGTTTTGCATTTGGTTTTATATTAAAAACCATAATGGAAAAAAAAAAAAGTTCTGTGCACACTTGTTTGTGTGATGAATAGGCTGATGATCAACAAGTAAAATATTCATCTCAGCTGCTTGTATTTTACTAATGACAGCGTGTCACACCACATATGAAAAGAATGCAGTCCTGCGCCGATGGATCTAAAGTATCTTGTTGACCATATGTTTTCTTGTTTTTAAAAGTTAAAGCATACTAGCGTGTAACATTAGTTTGACATCATTAGAATGGTGACAGTGCAGGAATTCATGCAAGTGGGCCTGTAAGTATGTGACTGTTTACAAAAGGATAGCGACTGGGTGGATTTTCTCACTACTGTCTGAACAGCATCTGTAGCAACAGGTGTGTGACAGTTATTCCAGGCTTGTCACAGGATGTAGAAACAATGTCTACATCAATCTTGTGCTTGAAGTCTGTCCTTGTCTGTGGGCATATTCTTTTCATTGCGCTTGTAGACAAACGTTTCAGTCCTTCTATAATCACTGACCTTTGCTGTGCGATAGGTTGTGATGTTGCATCACATGAGTGATACAGTAATCATCTTGACCCTTGTTCTGTAGCATGCACTGCCAAGTCTTGGGGAGCTGTCACTTTTGGCTCAACATGATAGTCCAGTAATGAGTTATTTGTCAAGGTTGATTAATTGATTTTTAAAAGCTGATTTGACAAGGACAATTAGAATAGGAAAATCTTATTAACATGCCGGGATCACCTCTCCATGCACACACAAATCACCCTCAATAATTACTTCCACAAAGAGTTTGTTTTAACCTGTTTGTTGGCTCACCACTAGATTTTGCTGTTACACAAAATCTAGTGGTGAGATTTCAACAAAACGTGAAGGATAAATGGAGTGTGAGTCAGGGAACCTAAACAGACGTGTAGGATTGTTCAATCTTGGCAGATGGATGCACTGTATTTAGTGTTATTCTGGTTCGTGTTGACAAGTTGACTGGTGCGAGCTGCATAGTCATCAACTGACGTTGGAACAGAGTTAAGCCGTTAACCAACATTTAGAAAACCCTCCCATCGGTGCAGATTGCTCCCAAATTGATTAAGCAGTCTACCTGCTGCTGTCTGTGTTGCATTCCCATGCAAGCATAAAATTAAATTTTTGTGTTTGTATCCATGCCACAGAGGTGCTTTATAGTTATTGCAGACATTTCATGGTTTACACCACACATTATAGACTACATTAACTTCAGGAGAGGTTCAGGAAGTTAAAATTGTCTGGCATCTGTCTAGTAAGTCCAGAAAAATGTGGAAAATATATAAAGATAAGTGATTCTTTTTGAGCTTTTAGGGAGGGGGGGTTTCAGATTTATAATTGAATCAGTAATTTAATTTTAATAAAAAAAACAGAGGTTTCGTATAATTACACATAATACTAACAGTACAAACATCCAAAAATAAAATTGGTCTCTTGATTGAACTATTTTTTTCCCTTTTTATGAACCCAAACTTGTGTTCAAAGTTGGAGTGAATACCTAAATCACATGAGGTCCGCAGGTCATTCTGGATCTTGGCCGTTAGGGCTTCTCAGCTTATCTTAACAACCAAATTTATTTCAGGCATGAAAGCGAAGCCACATTCAATTCATAATCAGTTTTAGGGGAATTTAGAACACGTCACGGCTTACTCCTCAGCTCTTATTAAAGCTAGGATGATTGGTCAGTTATTCAGATCGTTAAGGATTTTGAACATTTGGGAAATTGGAGACTTTTATAATATTAGCTGGGTGTCTGCTTCATGGCTTCTTTATGTGAAAGTAAACAGTAAAATCTATCTCATCTGTAATTTCTTAAACTACTCATGAAAACTCATGAAACTCAGTGGACGGGTGACACACAGATCCGGGAAGAAGCCATTACTTTTAGGAGCAGATCTGAATCACGCGCTAGATTCAATACTTGTTTTTTGCTTTCATGAATGGGATTCAGTTTTGTGTTGCCTTCTGCTCTCCAGCTGGTGAGAGTTCGAGAGTGAAGGAAGAGAAGGAGCAGTGTTGGTGATAACAAAGCAGAAAATCAGAGGAATTAAGAGCTATTTACTGATTATTTTAAGGAGGTTACGTTCTTAAGCACTAAATAGCAGGTTACCTCAACCCCGCAGGAAGGTGCTACATTGCTGGATTTTGTATGAATGCTGATGAAACGCATGTCAAACACACACACACACACACACACACACACACACACACACACACACACACACACACACACACACACACACACACACACACACACACACACACACACACATCACTACAGCCATCCATGATGGAGGCTGTGGTGTAACCTAGTCTCTGTTTACAACCTGTAGTCCGGCCTCTGATCCTGTGCTCTTCTATTGGCTGTTGACTTCAGGCCTAATGGTTGAGGCTCAGAACCAAAATACAAAGTACAATGCGCCCTCACGCATCAACGCTCATGGCTTCACCTTATCACGGATTTTGGGTATACAATCACTTGATATCGTACGCGCATCCTGTTGGCTGATGGCATCCGGAAGTGCTGTGAGTCTTGGGACTTATGTGAGATACAAAAGTGCTTTAAACAGTCGATAAGAGTGTGGGAAAAGGTAATACAGGTAGGTGTTTTAAATCAGTATGGGGAGGGTTCATAAACATTTAAATTACCGTAAATAATAAGATAAATCGTTGTTCTATGGCAGAATTTGTTAATCGAATGGTGGTTCCTAGAACGCATTACTCGCGAGGAACGAGGGCGTACTGTAATGAAAAAATGGAATGTTTAGGGTCTCTGTAGACACCATCTCACATTGTGGATCACTATTGAATATTGAGAGCTGTTAGTGGTGCTTCAGCAATATACAGCCTTATTTTTAATAGTGGAAATATATACCAGTAATGCTCATATGGTGTATGCACTTGCCGATTTGTATATCATGAAAGACGAGAGTAATGCCCTTGGCGTAGATATACATCCTCTCCATGTGCCCCAGTTTACAGTCCTAGTGTCATGTATATAGCAGAAGTCTTGCTGTACTACACTCAAAATCAAGTTTATAAATCTCTACCATATCCATGATCCAGATGTTTGAGCAACACCGCTTAAACTTGGAGGCCCTTTTTATACATACTGAACATTTTCAAGAGATTCGCTCGTCCTCATTTCCAGCAGCGTAGAATTGATTCATTTGATCCAGGCTGGAAAATTACAGTCTCATCTCTTAGTATGACCAACACCATAACCTCACTGTTGAATTTGCTCTCCTTTTTAAAAGCATTGTGAGGCGTACAGAATGATAAGAGTATTTTAAAGGTCTTTTAAAATCTGTATGCTTCTCTCCAAGTCCCTTTACCAGATGGGTTAAAGAGCGTCCTCCCTACCCTTTTGCAAAATTCATTAAATAACCTTAAATGTTTTCCATCAAGGTGGACAGTTTAGCTCTGTGATAAGTCAGGTTTAGATGCAACAAATCAGACCATGTTGTGTTATCCATTCATCGTGTGTTGTGTAAGTTTCACTATGTATTTTGACAATGCGCCTCATCCCCTGGTACATGTTTGCCTCGTCTCACCGGGCATCTCACCCTGCTGTCTCTGCGTTTGCGCTGTCATGGAAACAGCATTGTGGCAGGTCCTGGGTGGGCGTACGGGATGAGCTGTGGGGAAATGACCAGGTTTTAACAGCAGAGGGAGATGGGATGGGAGGGGAGTGGGTGGGCAGAGGAGAGTCATCGAATGCGAGGCTGGGATGGCGATGAGAAGCTGAGAGGGCTTTGACGTGGAAGAAGAGGAGCAGGAGTACTCACTCCCTCCCCACTTGGAGGCATGCTACTATGCTAGCGAGCTGACCTCAAACCAGCCAGCCCTGAGAGTAAGTCCTATCATGTTGACAACAGTCTGCTGAGAATCTCTTATTAAGCTGATTCTGTGTGTTACCCACTAAGCACAGCACTTGTTAGAGTCAACAATAAAGAGACATGGTGCTGTCTCTAATGTGATATTAACGGTTTGCTTGGGATCAGCGGGAGGACATCACACTAGTTCTCTAATATTGTTATGTTATTGAGCATGACTTGGTTCTTGGATAGTTTGCCTTCCTGCACTTAGCTTACCCAGGGTCCTGTCTGTGATGTCGGACTGAAACGGGCGAACCTCCTGAATGTAATGGAACAGTTAAGCTCCATGTTGGCTAACATGCATGATTGAATTACCTTCGATGTTCATTTTTCAGGTTAGGCAATTCCTAGAGCACTCAGTTCAGGTCAGAATGATATGGCTGGTTGAAACTAAGGTTTTAAGAGTGAGTTTTGTAACATCACACCACCGACAGCTTCATGCACTCCTCCCATGGGTACTCCACCAGGGCTCCAAGGATTTTGACGCTCAGAGCCAATCCAATGATTTCTACAGTCCACACTCCTCCACTTATGTAGGTCAGCTACTGCAAAGTGCTATTGATCTTCCAAGCTAAATGATATTGTGGTGTCTAATGCTCATCGCTGAAGAGGTGCCCTTAGCTTGGTTGGCTTAAACAGAGGAGGCAGCGGAGGTCTTGTGACTATGTGACAATTCTACCTGCAGTAGTTTTCTCCTTGTGTGTGTGGGATTGCGTAGCTGCCCAATATAGTAGATCTAATAATTGTTTTGGGTTTATATTGTGTCTCCTTTTTATTAAAGAGCTGGACTTGCCTTCTATTGATCTAATATTTACAAACCAGCTGTTTAAAATCTGCGCGTACAAGATTCTTAATGGGCAGACATAAAAACATCTTCCTCAAGCGCGATGGGACGGAGATGTCCACAAAGGTCAGGGATTGTTCTTGTGAAGTATGAATCTGTGCGCGTTGGCTCCCTCCACCACATAGTATCTGTGGCATTGGGCGCTAGCATGTAGTTGGCACAGCCCCATCGCCCGGGGTGGAATCCTTGGCACCAAAAGAGGGAGAGAAATCTCTGATTGAGCAAGCTGCCTGTTGGAGTCGGGTGGGTGGTCCAAAAAAATAGCCAATAAAAAAAAAAAGTTTGCTGTGCTTTTCTGAAATGGAGGTGAACGGCCGTTACAGACCCAGCCAAGGTAGCGTGGAATGACATGTGCAGAGCAGCATTTCTCACTTACTTGTCATAAAGCCAGAGGAATGTGGGGATTCAGTTTCAGCCTTTTCATTCCTGTACACATTGTGAGGGTCAAACTCTGACCGACATGATTTCTCTTTCCCTCTCATTTTTCTCCCCCCCCCCCCTCCGCTGATTCAGCAGTGTTCCTTCAGTGTCCTACAATATGATTTTTGCTTGCTTTATCACAACTGTTTTCAGCAGGTTGGGGAATCTCCTCGGCTGACTCGTGTTTTCCATCTGTGCCGTGTAGTTTAGGTGTGCTCCCAGTTGTTATGACTGTATTAAACAAAGCCACCACTTTAAGCACCTGTTTTCCTTTTTTTAATTTCTAGGAGCATAAAATGTTTCACAGGTTCACAAACCTCATTTTACACCTTGTTAACTTTCACACTGAATCTTAAATGGCGAGGGAAACTACCAATGCAAGTCGGCGAACACGGCATGCATGTGAATGAACTCTTAATGAAGTGTTGTACAGTGACAAAGAACAGAGTGTACTTATTATTCCCCTTCCTTTGAATCTGAAAGTTTCATAAATTACCTGTAATTACGAGTATGGAAAGTAAATTTTAAAGATTTCCTAAGCCTTATAGCATCACAATGGGAAATGAACGAAAAGGAGCGTGTCCACCCAGGTGTCTTGTTTCCAGCGCTGCCAATCTGAGCTGGAGTCCACAAATACAGCAGTGTATACACTGAAAGCCCGGTTGCACCCATTCCCACTGAAGACAAAAGTCCACCCCCTCCCCTCTGGCCTCCCCTGACACAAATCTCCTCCAAACCACGGCAGCACACACAGTCTGAATGCTTGTGTGTGGGATAAATCTGCTACGTATATGTTGTTACGATATTCCTTTTAGTACGTGGTGACTTACATGAAATCCTTCTGTTAGAGCACTAAAAATTCTACATTAATGACAACTTTGCGTCAGCAGGACAACCAAATTGTTTACTGATTTTCAAGCTTTTTCCTCTGGGCATATTAGCACCTAAATCCAAAATTAATAATAATGCAAGAGGATGGAAGGTGGCAAACACAGATTCCCAATTGTTGCAAAGCAAACTCAACTCTTAGTGACGCTGTCAGTGACTTGTTTTGCTAAATGACTAAAGATTAAATAGCTGTCGATGCGGGGTCTGCTTGACCTGGCTGTCACAGAGCATTTTAGCATGGGACCGTAAATGGAGAGGATGACCCGAGAGAAGAGGAGGGAAAGAAGGCTGCTTCACTTTGCTCTTTGCTCTGTCTGGTCCAATTACATGTTCCGCTGTCACAGCAGCAGGGCTCTTAATCAGGTAATGCTGGGCTTTAAACACATCCCTCTAAACGTGCTGAGCAGATCATTATCCTGCTCACACCTAGGTTTAAAAAACAGCCACTGTGAATCTGTAATCCATCATACTTGGTATATACTGCTACTCATTGAAATCCAGATTGGGAATACTTTTGTCACGGATTTGTGCTGCAGCCGTGATTCTGAGCATTGACGTGTCACATTGTCTCAAGTCTTTGTCAGATAAAGTCAGCTGATCCACTCTGTGCTAACAAGGCATCTCCTTATTCCGATTCTGCCTCCACTGTACAGCTCCAGGCTTCCACGGGAACTAATTCCTTTCCAAGCATGACAGAAAATAAAAGATGGCAGCCGCGCACACATTCACGGGCACAGCAGAAATGCAGTTGAAATGCAGAGGAGTCACAAGATGAACTCCAAATCATCTTATAAGTGTGATGCTATTGGCCTTGTACACAAATCTTTCTATCCAACCACACCCTATTTCTGCTGCACACGCTTTGCTTTCTCTTGTCTTAAAGGCACTTCTTATGGCATATATTATCGGTTCCATTACGCTGCTTACATATTTGTGTCTGCTGAAGGAGCCACGTTCCTGCTTTTGGAGAAACAGATGTAAAGATACCTGGCAAAACGTTTGCATCAGAGCAGCTGATTGAAATCTTCTGGAACAGTTCCTGTGTGTTAAATAAGAGTTTTATGCTGATGTCCCAAAAACTGCAGGATTGTAGTTGTAATAATCTAAACCTTACACACTAACCATGAATTGTTGAACAATTGATGATGACAGAGCAGAGTGAACAGTGAAAGAAGGCTGTGTGTTGTGAGAAGGCATTGCTGAAACTTTTTATTACTAAAGACAGCATTAACTATCAGTTTCATTTTTGTGAAATGACTCAAAAATAGTTCATTTCTATATAATGTGTTGAAACATAAGGGAGGAAGCTAACAGTGCTTCGTAAATATGATGTTTTACCGTTTTGTTTTTTTGAGCTGCAGCTCTACAGTTAAACATCTCCCCACTCCCCCACCCCCAGTGAAACCCAGCACAACCACATTCCTGTAATATTTGCAATTGAGTGTCTCCACAGATATGATAATCATTGAATGCATTGTTGTGGGATGTGCAGTTTTACACTTTCTAGAGTCTCTTTAAACATGCTGATTAGTATGTAAAATAATACTTCTTAAACTCAGCCATTCATAGTGAAACGTGCACCTTTTCACCCCATGTCTCCTGTGTTTGACACCATTTTTCCTTGGCTGAATAATCTTATTGTGTGACTCTTTTGAAAAGCCTAATAGAAGGACTGACCTATTGATTACTGGTTAGGAAGAGAACCTTGACCAAACCTTGGTGTTGACTAGAGCAAAAAGACATCAGCCTTGATTTTTATTGAATTGAAGTCCATTAGTGGGCCAATCAGGACGCTCCAAGTGAGGAATCCATTGGTGTTTAGCCCATCGGTGACCTGGCCATTATGGTCAGTTTCTAGCACATGAACTATCTTCCTTTTGTCTGATCTAAATCAGATTAGCTTGCTCGTTAGTGTTCTTATACCAGCCCGGGTAACAGCTTTTCACTCTGAAGGAGCCAATTGCCAGCACTGAGAGAAAAAAGACTTGAACAGCTGCTTTCAAGACTTTCCATTTGGCTACATGTCTGCTCACCTGCCACACTCTGGAACTGTATTCCGTCATTCAAGGCTGTATTCGCTTAAAGAAAATTGTCATTAAGTTCAGTTCTTAATGTTCAGTTTTGATAAATAATAAATTCTGTCACTTCCGCATTCAGTGGTCACATGGGCGTCATACGTCACCGTACATAGCGTAGCTACATAGCGTAGCAGCCATAAGAAACAATGCAATTCTAGACACGATTAACACCAAAAGTGTCATGGTTACCTGCGCGGTGAATGGTTATGTCAACAGAACAGCAAAAAGATGTGTCACTTAAAATTAACTTTACTGTCCCTTTAAATGGACAGTATTCTGCTTAAGGAGAGCTTGAACTTTTAACCTGGTGATCTCTCACCTCCCTTTAAATACCAACAGATGGTTGGACTGAGTGTATCTGGCAAATACGATTTTCCCGTGAACCTATGAGAAGGTGTGAGCGTCACCATGTTAGCGTATACATGATGGTGTATTTGTGTATTTCTGCAGATTCATTTATATATACCATTTTTATGTGTTTTTGTTCATCATTGACTTCAAATTAGCTTTATTGTGTCAGTTTGATATCCAGAGTAACACAACTCAATATTCCTACTTATGCTAAGAGAGCAAATTGGCAGGGTTGTGTATTTGTCCTTAGATTAAGCTATGTGTCACTCAGCATTTACTTCTGTTCCAAGTAGAAGAGCTCCAGAATGATGGAAAGTTTTTCATGTTTAATTGAACACAACCTTCAAAGTTTTCCTGACTTCTAACAGTCATGTACCCCATGAGATAATCCACATGTCTTTATAAGTACCTCCAGACCTATGGATATCTCTTTATAATGTGTTTGTTTCTAATCCAGCAGCATAAGTGAAAAGCAAACATGTATAAAATACACATATAAAAAAGAATAACCAATAATACTGCTTTCCCCACCCCAACTATTATGTTGCCAACACTGTACACACACACACACACACATACATCGGAGTAAGTAAAGGAGTTTGCAGCAGAGCATTTTGTTGCGACGTGTAAACGGTGCAAATGAAATTGGAACACGTAGTGCCTCACCTCACCAGACTAATGAGAGAGATGTGCTTGAATGGCCACACATAAATGTGGGTTGGATTGGAGACTGTTCCAGCCTTAGATTGTTTTCTGCACAAAATCTGTTTTCGTACATTGGGTTCTCAGCTCTCAGTAGCATGATAATAGTCTCACATATGTAAGTTGTTGCAAAGGGCATCATGATCATAGTAGCACAGTCTGTTAAGTTAGAATTCTCTGCATGCAAGGTAATCATGAAATCTCTCAGTACTGTCTGCCCAAACTGAGATGTTGTCATGATTGTAAATATCCGAAAGAGGCTCTTTCAGTTGGAAACACTTAGTTGGTAAGCAGATATGGAATCTATTTTTTTTTGTGTCATCAGCTGTTTTGGGGATGTGTACTGTATATATTTAGCGCTGCTAATTAACGCGCTATAAAAATCAAAGCAATTAATTGCGAGTGGCAAGTCAATGCGCAAGTTTTTTAAATTTGGCCCATTGAGGGACCCGTAGGCTGCAGTGTTACGTCACTTCGTACCTGCGCCACTAGTCAAAAGCAGGGTGACTGACAACAGAGATGGACGCGACACAGGAGAGCGACGCAAGCCCACTCCGACCTTTGGGCGGAGAGTTTATTTTGTAAAAAGAACAAAGATGGGACTATCAACAAAAACGCAGGGATTCTGCGCTGTCAATCTGCGCTGTAGAAGCCTCCGTCAGGGCAGCTGTGGCTACACACGTAGCTTACCATCACCAAGTATGAAAAAGTAGTGAATGAATAATTGGTCCGATGTAAAGCGTCTTTGAGTGTCCAGAAAATTGCTATATAAATCAAATCCATTATTATTATTATTATTTGTACCTTTTTTAAAAGAGAATTTTTATATCACCGAAGCAGCTCCAGCCTAACGTATCATTTAAATGCAAAACATGTCGAGGACACAGTTGAACGTTAGCTTGCCCTTTTAAAGGACATGCCTCTTGGCATCTATTGATGTTACCTTATTTAGAGGCATGTTATACTATTCATTTTGAATTGCTGTATGGAGTCAGCTTTAGTATTCATTTTTGATTGAGAGTCTGCTTATGTGTCTATTTGAGACTCAGCCTTATTTTATTTCTGAATTTTATTTTATTTAACTGTATTTGTGTTGCATTTTTAATTGGTTTGCTGATGTGCTTGGCCTTTTTTGTTTTGAATTTCATCTATAAAGCACACTTAACCAATAAAAATGTGGATTTTAAATCTTCTCTTCTTGGTGTAATCTATTGGTTCGTCAATGCACTACAATTTTGTAATGTCTTAGATTTTCAAATTCTTTATTTGAGGGTATTTGTATATATATATATATATATATATAATATACAGTTGTGGTTGGAGAGTTGTTTGATTATGTGGTACTAAACAAGTTCATAAAATCATGCTCCAGTGGAACACTTCAATTGGATTGTTGACAGTTTGGCCAGAGTCTAAGCTCTTAAATCATGGCCTCAATTTTATACATGCATATATGTTTTTAAAGTATACACTACATTTAATGATTATCCTCGAAAAGGAAATCACTTTTTTTACAAGGGGGCACTCAGGCCAGTTGTCCTAGACTTTATAACCAACAGCAAGACTCATGTTAAAAAAAAAAAAGGCAATCACTTTAAATCTAGTTTTTAAACTTGTTCAATAGAATGCTTTTACACTGCCTTATTCTGCCACTCAGTCCACAGATCAAGGGCTGGACTGAGACTTGGCATGTGACAGCATTAAAGCTCAGAGGAAATTCCTCCAGAGGATGAGAAGTAAGAACCACACAGGAAAGGGAAAAAGAAAACAAAAAACTGTTGAAAAATAATTGTCTTATTTAGTTGAATTGTTCTTAAAGTCATTATTTATTACATTTAAATCCGTAATCACCATTTGAAGTCATTTAATTGCTATTTCTACTCAATACAAAAATACTATATACCAGAAACAATGACATTTTATGGAAACAACACCTAATAAAACATCCATATAGGTCATTTCAAATTAAGTCGTTCTCAATTATTGGTCAGTTTGCAAAAAAATACACGGAAAAATAATTGTTCACGGCATTTCACTCAATTTAACAAATGTCCACCACATATATTGGACTCTTAACATCACTACAAAACTTTTAAAACACATAATATCATGTTACTGTACAATAAGAATAAAGACAATATTAAAATACGTATGTATAGTTCCAATATCAACTGTTAAGTGTCACTCGTAATTCACGCAATCGTTATGGATTTAAATTAGTTGACATCTAGATTTTGCTCCTTATAATTTAATCCTTGAGGAGAAGAAGAAATCACTCTAAGGAACCCTCAACCAGCATCCAACAATAACAGCCAGAGTCAGCTGTTGAGGTTGGTGGTCTACTGTAGCATATAGCATGTAGCTTACGTTTATAACGAAGGAGGGGGAATTACTGTTGATGAGAGGCAGAGTTGTCATCAGAGTGATGGTCACCACTACCGCTATTATCACAAGCCTTTGCTTTATTATTCATGATACAGAGTAAAGTATCCAAGGTACAAAGCCTGACGTGCTGAGATGTGCAGAGACAACTGTGGCTGTTGTGTGTTGTTGTGTTGTATGATGAACGGGACAGTGTGTATTTTGAAGTTTTGGGTAGAGGGAAGCATATTTTATTTTGAAGAAAAAAACAGCGCTTCCACTGTGAGTTAAGAACACGCTCCCCACGAGGTAAACCTGGAAGAGATATGCAAAGGAGGAAATAAAGTCTCCCTGCTGAAACCAGAAGGTGTCCCGATTTCTACAAAAAAAAACCTACACAATTACAACAACTACACAAGACGGGAAGATGAATGTTGGAAGTGCGTGAATGCAGAGGTGCTGCTCAGCGGAGGTTGTGACAGAAAAGGGAACTTCAGTACAAATCTTGGGATGTCGTATCGCACGTTTGTTTGTATCTCTGAATGTTCGTAAGATAGGACTGCCACAATTATTTTGATAGTTGACTAATCACCAATTAATTTTTGATTAGTTGACTAATCGGATCATAAGTAATTTTGAATGTAAACCATGCCCCTTATTGCACCAGCATGAAGCTGCTCCTATAGATCCATCATCAATTTCCTGATTGAGGTGTTCAAGATACAGTATATGCTAAGTAAAAGTAATGACAAGATGAAAGTTTATTAATCCTTTAATGAAATGTGCTTGTAGCAACAAACACTTGTTTAACTGCTTATCATGAAGTGCAAACAACTGAGTAAAATAAGGAAAAATCCCTTGCCTTAGCACAGCAAAAATAAATATTTCAGGTTTATTTTCTAGCTTTTTTGTTTTCTTAATTTGTTTTTGCCATCAAACATAGCAACAATGAGACATTCACCTGTAACTAATTATTAACTTGACAGAAAAAATGAAATACAAGTGCTCAGGGTAGCCAATGAATCAAACGCCATTGCTAATGTTAACGTTTACAGCTATATGAATAAGTTATAAGCTTGCCGTGGAAGGCAAGCTGTGTCTTGCAGATATTGCATTGCACACATTTCTTTTTGTTTTCTTAAATGCTTCGACACATTTGACTTCCATAGCCACGAGCAGCCATGATAACAGAGCCCTTCTGGTACAACTTCAGGTGACATCACGGTTGACCCCGATTACCACTACTGCGCATGTGTGTCAAGGACAGAAAGGCAGAAGCAGCAGTGGAAGGTGCAACAACAACATGGAGATCTTGGCAGGATTTTTTTCGGTGAACCTGAACAATGTACAGTACCCGAAATGTTGATTTGCAGCAATTTAGACTTCTTGTATCACCTTTTACAATGATCATTAACTACAGCAAACTTCCTTCAGCAAACCCAAGTAGCCAAGCAGAATAAAATGTACAAGTTCTATCTTTGAATTATCCAAAGAGGAATATGATTTTAAATGGAAATTTGCATCTGTCACCTGCGATTTAAAAAGTGCCATGTTCTGTGATGTAATGATGATTTTCAATTTCCCACAAGTCATGTTTACTTCAGTCAACACACAACCTCCTAATACTTTGTTTCAGTATGATTTATTTTGTGTAGTGGTCTGTTTTTTATCTCTATAATCTTGCTGAATTGTATGTGTATCCTGCATCTACTTCGTGGCAGACAGTTTTTGATAGATATGTATTTGCATATTAACCTCTTATTAAAATGAAAATACTCCTAAGGAATAAGTGTTTGTTATTGCAGCGTCTTTGTGTACTTTCGTCATATAGGGGAATGTGAACTTGCTGGATTCTCTGCTTAGCTTTTGTTTGAACATGTTGTGGAAAACCTCATTGACTTGTAAGGCTACCATATGGACTCTAAATGTGACTACTACCATCTTTCTTAAAACTACACAGTGAAAGTCTGATTTTGTTTTTCATGTTAATGTTAAACTTTTGAAGTGAGTGTAAAGGCTGTTGTGATAAACACATGCAAGTATCTGAGTGGCGTCCAGTGCCAAGTGACAAAATCCAATATTAGCCTTCCAGTATTTGGCTTCGCAAGAAACCGGTTTGAAGCGTTTTACATCAACTCAGCTCTAGTTAATATCTGACTAAATATTTCATTAGACCTTCACTTGTTATCGAACTATTGAGGAATGAAAATAACTCGTTGGATAATCGCTGAAATCCCCGAATGTTCCCATATTGTACTGATCTAGTTAAGGCTATGGAACTATGGGTCTGTAATTACTGTGGTGAAAAAGTAACACATTTTTTACAGTATAGTGAATAACTGCACCCACAACCCTTGCCAACATTCCCAGCACAGTAGCACCTTGAAATGAAAGAAACTGAATGTATTCAGAATGCCAGCCTAAACGGTCAGAAGTACTTTGTCCACACAGGCACATAAATTCAGGCCAGTTCAAGGCATAAATTAGCAGCCTTCGTCGGCTTTATCAGCCTATCACAATCCAGAATAATATCTGCCACATACTATAGGATCAGCCTATTTAGCCAAATAAAACTCGCCTATCTGTGTGCTGTATCTCTTACCAATGTCTACCTCTTTTCTAACATGGTGGCCGAGTCAGAATGTGTGGGACTGCACCCAAGTCTTTATTGGCAGCCATCGTCCTTTTAAGTAACAGTGCTCAACACAAATAATGCCAGGACATGTCTGAGTGAGCTGACTGTCCAGGCTAAAATTAGGTCATGTGAGACATCTAACATTATATGGTCTCCTGTAACTTACAGCAGCAAGTAAAAAAACATAAATAAAAAAAATTACAGTTATGAGAGTAATTACCTAAACCCCAGTGGTAGACTTCACATCACTGCTGTATTGCAATTATTGTCACAGCTCTAGTTCTGGCCTTTTATATAACCAGAGTTGTGCTGATGCACACCATGTACCCTACATCCCAATTTTGCTGTTATTTCTTTCAGCTGGAAGACGTGGATGATGTGTAAAGGTTTCCTAACGTCACCATCTCGTAGCAATGGCCTGAGGGACTCTCTGGATTGAATCCAAGGTGAGATGCAGCCACAGATAACTCTCTTTTTACACAAGTCTATTGTTCAATGTGACAAACATTTTAGCCCAAACTGAAAATAATTTTCACACTGAATGTGTTCACACTGAAACACTTTTTTTCTCCAAGAACTCACCTGAGGTGAGGTCTCCCCCATAGTATTTATCTCAGCTTATGCATGTCTGTACCTTTATGCTTCTGAGATGATTTGTTGTGGTATGAGAAGTCTCTGTTAAATTTCCAGGCAATTTTTACTGCGATATATGATCCAAATACTGTAGTGAGGATCTGGTCTACTGTCAGAAATTATTGGTGTGCATTAAGATTGGATGATAGCTTTTATTTAAAAATTATGATACTTGATGATATCCATCCTCAGTGATTCAAAAGATTTTGTCAACTTCGCTTTTTGATTGCATCAAGAAGGCTGCGTCAAAGCAGAACAGCTGTCTTTCTCAAGGTAGCAGGAAGAATTCTCACCAGTTCAGCACTAAGATCATTGACACTTCCTGCTATCGCTCACCCAGTCTCCCCCTGGGTGACGATCCAACATACATCCCATGCCAAGTTTAAAAGTTTCTTATTACCATGTTTGGAACTTAACTTGTGTTTAATCTCTAAAGCGTGAGATTAAACACAAGTTTAATCTCAGGGCGTTTCATAAATGGCTATGTAGCTGACATATTTTGATCTGAGGTTTTCAGAGAAACAAGATCATGCAACAAGGCTATACCATCTTGTTAAAGTGCTCATGGTGACTCATCTTGTAGCCCTTCACAGACTGGTGAGAGACTGATTTTTTTTGCGTGAAATTGACCATTTGTGATTCTCCAACAGAGGCTACAGTGCGATCATATCCCATTGTAATCCAGCCTCAATTCACATCATTTTTAAGGACGCTTGGAGGTTCAGAAATTGCTAGCTTTAATTGATCTTCAGTTAGCCACTTTGGCCTCTATTGAAACTGGAAATAGTTTATTTACAAAAAGAAAGCAGTCATTAGACCACCACAGATTGATCATTTCATTTTTATGTATGATTTTTAGGGTTGCCCCTACTTGTGTAGTTATTTCTGCAAAGAGGACATTGTTTTCATTCCCTTTTTTTCTGTCTTTGAGCTCGGGAGTGTCCAGATCCAGTGGTTTTTAGAAGCAAGGACTTCATCTAATATTCCCTTTGGTCTGTAGAATCCATCAATCTTGTGAGGACTCTGCACTTCAAGTTGTCTTGGCTATGATGTGTCGTTTAGGACTGCTTTGTTTCCAGCAGTTCTTTCAACACCATTTTTTAAAGTGGAGATATTCTCAACTAATAGTTTGCATTAGCAAAGTCAACTCTGGCTGCACTCTTCTCACCAATGTCTTTAGTTTTTTGTCTCCCTGTAGCATGATATACACACGTTTTTTTTGGGCTAGTTCAATTTTTTAAGTGCCTTTTAATGTAGAGTCTGTGTGTTCATGGTCCAATATTTATACTTTCTGACAACTGTTTTCGCGTCTGTATTGCAAGCTTGGCAGCCTAAACATCAGGAATTGTTTTACTGTGACCTATTTTTAAGATGCTTTTAAACTAAACCTTTGGACAGCTCTGCTGGAAATGTAGTTATTGATCATTGGTTATAAATGACACCAGCAACATCTGTTGATTTTGAGTTGATAAAAATGAGTACAAACATCGTGTATGATTGGTGCTGTATGCATTTACTATACTTCAATGGATATTTAACACACATTTCTAACTAAAATAAATCCACATTGCCTAGCAACTTACCGGTAAGCTAACTAGGGTAACTAATTCCGTGACAGAAATCTCTGGAGCTTTGGGTCTGATTAACTAGCTGTTGAACTGGTATTTAATTGGAAATGTTCAAGTTCATAAAGTTCATGTTCATCAACCAATCAATTACAACCTGTGGACGGTATCATCTTTTAGACTGCTCTGTGGTCATAATGATTAGGTGGTATTGCTACTTATTCTACTGTCTAAGAGAAGGACATGTAGAGACCGTCATCGCTACAATGGAATTGGGGCAGAATAAAGGTGTGCAAGTCCCACCTGTGTTAAATGAGAATAATTAATGCTAGTTTGTTGTTGTTTATGGAATTTTGCAGTTGACGTCTGCTTTTGTTTTAATAGAGCAATGGCGAGGAAAACACAAAGCTTGTGGTAAACAAAAGAATATCTGGGTTTGTGGCAATAATGATCAATATTGAACTTTGAAGAATACAGAGAGCTCAGAATGTCCGTACTTATAATGGTACACCATTGGATTTCCACATTGACATCTAACCCCTCCCCACAGGCAGTACACTCAACCACAGATGAATTGTTGACTAGATTGTTGTGGAGAGATACTTATTTATACCAGTTAATCAATTCTACCATCCCTTGACTCCCTTGCACCACTTAATTCAAGCTCTTTCCTCTCCAAGACCCAGAGTGTTGGAAAAGTCTGTACCTTCATGTACTGTACTGTATTATATTTAAAGCCCTCCCCTTCCTGTCCTGCGACATTCTGAAGTGACTGCCAGTGTTAAAAATTCATGAGCGCGATCAGTTTTCAGTAAATGGGGATGGGGCGAGATGGCTCTTGGTTGCACTCTGGCACTTTAAAACAATTACCTTGCAGCGATTCCAGGGTAGACTCTCTAGTGAGTCTCATTAGTTGAGGGTGCATACCTCTCTGTATATCATGCCAGCACTGCTCTGTAGTGGTGTTTTTGTCATTTGAGTAAAGTATATCTGTGATGCCCCTAGCCCATACTAATCAGCAAGAAATTGCTGACACAGAGAAATCGGTCAGACCAAATTCATATAACCAGGAACTGGCTGCTGCAACTTTTCAAGTGCCTCTTTGGAATAATAGGCTAATTAAATTCAGAGATAAAACAGGTAATTGCTCACTGGCAACAGTAGGCTTTTCTCTTGTTATTGAATTATTTAAGAGGTTATAATATTCAATGAAATGTCCATATACAAAGTATCTTGTCTCAATCATTAGGGAGTTGTAATTCGAGCCACATTTAGGACCTGCTGTGTATGTCATGTCATACAAGAGTAAAGGTCTACAGATATAACATCTCCGACAGGAGTAATGGGGTGACCCTTAAATCAAGATAAATCAAGGTTTTTGAATTTCTGAGCACACAGTTTCTCTTCTCTGTAAAAGTATTTCTTCCAGTTTTCTTTTGAGAAAGGATTATCTTGACTTTTACAAGTTCTTTATGGATATTACCAAGATATTGGAGGAAACATGCCTCTGTGAAGAATGGTCTACAACAGAGCCACAACTGGCTGTTCACGAGAGAGTTAAATAATCTTATAATCTTGATCAGTTTAGGTTTTAGACCCTTTTGCTGCCTGGCTACATAGATTTCAGCAGCTATTCTGGTGGCCAAAGGGCTGCTTTTGCCTAATGTATGGAGCACATTCAAGTAGGCAACCAATGACCAGTGAGCTTGAAGAGTGAACTGAGATGACTGTACATGCTCTCATGGCATATAGAAGTTCTGTATTCTGAACAGTGACACACGGGTCTACTGAAAACATCTTACACTCGCTGAAACGTCTCTCTGGAAAAACGTCCATGATATATGTTGTTTGCAGTTGTTTCCCCATCGTCATTTTACTCCTGTCACTTTTTCCTGAGCCTTGTTCTCGGTCATCCATCTGCTTCATTGATATGTTTGGAGCGATGAGCCCACAACCTTGTTAAATTTCACCCTCATTTCAAAACTTCTACTCGATACACATGCACACGCACTTCCCTGTGGCTCTGTCTTGACCCGAACCTAATATCACAACATCTGGTTTAAGCTAACAGCAGCTGTCAGCAAGGTTGGTGTTCATTGCAGACCCCCACCCGTTTTGTTTAGTTGAAATTGATATATCGGTTTTAACATATTATTTGCCCTTATTACCATTTTTCTTTTTTTACAACATGTTTCCATGTGTTTTGGCACCCTCAATGCTTCTTCTCACCCTTACAAATATTGAGATGTAAAATGAGGAGACCCAAGTCCTCTGAGTCCCTCCCCTGTCATGAATTCCTCTTCAGTGGGGAAAATAAATGGCCCATCTTGAAGCCTTCCACAATCACTCTATTGGGGAACTCTTGTTCTCCAGTTCCCTCTGGGGGCCTGTTATGCCAAGAAGCCATGTGAGGACAGATTATACACCAGCAGGACATTGTTTAGTGCCCCACAGTGGTTTTGCACAAGCTGGAAGGGCCCTCATTATTGCAGTGACTTCAAACGCTTGCCAATGGCGTTTGATGCAGTTTAATGCTCAGTTATGCCCAGCACTCTATGAGCTTCAGAAACACTGGGTGTGTCTTTGTAATCAAAGTCCTGCTAACCCACATGATTACAGGAATGGCACACTGGCACATGCCCTCTCCCCTTGGCAATCATTTGTTGAATTTTTTTCAACTTGTTCATCCCTTTTTCTCTCCATTATTCTATGACTGGAATCAGGGATTCAATAGATTTGAAAGCCCTCCCTTCTGGTGATTTGTATACAGTCCAACTCAGTGTAGTTATGACAGCTAAAGTTTGTTGAAGCGAAACAAATTAAATTGTAAATTAAATTGTAGTAGTTGTGTTTCCTTGTAAAGAAAATAATGTTTGGTTTTGATTCACTCAGTTTAAGAAGCATTTATTCTGCTTTGTCTATTATTGCAGTTGGAGAATACAGTGACCAGAGGTCGATTGATGTGATTGATTTATTTGCTCCAACAAAAGTTTTTACAAGCTGTCTTTATCTGTGGATTGTGACTCCACTATTAGCTGATGGCTGCCAGTCACAGAAGAACAAATAACTATCAGCTCCCAGAATGAGGCAGGGACATTAGAATGCCTTTTCCATGTGATGTCTTTCATTTCGTAGCTAGCTATAAACTGCAGCTTCAGTAATAACCATAGTTATAAAATCATACCAGATTTAGTTCCTCTTTGTGCTAATAAAACTACATGCTCCAAAAAAAGAATCAATGTGGCAGATATTATTCTGGATTGTGGTAAATTATACTAAATTAAATTATATGGTGTATACCTATTTTCCCATATATTTTTAAAAATTATGTAACGTCCTTAAATTACTTATTTGCACTACAGATTTTTTGTGTAAGGTTGACTTTTATTTGTTGGCATCAACGTTTATACACCTTATTTTTAGTATGTTACGCTTTTTTGAATCCACGAAAAACAGGGCTGCACAATTGTTTTTGCACTGGTGTGTTGGTGTGCACATGACATCTCAAGATGTGCAATGTCAGAAAGGACAAACTTAGACACCTCATGCATACCCTTTTGCTTTTTGCTGCTTGATAAAAAAATAAAAAAAACTTGCAAGGTTCTATTGAAAACATGGCTAGAGAGTGACGTGCTGGTGCTGTGTAGCAAGTGTGTCTGAATCGCTTTTTGGTCTATGGAGACTTCAGATGACATTGTCAGTGTTGCTATAGCCATCCCATGGAAACACAGGATTGTCTTTGGAGTCTGTGTCAGGAGACAGAATATATTATGCTGCTTGGGGTAATACATTCCAAATGGAGTATTTCAAGACATCCAGTAAAAAAAAAAAGTACCAACATTGGGCAACAATAATAGCCCTTTTCTTCAACTACAAAATTTCTTAAAAACTTACTTTTTACATTTCTCTCACTTACACAAAAGGGAGATGACATTACATTGATCTAAAACCCTGTTTTAGCACAGCTCAACCTTTGGAAGCTGTTTTCCAACTGTCATTTGGAGAGTGTTCTGGGTGCAGTTACATTCTTTAAACATTGGACACTACATAAATTCTTTAAACTTATAATTTTGTGTATGATTCTGCTAAAGCATGTCATGTACAGAGCAGTCCAGCTGAGTTAAACTGGAAGAAGTTTGCATTGGGTCTGCACTCCTTGGCAGACTTGTTGGCTCCAGCTCAGTTTTAGAGAGTCTCCTCTAGTGACACCCAAGATATAAGCAATGACATGCACCAATGATCACCTTCCTGAAGTGCACCTTTCAAAGTCAATTGATTTTTTTTGAGCTTGTGTGTTTATCTTGTGTATGTGTGTGGGTGAGTTTGTGTGTTTTTATTACTTGGTAAAACATGCTCTTAATTTTAAAGGTAAAGTTTCTAAGGTTTTTTTAATACTGTTGAGTTGTATTAAGTCCTAAATGTGGTGCAGTTGTCTCATTAAGAAGTTCAGTTTTTTGTTGTGTGATAGTTTTACTGACTGTTTATAGTGAGTGAATGGGCTAAGCCTTCAGTCTGTCACACACAAAATGAAAGGCTCTAATGAAGTGAGAAGTGTTGGGTTCACACTTGCAGGGCTGACCTGTCAGTGCACAAATATACAGTTATGCTTGCTGCCATATAAGCATGTTTGTGTGAGAGATGTGAAGGGGATCGAGGGTCCTGGTAAGTGTATACTACACATGTGTAAGAAGAAACCACAGCTCGTCACTAATCCAAAGTAGCAAACAACTACATGCAAGGCTATCTACTCCACTAAACCTCATGACCCCAGCATCACTTCCAGCCAGAGCCAGTCTGTACTTTCCCAGTCATCATCAGCCAGCAAGTGCCTCGCCAGCAACAGCAAGCAGCCGGCCAAACAAACTGTAGATAGCAGCTCATACTTCAAGTGTAAAATGCATCCTTCTTAAACGGAAGAGATCTACTGGCTTGTTTGTCAAAAGTTTAGTATTATCTTGTGTGGGCTTCCAAAATTTGAATGACATAAGAAAATGCAAATCAACGTGTAATCACACTGTTATAACCCACACTTTAGGAACAAGATTGCTATTTTTGACTCACTAGTCACATGCAGTTTTGAACCATAAACTTTTTTTTGTACATATTTGTAATTTTGTATATCCCTTTGTAAAGTCCATATTATTAAGTCACATCTATCACGAGTTGATACGTTTGCAACGACAGGCTTGTATAGAACTCTAATGTCCTTGTTTTTGAGGGATTCCTGAGCAAACCATGACTAATCTGATTTCAAGCAGAAAAGACATATAGTGCTAAGCTACTTTAGGATGTGACTGATGTATTTGTTGTCCAGTGTAAAGATGCCTGTGATGATGATGTGATGTTTTAAGTGGCAGTCAGAAAGAGAGAAGCAATTTAAAACAATCAGTTGAATTAAAAAGAAGAAATGGGATTGGGACTTGGTAAAAGACAGAGAAACCATGCCCTATTTACACTAAGTCTGTCTGAGTCAATGCTATAGTAGCGCATGAGAATATGAAGTTGTTTACTCAATCACAATTTATTCTTCGCTAGTCAGCGTCTATGCTATCAGGTCCGGAATGGAAAGAAGTGTGATATTTTCACATCGGTCTCAGCAGTTTCAAATGTATTCTCTAATTTCTTCTTAGATGTGTCAGACAAGTCTGTTAGTTGCTCTCAGTTTCCATTGCAATTACTTTGCTTAAAAATTAGGAATTTTTTTTATGTTGCTCTTTTCCAATCACTAAGTAGCAACTTGTGACTGAATAATTTCAGAGCATCTATAAGCATGATTGTGTTTGTCATCCATTAACATTATCACAAGCATCACAGCCTTAATGTCTCTGATGAATCAGTGTGTAATGGGAAGCTTGAAGAATTGTACTTTTTATGCTATACTGTATATTTCTTCACATTGTTAGATTTGAAGTAGAACAAGGGACATGTCGCGTTATGGAACCCTCTCAACTAAAACCACCAAAACAGGGACAGCTTCTTTCCTCAGGCTGTCGCTTTGATGAACTAATAAATGGCCACAAACTGCAACTTCATGACACAAAACTGTACAATACCTCCCATCCATATTTCATGTACTCTCCAATTTATACTGCAGCCTGAAGGTCAGCTACCTCACTGAACTACTGTCTTTTGTAATTTTATCTTTTCACTGTGTCTTATCCCAATACATTGTGCTTGTGAGTGATTGAAACTGGACTCAATTCCTTAATTATGTGCACAAACTTAATATAGCAAAACCAATAATGCTGATTTTGTTCTGATTTTTTTTTGTACCGAAAAGATGAAACATCGAAGCAACATCTTGTTATTTGCTAACCGATGAGAGCCTTTTCAAGACAGAGGAAATTTTAAGTTGTGTTGGCATGCCAGATGATACAACTCTGTGCAGCAGGTGCTAACACCAGTGCCCAACTGTTTATAGTTGTCACTGGTGTTAGCTGGTGGACCCTGAGATCCAGAGCTTTGGGGCAATCTCTAGGATTAGAATTCTTTCACCAGTCTCCCTGTGGTGAAAACCAGACACCCAAGCAACAGATACAAAAACCAGAAACGTCCTGCCGTCCTACTTGCTTTGCTGTCTGGCTGTCTGTGTTGTTGTCATTGAAACGTGCCTGCTACTTCCAGTCTTTATTTGTCTCAATGTACACTGACCCATCATTACTGGCATGTCAAGGAGACAAAGGCAACCAATCATATCTGGCCCAGCGGGAGGAGCAGGACCAATCAGGCCTAGAATCCCCATGGTAACTTGGAAAGCCAAGCATCCAATGGGGACAGAGAGAACCACTTAGCTATGAGGGTTTAATGGCCTGTTTCTGTTGTCATTAATAAAAAGACATAACCTCTGCTGTAGAGACTTTTATAATTTCAGTTGACAGGACAGTTCCACAGAGCAGAGACGCAGAGACGTCCCTATGGCAGTCAGAAGAGTATTATACAAGGACACATGCACTGTGATGCTTATGTTCATTACTTGGTCAGTCTGCACAGCCAGTAGTTCTCTAGTCTCTTGTTAGCAAAATAGAAGTTGTATTCACTCTTACTTGTCCCCCCTGCCTCTCCTTGGGTAATGACCACTGCTTTAACTCAACCATTACCATTAGCTTAAAGTTGGGCAGTCCAGGGAACAACACTGAAGTTTGTATTCTATTTTATTTTAGGCTTTTTCTGTTAAACTACTATTCTCCTCTCTGCTCCACATCATGCTTTGCTATTATGACCTTTTATGCCTTATGTAATAGCCAAGCAGTGAAGAGAGTGTGTCATAGCCGTTTCCATGGTGGCAATACAGCATACCTCCTCCTTGTGCACTCAGTTGGGGAAAAAAACTTGATTTTTCTTGCTAGGGTGCTTTTTATTCCATGCTGGCGATAAATGCGGCCGGGGGCATTATGTTTTCAGGTGGACTGTCTCAGGCTCAAGGAGGCTTTTATGGAATTTTGATAAATTTATTCTAAAAAAGGACTCCTACAGATGAAGATAAAATTATATGATGTGGATGGACAAAGATTGAGGTCACTGCCAATTGACAATGAAAATTGATGGCCTAACATAACAATTCATCCACAGTGACAAAATCACATATGATTAGATAGGATAAATGATCAAGTGTTGACTTTTTATATACTGAATTTTAAATAATTTCACTGACCCATCAGAATTTGAACAAAATTTTTGTTTGCTCCGTTACTCTACCTGGGAACAGATTTTTTTTGGTGCATATATAATGAGTCTGTACTTTAATATGAATGCATCTTAACCTGTGCACGGAGGCTTTCAACCATAATTCAGAGATCATTTCTTTTTTTCTACAGGTCTTGCATGACCCAAGATAAAACTATTTCCATACATACAGTACATTTCAAATATCACCGTTTGCTTTGAAAAACAACATGTCTGCTATGCTGCATGTGCTCCTATATTGAAATCCAAATCCATTAGGCACCATCAAACTTTGGTGCAGATGATGGTGGTAATTAATAAGATATTACTTTGATCAATAATTGATTGTCTTTCATTTTAAGGCTTGAGGTTTAGCCTGCAATGACTCACAGGGTTAGAGGAGGAGGAGAATAGACATCTCTGTATAAATGCTCCTGATCTGAAGAGGGACAAAACTTTTGCAACTCTCCAAAGGCTCTCAAGTTATTATTAATGATCTAGAGTAAGAACAGAACACAAACTCGTGTAGTTACCTCACGGCATTTCATTTTGCCAGGACAGCAGTGTTTGGGGTTCTGGCAACAGAAACAGCCCCCGGCCTACTTGTCACTTTGAATAGCAGAAAACAATCACAGCATGAATTCTTACTTACTAAGATCTCCAAAGAGCAAAGAGGATATTATTCTTCCATTTAATTGTTTGAGTGATGCTCTGCAGAAGGAAAAGAAATGTTCTCAGAGGTCCTTTATGAACACACACAAACATGTTGCGATCATAATCGTGCACTATTCTGACTTCTGAGCTTGGTAGCGTGTAGCAAATGAGTTTTTCTTGTGACATGTTTGAGTCCGCAGTCTGGTGCTGCGGGCGAAGCGCCTTGTTCTCATTTCAGCCTCCCTGAGGAGGACTACACCATCAGAAAGAAACGATTGAATATTTTTCTGCGTTCCATTTTTACTCGTTTCTCCTGGAGTGAGTCAACCTGTGCCCCCAGCACTGGTTGTGTGTGTGAATGTGTGTGTGTGTAATATACAAATTCACATTTTGTCTCGTTCACAAACCTGTAGGCAATAAAGCTTTTCCAAATATGTCTTCATTGGGTTTTATAGCAAAGCCATTCTCTGTTGCTTGTATGTGTTCATATGTTGATGTTGTGTATTTACAGGTTGTATAAGCTAACAATGTATCTGTTGTTTTTTGTTTTGCTTTTGTAACCCCTAGACGCTGATATGCATTGAGGATGAGCGGAGTCAGTGAAAACTCTTCTGACCCTGCCAGGGCAGAGTCGCGAAAACGTAAAGAATGTTCTGCAGAACTTCTTGGACCCAGGTAAGACTTGTCAACCCTACCAACACCCTAAAACGCGTCCCACTACTTCCTGTTTTAATTTTACGCCTTTGAGTGTTTTTTGACAGGTGTGTAAAGAGTTCACAGAATTCCCAAACCCTCTTGCACCATCTGTTACTTGTTGCAGGACAATATAATAGTTCTGTATAGCTTTCTGTTAAACTCAATCTCCGGCTTCCTGTTTCCTGAAATACTATGCATACAGTAGCATCTCAGTGGTTACAAGAATGGCTGTATATTATTGTGGCAGTTTGCTCTGGAGCTCTGTTAAATGTACAATAAATCTGCATAATTCATCTGCAGATGAGCACTCAAGAATGAGGCTTTTCATTACATATGCATACGCTCCATGTTAGTGCAATGAAGAGACCTAGACATATATTTCATGCTTGATGGAGAAGAATCGACCCCAGTTTCATCTCTTTTCTCCCTCATGCCAGGATTTGCAGTCAAACTTGTGTGCTCATCCATGGTATAGATTTATAGATGGAACTTAATTCTACTTAGCTCAAATGTGTGTCTCTTCCCGCTCATCTATTTGCTGTGGCAGTTTATTAAACATACTTTTGCAGTACTTACCCTTGAGCCTATTTTTCCATGCTTTTTATTCCCTGACTTTAAAAGGACTGTGGTTTTAGTGGTTAGTCTGGTCATCTGCGGTTACTGTTGTATCCATAGCATGCATCCCAAACAATATACATTACTCTAGGCTCAAAATATACTGATGCATTTGTTTTTTTAGAGGGGATATTTGAGAGAGTGGCGACATCTCCTTATGACTATGGATATAGTTGTTGCTTCTTTTTTCTCACCATGGCTTTCTCTCTCTCTGTCTAGTCCAAAGCGGAGCAACGAGAAGCGCAACCGCGAGCACGAGAACAAGTACATCGAAGAACTCGCAGAGCTAATCTTTGCCAACTTCAACGACATCGACAATTTTAATGTCAAACCTGACAAATGTGCAATCCTGAAGGAAACTGTGAAACAGATCAGACAAATAAAGGAGCAAGGTATGACCTGTTTTTTTTTTTTTTTAAATATGTTGGATTTACCAGACCAAGAATCCCAGTTGTTTTACTTCTTCCATGTTCAAATGTAGTTGAAGAGATCATAATCTTTCTCATGTAAGTGTGAAGGATGCACTAAATATTCAATGAGCCTTTAAGATGCAGACAAGAGCAGCAGCCGATAGACTGGAAAGCGGATAGTACCCTACTAGAGGTATAGATGAATCACTCCACATGCTGATGTCATCTTGTTTTATGTGACTCACAAGGCTGAGCGTTATGTAATGTGAGCAATGGAACGCAAAAATCACTGTCTCCAGCCACCATCTGTCCATTCTTCACCCTCTCCAGTACTTATTCCTCTCTTCTTCAAGCCCTTCCCTTCCTTGACTCCCCCCTGGCCTGCATTTTTTTTTTACTGTAACAATGGCTAAAACAGTTTTTTTTCTTCAGATTTCAGCATCACCCTTTACTGCCTAACAGACAGCTGCCACACCTCCTCCTGCTCAGTTCAGAGAGGTAGTAATTTTGACTACTGTACTGTTCATTTTTTACCCTCAGAGCCGCTGCACTTGTTGAACCGAGGATGCGCTGAAAGCTCGGAGAGATGCTGTTCTGTTTTTTGTTTTTTTGTTGTTTTTTTACAACTGCCATTCCTTCTTTTCCTTACACCTCATGTGTCATCTGTTTAGTGTTTTGTTCCAAGGTTGTTTATGGTGTTTGGGGTCTTTTTTCTGTAGAGCTATTATTGGTTCTCCAACTGGGAGCGTCATTACTTTGTTATAGATATACTCAGTTTATTGTGACATTACTGAATGCATTGAAGTACACCAATGTAACTTAATAACCCTCACTAATTGGTGTCACAGCCCTGCAGGGAAGTGCAATGCGGTAATGATGGCCTTTAAAATGTAAAAAAAAAAAAAAAAAAAAAAAAAAAGTGGCCTCCAGCTGAAATCTGTTAATTCACCCCTTTTTGTTCTTTTCATGCTGTCTACTTGCGTGGTGCTAAATGGCATCAGGGAGGATAGAGCTGAAACAAGGAGAAAATTAATTAATCAATCAATTGAATTTTATTTGTACAGCCAAAATTCATTAATGACAATCTGAGGTCTTTACGGTCTGTACAGAGTAACACCCTCTATCCTTAGACCCCGAACAGATCAGAGGCGTTTTCATAACATCTGTCTACAGCTAACATATTTTTACTCATTATGCATGTGTGAACATTAGAGGCACATTAGCAAACATCTCGCCAGTTACTGATTATGCCTGGGTTATTACCAGAAGCAGCCCTTATAAATAATCAGCCGGTCCCTCTGGCTGTGGTCCGTTCTTCAGACAGAGCGCTAGTGAGGCCTGCCCTGACATTGAGTGATGGATACAGTCGTATGGCAGCTGTGCTGGTATACTGGGCCCTGCTGGGCCTGCAGAGGTCCTGCTGATGCACCCATCATTAATGCTGAAAGAGATGAATGTGGGTCTGTACGGTGCTGGACGAGCCCATAGAGCAGGGCAGAAACCTGCATTTGTGTCAGCTTCCACACGCGTGCACCTAAAGGAGGACACATTTCTCTTTGTTTTCCACCGCAACATTTCTCTCACCATATGGTGAATTTTCTTCTTAGCACGGTGTGGCAGTTGAATGTACCCCCCTAACAGTCCACTCATTTTGCGCCTCTCATTATTATCTCTAAAAGTAGGGCAGCCTACACTCTTAACATAAGGCTACTCTGCATGATTATTAACCCAATCACTCATACGGAGAAATGCACACCGGCACAGCCCAGGTACACCCTGCTTTTTCCAACGCTAAGTAGATCAATCACGTGATCATTACATTAAAAAAAGGTTTAGGGGGCAGTGGGTTCTCTGCTCTGAGTTAGAAAGATTATTTTTGTGTTAATTCATGTTTATTAATTGTAAAGACTATATGTGCATGTATATGCAACCAGCCATACTCTTTCCATACATGGAAATCCTACAGCAGCCTAAGCTCGCAAGGAGTCCCTGCCAGCTCCAGTTATTTGAGAAAGGCTATCCATATGAAGAGGGAGGCTGCCCCTGACTAAACAGTATCAGTGCTGACTTGTCAAACGTGGTTCTGTAGAAATTCTGTTTTCAAATGAGTCAAGTCTGCTTTAGTCATTGCAGTGTCCCAACTTGTGTGTTTTTTTTTTAATGCGGGTTGTTTATTTGAATTGTACAGGTTTGTCTCTGAAAGGTCCAGTTAGCGTGTGGATTTAGTGGCTTTAGTGGTTGCAAATTACTCCCAACTGAACACTCCTGTCAGTGTTGCCTACAGTTGACAGTAAAAAAGTCAACAGCCATCTCTGGAATCTGGTTAACCATACTACTGTAAGAACATGGCAGCACCCTGTAAAAGATGACCAACTTCACATGTTAGCTATTAAAAGTAAATGGTGCATTTAAAACTATATTTGTTTCAGGTTATTGCAGACAAATGATACACATAAGTCTGCATATTTTTTCTTTATTTTCTCCCTGACCTTCTTCGCTTGGGAGTTTATAGCTGAACCCAAAAAGCATTTTGGTGCATACGTATTAACTTCAAAAATATAAATGGGTTCATCCTCAAAACTCGCAGAATATATAGTGATTTGGAGGAATTTATAAAAATTGCAACCGTCCAATTCCTGCTATCAGTGTTTGAGCACCACGATCAAACACATTGATTTGCAACCTTTCATTTTACTTGGTGATTAGTGCTCAGGTTTGAGAGGTGCTCTGACAGAAGGACACTCGCTGATCAATGTCTTGTGAACAAGTGATCACGTTTAACCATGTGGGTCAATTTCAGGGCATTTGTTTTGTTTTAAATGAGGAATGATCGTTTTATCCCTCTTTTTCTTCTAAACTTTTTGTCACTTGCACTTCTGTTAACAGAAAAAGCTGCAGCAGCAAATGAGGAGGAGGTACAGAAGGCTGATGTCTCATCAACTGGCCAAAGTGTGATCGACAAAGACGCCTTGGGACCAATGATGCTGGAGGTGGGTAGAGCGCTGCCTCTTGATATTCAGTGTCTTATTAAAACTCCTCAAACTGAACACTCATCCTGAGGTATCCCACACAGAAACACTCATGCAAACTGTCGTAGGATGAAATCCTTGAAGACGTGTTTTGAAGGATATTCTTCTTTCTTTAAGTAATGAACAGCGCTGTCCACAGAGAACAAGTACAAACATACGAGTGTATCAATGCTGAAAAAGCCACCAGTATCTCGTATCTTCCCTGGATTGGTTGTAAATCTCCGTGCGGTGGCCTTGTTGTCCTGTTGAGGGCTTCTGAAGTGGTCACGTAGAATGGGAAGGAAAGCAACAGCCTGCTGAATGAATCAGTCCATTTAGCATGTTAGCTCGCTCGCTTCCTCCTTCATTCCTCCCTTTTTGACTTGTTTGTTCCTCTTGTCTTTCTTCCTCCCCTTCTTCTCTGCGTTTTGTCTCTAGATCAGTCCTGTCAGAGAATATTTATAGCTCTCCTAGGCCAGCGTCACTGAATCGACATACTAACTCACAGCTAAATATAACCTGGTGCAGCCAGCACGCCTTTCCCATCTGTCAGCATCCCCAAAACACGATGATCTGCCATTCACACCCGCTCTAGCCGTGTCGTGCCCCCCCCCCCCCCCCCGTATGCCAGCCTGGGTTCATTATGGGATGCTCTGAGGAGAATAGGCATGGACAGGAAAGGCACCAATTTGTACCACAGACCTCCGCAAAGGCCCCGTGCCCCCCACCTTCTGTGGAGGGCAGGAAGAAGGAGAGATCCATGAAAAAACTTTGCTGCTTTATCCTCCAAGTCTTGTTCTGTCATATGACTATTGTGTCATTAAGCTCGCATTCCTGGGCTGCTACGTCATTCTGTTGCCTTTGTGCATTATAGTGACTCAAGACTGGCACCTTTATGATGCTTTAGTATATGGACAGATACAGAAAACCATCCTGATTAGTCATAAGTAATACCAATCAGTTGTGGACACTCGCTCACAGAACCAAGCCCTACTACGGGGCTGCTTGTATTTGTTTAAGCAGACTTAATGCTTTATCATGCAGTTTGTTAAGAAAGACTTTTTTTAAAGGAGAACTCTTATTGCGGAGCACCAGTATCATAAATATCACCCAGAAAGGATGGGGGGGGGGGTCGATCTGACCCTGCTCCCTAAAACAATTTATTACCTACTTTACATTGCTGTGGAAGCTTAAGCGATATCGAGTCATAGATCAAGACAAAAGACGCACAATGGAAGATTAAGATGGTGGGCATGGTGGCTCAGAGCACATTTATTTAGAGTGTGTTCATTTTTATCTTCTTCAGTCGCCCATGTGGTGTGTTTTTAATCGGGGCATTGTAAGTTAAGGTTAGAGAAATATGCACGAGTGTCTGGAAGAAGGCAAGAGTTGGCACTGAAGAGTGTTTGCTCTGTTTCTATTTGCCCTACTTGTCCAGTACACAGCCTTTCTTCACACAGGGTGGACTTGCACAACCTTGCTGCACGCTCAGCCCTCTATGCAGTGATTGATGAGATTTTCTTTTATTTCCATCTCCTGCATACAACCATGTGTAACCTCCGACATGTGTTTGCTAGGTTCCACGTGTGTGTGTGTGTGTGTGTGTGTGTGTGTGTGTGTGTGTGTGTGTGTGTGTGTGTGTGTGTGTGTGTGTGTGTGTGTGTGTGTGTGTGTGTGTGTGTGTGTGTGTGTGTCTAATGATTATTCAGTCGGAGGTGAGGAGCAGACACCTTGACAGGAGTCTCCAGTCTCTTATCTTGACTGTAGATTTTATAGCTTTACAACCCTCAGAATTCCCTTTTAAGGCCTCTGGGTGATTTGATGGCCTAATTGGCACCATCTTGTGCTTAATGGGTGACCTGGGGTTGTATTCTTTCAATTAAATGCTCCTCCTGCTCCACATCCTCCAATCTCTGCAGACATATGCTTTTATCCTGCTGCCTATGAGACACACCGATGAGCGGCAGCACGAGCGAGGGAGGTACCCAGCTACGCTCATTACTTTTTTTTTCTTCTTTTTTTTTTTAACATCAAATTTAAATGTGCTACATTTTACAAAACTGGGAAAGATGTGTTAAAATTTAAATACTGTACCTGAGAGCCAGCTGGATCTCGGTAACACCAAATCGATCACAATTTGCATCACTGAAGATGAAAAAAGAGAACAATAAGGAATTTGGGTAATTTGTGAAGCTGTCTGTTTTTCACTTACGTCAGAGGATTAGATTCTTTTTACCCCAAACGACCGAAGGTACACAAAGACTGGAAATTGTGTCAACAGTAAAATCCTCCCTAATATGAATACGAAAGGCATATAATCAGGTCTGTGTTTAATGAATTATGGTTTTATTACTATGAGCTTGTTGTCATCAGGAAATACAGGTTGAACATGCTCTGCCAGCCCTGTCTGTGAAATGTTTCTGAAACAGGATGTGTTTATTTCTTACATTTTTTAACATTCATTACAATTGATAATAATAAAAAATATAATATAGATCACATTTCCCTTCACCCACTTTATTTATTTTATAAATATAAAACAAAATGTAATAAACAATGTTAATGTCATTGACATATTTTTCTCTTTTTTGCCCTTCCAGGCCCTGGATGGCTTCTTTTTCGTGGTTAACATGGAGGGCAACATTGTGTTCGTGTCTGAGAATGTAACTCAGTACCTGCGCTACAACCAGGACGAGCTGATGAACACCAGCGTCTACAGCGTGTTGCATGTCGGAGATCACGCCGAATTCATCAAAAACTTGCTGCCCAAATCTCTAGGTTAGCCTTGATATCATTTTATCTGCAATCATTGGATTTCCTGTCTTGATGTTGCATCCCTCCTATCTCTCTCCATATCTTAGCAGACTCTGATTTCCCTCTTCACTTGCTCATTGTGTGTTTCCTCTACATTTTAACACCCTCACCCTTCTTCGCTCCTGCTCAGACAGGCTTGTTGCGCTGTGGGTGACTGTTTGATAGTGATGTCAGTTCAATTAAAAAGCTAAAATTTTAAATTAATATGGAGAGGATGTGAAAAAGCCAGCTATTTTCCCATGACCGTGTTGAAAATTCTTATTCAGTGTTAGCAAGAATCTATAGGTTCTTCTTTTTTGTGGTCAGCACATACTTTCGCTCTCTGTCTCTGTTCAGCTAATTAGCTTCCTATTTCAGCATCTCTCCCCTGTCAGCAGCATCACTCCCTTCTTATATTCTCATCTGAAGTCCTTCCTTCTGCTTCTCCTTACTTTTTTTTTTTTTTTTTTTTTGTTATTCTCACCCTCACCACCAGTTCCCATTTTCATGTTCTCACTTTCTGGTTTCTTATCCACCCTGGCATTGTCTTTCTCAAAGTGTTGCTCATCTCTTGAAGAAAGACTATCGATTTATGTAAAATAGACATTTGGCCTTTTCTTCACCTCCTCCAAATTTACCTCCCTCTTACCTTATCTCACCCTAACCTCCAAGTCTTACCTCCCCCTTTCCTCGGTGGCTGTAATGTATGTCAGCGTACCCCACCAGGAGTTCTGTCTAAGTCCCTTCTCCTCTCCTCCTGTCTCCTGGTGCTCCGGATTGAGGTCTGATTGCCCAGCCATCTGGGTGGGTGAGCAGCACAGAGCAAGAGTACCCTGAAAACGATCAGTGGGCTGTGTCCCAGATACTGGGAGATTATCAATGCAGTGAATGAGATCACAAACCAGATGGAGTGCGATAGGACTTTGAGTGAAATGAGTTATGTGTGTGTGACTGTACATATCTCTTTTTTTGTGTGTGTATGTGTGCATGCGTCTGCTTGCACTTTCGTGTACAGGCTTGTTTGCTTGTGTTAAGCATTGGAGAGAAGAAGAAAGATTGGCAGTGACATTTTAGAGGACTTGCATATGGAGGCCTGGCTGTGATGCATGGCAGCAGATACATGGCTCAGGGTCCCAACTGCTCATTATGACAGATCTCTACCCAGCAACCACTCCCTCATTTTTACACTTCATTCGCCCAGCTTCATTCTCTCTGTCTTGCTCTTATTATGTCTTTCACATGCAATGTGGTAGCCTCTCTTGGCTCACGTGTCACGGCTCACCCATCTCCCCATTTTGTTAAGTTTTTAAGCTGTGTGAAACTTTGTCAGGTAACCTCTTTTGTTTCTCCTTCTTGTTTACGCTGTAGTGAACGGCGTGCCATGGTCCAGCGAGGGTCCGAGGAGGAACAGTCACACATTCAACTGTCGAATGTTGGTCAACCCCCACAGCGAAAACCAGGATGAGCCACACGACCATGAACCTCAGCAGCAGAAATACGAGACCATGCAGTGTTTTGCAGTTTCCGAGCCCAAGTCTATAAAGGAGGAAGGAGACGGTATGCAGGGAGGGAGGGGATATAGTATATAAAAAAACACACCTTAAGGGTCCTTCGAACCTATGAACAACCTTGGAGGAGATGAGTTCATTGGCTCTCTAACCATTTTAGATGTGAAACAGAGTTAGAATTTTAAATGTCTCACATTATAAGGATTCTGTACAGAGAAAATGTTTGAAGCTATAACAATCTGGATCTCAGAGTCTGCAATCAAACACAGCCTGATGTAATAAATAACAGGTGGAACGGGCTGTGATTATTTGATGCAAAAGCTCATGGCAGAGAAAATGCAAGCTCTGTGATAGACCACAGTCAAAAACGAAACGAGGAACGAAAATCCATGAGCATCTCTTACATAACACCAAACATCTTGTTGCTATTTTCAACGGATGGCTGAAAGTTTAGCAGCATCTTAAGTTCTTAAATAATGTCAGATGATGTCTGCAAGCAGAGATGTGCGCTCATGTTGTTGTGCAGAAGCATTAATTGGAATACAAGAAAGTGGAGATACTTGCAGGGCTCCAAATAAAAACAGCAGCAGAACATGACTGCTGCGTCAGGGAAAATGATGTTAAATATGAATCCAAGTTTCATCCATTTAAATATGTAGGCTTATCGTGAATTGATCATTGAGTTTTAGCTATATTTAGCCTTATAACGGGCTCTGTATGTGAAAAGGGTTTTAAGCAGCTGATGAAGGGCAGCGCCGTTTCCACTCAACTTGCATCCATGAAAAGTTAAGTGACACAAGGGAGACAAGAGGCTGGGCAGCTGTCATTAAAGCCCATCTATAATTCATGTGCATCCTTTACAAATCTATGCTTATGGCTCCAGGGGAAGGGTGTGGCGTGTTGAATCGCACATGTATTGCATTAGAGAATCAGTTTTTTGAGAACCTTCAAATGATTTTTTTGACATATCAACACTTTGAAGCACGCTGCCACTGCTGAGAGTTCACTGGTCTTTCCCACCTGTGGTCTTGGCCTTAAATGGGAACCTGACATTAGCGCCGGCTGACCATCTCCCTAAAGCGTGAAGCATTCATGTGCAGTACTCTACACCCAAATCCTATTTGCTCTTTGACTTTAATAAGTGGCCCTGATTTCTTCATGTGAAGCCATATCTCAGTGTTTAATCAAAAAAGACAGGAAAATACTAATGTTTGACACTGAGTCTAGTCTCGACCTGCCTTTTCCCCTTTCTGGCTCCCTTTGTGCACCAGCTGCTTGCCAACTGTACGTTGGCAAATAGACAAGGATACGACTCAGGCCAGGGGTGTGCGAGTGTATTCCTGTATCTGTATGCAAGTGGGAATGCAGTTGTTACAGTTGCATATAAAGTATTGAGAGAGTTACAGATTCACAGATCTAAGAGTAGGACCACCCAAGAAGTTCTTTTATAAGTCAGAATGAGGTGTGTGTGTGTGTGTGTGTGTGTGTGTGTGTGTGTGTGTGTGTGTGTGTGTGTGTGTGTGTGTGTGTGTGTGTGTGTGTGTGTGTGTGTGTGTGTGTGTGTGTGTGTGTGTGTGTGTGTGTGTGAAAAGGAAAGAGCGAGAGCACTAGCATGCATTCCTTTGCCAAAAACATGTGGGATTGTGGGTATTATTGGCACAGGAAAGTTAGATTGCAGACTTTTTGGGGTCACCCCAACTGGGCTTTTCTGAATATGTGTGTGCATGTGTTTTAGAGGCTAGTGTCAAGCTTGAGTGATGGCGGTCTTAAACGTTGGGCCGGGGGAGGCGTCATGGTTGTGAGATGGCACTACTGGTGATACCAGCTAGAGCGATGCAGGCACGCAGGCGAAACACACACTTCCAAAGGTCACACTTCATCATTCCCCTTGCCAGCGAGAGGTACTCCTCCTCATGAAAGCAGCGGAGCCCTGATCCCCACGCTCATTAATAACTGTATTAATTATGCTGCCTGGGAATAAGATGTATTTCATTTTCTTTCCCTCCCTCCATCTCATCATTCACAACCCCATACACCCCTCTCCACCTCTCTACTCTCCCCCTCCGCCCTCCATCCCTTCTTTCTCTGCCCACTCATCTTTGCTCCTCCACCTGATTTCTGTTTCCTCCTCCCATTCACTGCATTCTGCTCTCTCTCCTCTCTCTCAGACTTCCAGTCGTGTCTGATCTGCGTGGCTCGGAGGGTACCTATGAAGGAAAGACCCATGCTTCCCACACACGAAAGCTTCACCACTCGCCAGGACCTGCAAGGTATAAAGAAGCAGTCACACAACCACGTAGCCACAAGATGATGTCAGGAAGAACTTCCACAGTGGCACAAACCCAATTTTCTCAGCCCTCTAAGCAGCACTGTCAGTAAAGGCTAATATTTAAGTGTTATATTTAGATCCCCTTCTTACAATTGAGTGGAGTATTTCCCTCGTGTTGCTTTTTGAATAGAGCTTCTATTCCAGCACACACTCTGTCACCAGCCTGAAAATCACCTCAAACCCAAGTTTAGGTATTAAAAAAAATCTCGACTTGAATTAAAAATGATGATTCCAAAAGGCTTCAACCAAGATAGACAGTTACATGTTTTATTACAATTACAGAAAACACTTTCGATACACAAAGAAAATACGTCTGTTAAATTTGGACTATGCCTTTGTGTGACTTGTTGGATATGGTGTTGAGCTGTAAAATGCTACCAACAGCAAGTCTAATCGGATCCTTTGTCTGTCAGTCAAGCAGCCATCTGCCTGCTGGCCATTCAAATGCATCAGTGCTTCTGTCTATGATGTGTTTTTTGAGCTGTGAACAGTGAGCTTGAGCTGCTGAACTCAGTCCTTTCACCTGTTGTAATCATTTTATGTTAATCTTTTTGTGCTGTAATCGTTTCACCTGTGTAACATTCAGGTTTTAGTTTCAGAACATATGTCAAGCTAATGTTTTTACACTTGTCTTGAAATTATCCAAAAGTAAGTAAGTTAATATTTCTTGGCCAGATAACAAACCACAGAGCCCAGTTCTGCTGCAAACCAGCCGACTAGCTGCGCTGTATGCTCATGTCTGAAGAGACATTTAATCCCTGTCAGCTCAGCTGGTGTTGATTTATGTATAGAAATCCTTTGTTCCATGTGGAGCTGCAACACCAAGCAAACACAAAAGAAAATTAATTATTTTCTGGAACCGATTGCTGTTTTGATAATTCATTCATCATATCATTTCCTTTAACCAAGCACATCAAGTATGTGCATAAACCCAAAGATTGTTCCTGTTCTTTCATTCATGACAGTAAATGGAAAGTTGTTGGGTTTTGGACTATTTGTTGGACAGAATAAGTAGTGGGATGATGTTCATTTGGGTTAACCGTTAAGAGGGATGGTAATAAAAAACAGTAACTGGATCGCCTGTGTTCAGGTAAGATAACGTCTCTGGATACCAGTCTCCTGCGGGCGTCCATGAAGCCGGGCTGGGAGGATCTGGTGAGGCGCTGCATCCAGAGGTTCCACCTGCAGAACGATGGAGAGATGTCATTTGCCAAGAGACATCAGCAGGAAGGTAAAGCCACTCACTCATGGGATCATGTTTAATTCTTGGCTCTCGATACCTACTACCTACTAGAAGTGTTCAGTGCTGTTTGTGTATCTGATACTCAGTGTGATAGAAGTGTATTTATGTCTCTAGTGCTCCGCCACGGACAGGCGTTCAGCCCCATCTATCGCTTTTCCCTATCTGACGGAACCATCGTGTCGGCCCACACCAAGAGCAAACTGGTGCGCTCATCCGCCACCAACGAACCCCAGCTCTACATGTCCCTGCACATTCTCCAGAGGTAGACACCCCCCCGTACTCATGTCAGGAATAAATGTAGAAATCTGTTGTATTTACTTGGTTAAAGCCTGTTGGGGCCCTGCAGCACAACCTATGAAGGTTCTTCTGTACCCACATGCCAGGTTTGAATGTATTTACCCAGATCACCTCTGTGACCTGAACCGCCAATTTAGGTTTGGATGCACAAAAACCAGTAAATTGTTACATAAAATATTTAAATACATTTGCTGCGTTGACCCTTGTCTAACAATGAAGGGGTCGGTTTTATCTGTTTTCTTGTTGATAAATGCTATCAGAATATCATCTATTGAAATGTGTTTTCTGTGTGTTTTGAATCTCCAGGGAGCAGACAGTGTGTGGAATGGGTCAGGACATGGGCCCTGGCAGTCAGGCCACGGGGGTGGCTCCCAAACCGATGAACCCCTCCACGCCCTCCATGACTCCTCCAACCCCAGGCAGTTTGCCAGGTTCGGGGCCTCAGGGCCAAGACACTACCATCAGCAGCAACAGCACGCCTTTTTCCCCTCCAGCCCCCGCTGGCCTCAGAGAACCAGCAGCCATAGGAGGTCACATACAGGGCTACCGTTTTGGCTGCCCCCCACCACACAACCACACTGGGGGCATGCAGCCACCACAGCAGGGCCTTAACTGGCGGATGAACAGCCCCTCTCGCGCTAGCCCCAGCCCGGCCGGTGGGCCCCATCCACCTCAACAGAACTCTATGCTGTCACCCAGGCACCGGGGTAGTCCTGGTGGGGCGGGCAGCCCTCGTGTAGCAGGTGGCCTGCATTCACCCTCCCCTGTAGGAATTTCTGGCGGTGGGCCTGGGGTTGCAGGTAATGGTAGCACCACTAGCACCCATACTAACAGCTACACTAGCAGTTCTCTGTCAGCTCTGCAGGCGCTCAGCGAGTGCCACGGTGTTGGACAAGGGCATGGGCCTCCCCATGCACACACACTGGGGTCTCCAGACCGCAAGATAGGCTCCCCAGCCGGGGTCACACCAGGGTCGGGAGTAAACACTCATCTGATGTCAAAACATGGAGGCAGTGGCTCCACTGGTGGAACAGGAGACTCATTCGGACCTCACACAGAGGCGGGTCACCCCCAGGGTCACACAGAGAGCAACCTGCCTGAACCCAAGGAGGAGAGGGAAGGAACTTCTGAGGGCCACGACGCTCACAATCGCCTTCACGACAACAAGGGCCACACCAAGCTATTGCAACTACTCACTACCAAGCCAGAGCCCCTGGAGACACCCCTGTCTCCTGGCGCTGGAGGTGAGGCAAAGGACCAGTCGGGGACAGGAGTCCGAAGTAGCCACACAGGTGGCAGCACACATGCGTCATCCCTGAAAGAGAAGCATAAGATTCTCCACCAACTGCTTCAGAACAGTACATCCCCTGTAGATCTGGCCAAACTCACAGCAGAGGCTACAGGCAAAGAAATGAGCCAAGACCAAGCCCAGGGGGCAGGGGGTGTAACTCCTGGGGCAGATATCGCTCCCAAGCAGGAGCCCTTGAGCCCAAAGAAGAAAGACAATGCCCTGCTACGCTATCTACTAGATAAAGATGACACTGTACTGAAGGACAAGGTCCCTAAACTGGAGCCAGGGGAGGTGAAGGTCGAAGGGGGCAAACATCCGCTTGTCAAGGCTGAGAAACACGACACAGGATACGACCGGGCAGAACAGGTTAGTTTTAACAAAAAGCTACATGTATATATTCCCATAATTGATGAAAGAGCTCTAGCTCGTCTAGAACTTTTTGATTTTGTGACCCTCTTCTCTGCAGTTCGTTGCGCAAATGCAAACTTTTTTTTGCCCTGTGCTGCTCCACTTGCCTCTCGCTGAGTGTTAATCTGGGTTAGGTAGCAGATGTTGGTTTCCTCCAGGTCCCACGTCCACACAGGATAATACAGCTCAACACACAAACGGTCTGACAGTTACAGATCAGACAGCATTTGTGGCATATATACAGTCCCATTCAGATTTATAGTCTTGTCATGCACACATAAGCCTTCATGCATGTTGTGTTCACACTCGTACACACACTCACGCACTGCTCCCTTCACTGCCTTGGTGCTGGCAGCACAGGCAGAGGCAAACTGTCCTCCATCTTCAAACAACTGTGACATTTGGAAGGAGTGCCTGCGGTTCTCCAGTCATTTGATCCCGGTCGCTTTTGGCCAGGAGCCTTAGATTTGGCACCGAGCTCAGATCTGGCTCAGTTTTGAAAGAGAGCAAAGGAAAAAAGAGTAGAAGGAAATGAACAAGTAAAAGACGGTGTTTTGTTCTGGGTTTTTTGTTTTTTCTTTTAGCGAAACCCATGTTTTTGGTGTAGCATTTTTCAGTGCAATGCTTCTCTAGTGCAAAAAAAGAAAAGCAACGCTCGATGACCATATTTACAGGAAACCGTTGCACGACATGCTCTGATAATCACGAATGAAAGAAAGGCAGGAAACTTGCAAATGCAGCTCTATCACATAAGTCACTGCTAATCCACAGAATTACATAGAATTACACAAAATGACATGAATGCCTGCTGGTTTTGTTTCCCTCCTCATTCCCTCTCTTCAAAATTGCGAGTAAATAAGTAAATAACAGTGACATTAAAAAAAAAGCTAAATCAGCAGATTTCTCCCTCATTAGGCTTAAGTGGGTTGATATCTTATTGTGTGCCTTTCCCCATGCAGACGAAATGTTCGTTTGTGTGCTAGCTGTGTATGCACAGTATGTGCGTGACCACCGGGGTGCATTTGAAATGAATGGAAAATGTAATTGGATGGATAATAAGAACTACTGTTGAAATGAACAAAGAAGGAGAGATAAAAGAGAGGTGTAGATACCCCCAGGAGAGCCCACCCTCAGCAGTCAGAGTGAAAATGATGAGCCATATGCTCCTGCAGGTCCGCTCTGCTACCATGGAGATGGAGGGGAGAGGGAATGGCCTGTTTGTTGAACAAGCAACGCACAAGAAACAATAGAGGGGGGGGATAGGCAAAGAGCTTTAATATGAATGGTTTAAATAGTGCAGGTTTTATTGTCTGTACGGGGCCAGCGTGTCGGCAGAACAGACAAAATCTTACAGCAACATGGAGATGAAAAGACTCGCAGCTCGTGATGCTAATGGATCATTCCGGTTCTGGTGTATTATACTGAGTATGATTTTCAAACCAGGACAAGAGCATTTGTCAGACATGAGCTAAGCCTCCACTTCATTAGCACCATTACGCATGTGTGCGTGCGAACGCATGTGTGAGTCGGTTTCAGTTCCTTCCTGGCGTATTTCTGCTTGGTCATGTGTGAACGCTGGCCGCACTAGTTAAAAGGTCCACTCATCCCTCTCTCTGCTAACCTCCTCCTCCTCTCTGCCCCTCTCCTTCACATGATTGTTTGAGGGCTGAATTATTGATTGCAGGGGCCGAGCTAAATGAGAAATCAGAGCAGAGCTCCGTAGTAGAGGCCTGATGGCTGAAGGAAGTAGAAATACGGTCGTACACTGCAGTCCAATGTAGCAACGGATCCCGCAATTGTACCTTTTTCTTTTTTTTTTTGCTTTAATTGTTTTAGTGGTGTTGATGAAAGTTGCATGAACCTGTTTCCACTACAGAAGAATCCTTTTAAGGTCTTAATCTAGAATTTTCTTAATTCTCCACTGGATTAAAGCGCAATGTAAAAAACATTTTAGGAAACATTGTGAATTATTTAAACTGCTTCTCATGACCGATACTGATTAGATAAGTGAGTCGTCTGAAATGGTCAGATTCACCCACACTGTTGATGAGGGGCGAGCAAACAAAGTAATATTAATATTTTCTGATATACTTATTTCCTTAAAAAACTTTTAAAATATTATGGACAGCTGATTCCTGTGGCTTTTATTTGTCATCTTCTAAGCATTCGCTTTGTTTGAGGAAGGTAAAATAAGTCGGCTGACCTTTTCAGCAACATCCATTTTTCTGCACCCAAACCAGCAATTATTGCAGCCATTCTCGTGACTTAAGAAATTGCTATATCAGCTCTTTGAGGAGTGATAAGATGACATGTTTTTGTTGAATTCTTTTACTTCCAGTTGACAAATTGCAAACATGATCCTGGAATGCAGTGAGTATTTCTTTTTCTGTAGTCGACTGTGGCACTTCTGCTTTACCAACCCTGGTTCTCAGTTCCCTTTCCTATGAAATGGCCCGGGTTAGGTGCGGTAGCCTACTCCTGAATAAATGTTGATATTAAAACATAAGCTGTTTATGGAATTGGCATAAGAATGTGTATGATTTGAAATCTGGATCTGAGTCGGGGTTTAACAATGCACGTTTGGCAGTGCCTGGTGGTTGCCCTGCTGTGAGACCATCAGCCTCTGCTGTTTCCATGCACAGAACCGTAGGGGGGCAAGCTCTCCTTCTATCAGACATGCTTTAAATCCACGTCACAACTGATGAGAAAGGCTTGCAGGATCTTAAAATGTGTACATGTTGCCTTAAACGTCCTGCAATGTACATTATGCGTCCTTCGCTGCCCATCCACAGTCAAAACTGCTCCGCTTTAAAGTAATTTAGCAGTAATTTTTCTCATTAGATGTAGCTGGAGACTCGTAATTTTAATATTTGATAACTGTCCACTTGTCTTCATTTTTTTTTTTTTTTAAGGAAATACAGTACAGCACACCACTCGCGGTGCAGAAACAACAGACGCAGATAGCATTTCATGCACTAATGCGCTGAGGAGAAAAGAGTAACATGGATTGATGGAAATAGGACCCATTAAGGGTAAAAGCAGTGAGAAGATGAGAGAATAGAAAGTGGGAGGAGAGAAATGGAGAGGAGGAGGAAAAGAGCAAACTGAGAGCATACCAGAGCATTACATCATTCCTGACCTCATTAGGGCTTTTCTCTCTCCCACCACCCCCCCCCACCACCACCACCACCACCACCCCCACCTCATTCTGCTGCTCTCTAGCTCTCTCACATATCCTGTATGCTTTAATGCTGCTTCAAATGATCAGCATTGTATGGCTATCAGTCTGCTGATGTTTCCATTACAACATCTTTTAAGGTGGAGCAGCAGAAAAGGTCTCCATCAGACACATGCATGCTTCAGTCCCTGCAAACTGCAGTCTACCTTTCTGTCAGGAAGACTTTTTATTTACATGCTGGATGGGCACTGCCATCATGAAGAATATTGAAGTGAAGCACCATCATTATGGCCAGTGTGCCTTTTTCCTTGCCGTACAGTGTGTTAGGATCAGGAGCCATTCCTGATTCCAAGTGTGCTGTACTCTGGTGGCGCTTTAGGGGTACTGCATTTTATTTACTTAGTCCCTCAGGCCACACTGTTCACTTATGGAGATCGTTCTCTTCCATTTCAGCTGTAACATTCATAATTGCAAATTTGTGTAATTACATTTCACTTCAGTAATGGCGCTGTGAATGTTGTCTTGTAAACGTAATACAGAGCCACATTTCAGGGAGAGAGTAATATTGTTTTGTAACACACGGCTCAGGAGTAGATATTTTGTCTGCCTCCCAGGTATCATAGAGAGAAAATGTCTTTTAAAAAATAAAAAAAAAAACCTTCAGGCTCACAAGGCAAGGAATTCTGTTCAGTAAGTGAAACCAGACCCGCGCGTGGCCTTGTCTTGGTTAAAGATAGTTTTGTGAAAAGCTAAACAAAAAATGTCCAGATAGTCTAAAGGCCAGCCGTGTACGACTGCAGACTTCTCATCCAGTACAGCTGGTTTGTAGCGGAACAGGGTGGGGTCTCCTTTTGTAAATCAGCAGACAGTAATGTTCAAAATGATAAAGCTGCTTTTAAATGTGTGCTTTAAAAATGTGGACAAAAAGAGAAACAAACACACTGTGCTTTTTAAACTCTCAGCGGGTAAGCAAAGATCCGTGTCTGATAAGTCAAAGTGAAGAGTGGCCTAGATTTCATGGAAAATGGTCCTTTTTATCCCAGGGTTACTGCTGTGTTATAAACAAGGCCAAATATGCTGTGCGAATGGTGTTGACATGCTTACATGTATGCTTTGACTTGTTTGCCTGCTGTGGATGGCAGGAGCAGCAATTTATTTCTACATAAAGACTTCGGTCCTTAATGTTCTTCCCTCTGTCCGCTCCCTCCAGTCATCGGAGCTTGACGACATCCTGAACGACCTGCAGAATGCTCAGCCACAGCTCTTCTGCGAGACGCGGCCGGTCTCGTTGCCCAGTCCCATGGACAAGCAGAACATCATCAATGACATCCTACAGATGTCCGAGACCAACCCCGCCATGGCAGCGCAGCAGCAGCAGCACAGGGCCATCGCGACTGGCATGGGCCCAACGAGTGAGTTCCACCTTCCCAGATAAACGCCACAGTAACAAAAGTTCAGAAAATACCGCACATCATTGGGACGTCAACCTTATGCACATATGTTTGAACTTTTTCCTTTATTATTAAAAGCATCTTCTTCCCGTTCACAGACTTCGGTGGCATTCGACCAGGCCAGCCAGGCAGGGGTCTGCCTGTGAGGAGCGTTTCTCTGGACATGAATGTGTCCCCCCAGCAAGCATCTTTACAGTACCCCATAAGGGCCACGAGCCCATACGCACTCATGCAGCAGCAGCAGCAGCAGCAGCAGCAGCAGCAAGGCATGGTGGGAAATCACGGCATGATGGGTAACCAGGCTGGTATGGTCGGCACAGGTCAGTGTTTGTTGTTGCTACTTAATCTCATAATCAAACTGTTATGAGATTAAATCACTTTTTACACAGGAAACATCAGTTTAGAAAAATACAGTAGCCTTTTTGAGGAATTTGTTAAAAATCTAGGAGTTCTAACAATTGGATTAGAAAATTTCTCCTAACATGTTCGTCATCAAACTTCACTTTCGCATCTCTCACTGTAAAATGTAAATATCTTTATAGCTGTTTGATAAAGTATCATTCTTTTGCCAACACTCCTCTCTGAGGAAAGACCTTTTTCCTATGATATATCATGTCACGGCAAAGTGACTCATTTCCTGTGACAGGAAGTCACCCGCGCTGGCGAAACATTTTTCAGTCCCACATATTAGCAGTCCTCCTACTTCCCCCAGCACTACAGAGATGACTTGTACTGTATTGTTATTATTATTATACCATTGCATAAAATACCAGTGGATGTCCATTCAGGTCTGTCCTGGGTTGTTTCTAATATCTCTGTGTGTATCTGTTTTTCAAGGACTCATGGGTCCGGGTGGTCCACGGCCAGGCATGCAGCAGCAGGAGGGCTGGGTGGGCACAGCCTCGGCCCCTCCTCTGGGAACATCTGGCCCCAGGCAGCAAGGTGCAATGCAAGGCAGGATGGGACCAAACACTGCTCCAATGAGGCCCAACAGCCAGCCGGGGCCCCGACAGATGCTCCAATCCCCAATGTTGCCCAACGGTGAGAATCCGTGTACATTAAAAATACAGGTGTTATAGTTTTAACTGCGAAAACTAGATACTGTTATACTGTTGATTCCAGATTATTCCCAGTGAAGCATACGGAAATCTGACAAAAGCATTTTGAATTTTGTAGGTTAGTGAATTATCATCGCAGCCCTTCTGAAAGACAAAGATTAAAAAAGCACACAAGTAGTGCTGTTCAGTGTCGAAGGCTGCCACCTGGTGGCAAAGTGTAGTACGTCATTTAAAATAAAACAACCGTGTGCCAATGGTTTGACTTGAAAGAGCTTTATTTAGCCATCATTTTTTCAACAAAACCAAAATTTCAGAATAATCAGTCTGCAGTCTACAACCCTGACTTTAACTTTGTTGTTCTCTTCCTCCATTTAGCCCAACCGGATATGGATATCGCTATGGCCGGACACCATTTCTCCCAACAACAGGCTCCACCCAACCAGACAGCTCCCTGGCCAGACAGCATGATGCCCATTGACCAGACAGCTTTTGTAAACCAGAACAGGCGAGTTACCTGCTTTATTTATTTTATTATTTTTTTTTGGCTGTTCCCCATTGCGTGTCATCCTTTTTCCATTTTAGATGAATGCTTATATTTGTTTAGCAAACTTTTTGTGCCGGATGCCCTTCCTGTCACCATACAGACACTAATCAATGAACTTCATAGAACAGGTAGAGCAGAAAGACCATGTGGCCACCTAAAAACAATCAAGATCAGCTTAAGTTCTGTTTTCATTTTTACTTTACTGCCAGAAAATCATGAAATGTCTCTAAGACCATTTCACAAACACAGTAGTGTCAACATGTAAGCAAAGTTGTTGGTGCTGCTGCTGCCATCACTGCCTTCAGTCAGTACACAGACAATGGAAAGGAACTTCAGGCAACCCTCAGAGCTCCTAACCTGTCCGTTTAAGTAGAGCTTCTGTCTCCTCTCCCCCCAGGCCTGTGCACTCAGCGTCCCAGGATGATTTGCTGTGCAGCACAGGACTCAGCTCGGGCGATGGCAGCCAGGTGGATGAGGGAGCCCTGATGTCCCAGCTGTACACAGCGCTGAAGGATTTTGATGGCCTGGAGGAGATCGATCGAGCTCTGGGTATCCCTGCTCTGGTAGAACAAGTGAGATTTATCCTTCATAACTGACATTATCAGTTTTAGAGACTTTATTAATTTCTATAACTCACACATTTTCTTAATGTCTTTTTTTGGGATTTTATTTCAGAGTCAGTCAGTGGAGCCAGAACAGTTCCCCCAGGACCCCACGATGATGATAGACCAAAAGCCCCCCATGTACACCCAGCAGTTTGGTCCCCCACCATCACACCTGGCCCAAAGAGGCTACACCGGTGCACCCATTCAAGAGCAAGGCTTTCACCCCATGTCTGGCCAGATGGGTCCGCGGCCGGGGTACCCCATGATGAGGATGCAAGCCCGACCCGGACTCAGGCCGGCCGGGGTCGTCCCCACTCAGCCCAACACACTACGTCTGCAGCTCCAGCACCGGCTCCAGTCTCAGCAGGTACATGTGCAGCCAGGGATGTTTCCATAATTTATTTTTTTTTTAAATCTCTGATGTGACCATTCTGTTTGACCGGTGTGATTGAGGGTTGTGTAATTACCTCTGATGTTGACATTTTGGTAGGTCTAACCTGCTACACCCCAGTGTTAAAAGTAACACTTTTTTTTATTTTTTTAATTGTTCCACAGAAAAGTTGGAATCCATCTATTGATGTCATTATTTCTGTTCATTCTTTACAATGATATCAAAATTTTATGCAAGTTAAATGATTTTTAAAGATCTTTCAAATCATTTGAGGACGGTGTTTGTCTCCTCTTCTACGTCTCTTTCCACCAGAATCGACAACCAATGATGACTCAGATGAGTTCTGTGTCAAATGTGAACCTACCTCTTCGGGCTAACGCTCCAAACCAGGTAGGTCATCGCAGAGTGAGATGATGTCAGACGCGGGGCTTTCGTTTCTGTGTCCGCTCCTCTGTTCTTACTCGTCACTCTCTTCCAGGGGACCATCAACGCTCAAATGTTGGCACAGCGTCAGCGGGAGCTGCTGAGTAATCACTTGAGACAGAGGCAGCAGCAGGCCCAGCAGGTCCAGCAGCAGCGGAGCATGGCCATGAGGGCCCAGGGCCTCAACCTGCCTCCAAACATGGCCACAGGAGGCATGAGTAACCCCCGCATCCCCCAGGCCAACCCCCAGCAGTTCCCCTACCCACCCAGCTACGGTACCAGTACAGGCCTGGCCTCGCCTCCTCCCCCTACCAGCCCCTTCTCCTCCCCTCTCTCTCCCAGCCTGCCCCCTCTCCCCCCGAACCCCCAGCTCCACATGCATGGCACCTCCTCCTCTTCCTCCACTTCCTCCTCCTCCTCACAGATGATGATGGGAAACACAAACATGATGGGCGGACAGTACGGGGCCGTACTCAGCCCCCAAATGCAGCACAGTGCCTTTCAGTTTCCCAACTCAGGTATTGCCCCCTTCCTCCCAACCTCCCCCCCCCCCAGCCAACCACACACTTCATCCAGTAGCCCATTTGTGTGTGTATGTGTGTGTGTGTGTGTGCGTGTGTGTGTGTGACATCACATGTTTTATTTGTGGGAGCGACGGTTTGATTTCTAATGTCCTGATCAGCTGCAGCTGAGTCATCCAAATCACACAGAGTTATATTTTCCTTTTTAGTTGTATAACATGAGTCACTGTTCTGTGCATTGTCCAAAATGGTGTCCTGGTGTTCCACTCTTGCTCCACTAGAGAGCGCCAAGAGCTTAACTCTGGCTTCATACTGACAGTTATGACAAGGCCATGCTTTTACTACCCTGACAGCGGAGCCTTTAATCTGGAGCTAATCTGATGATGTCATAATACTTATTTGTATAATGACGTGATTTATCCTTCATTCCTTTATCTGATTCTGGCCCGTCAGTTCATTCAGAGCTTTAACTTCCACTAAACACGACTTGTCTTTCTCTTTTTTCTCCTGAGGGTATCTCCTTATTCCCTTTCTTTTTCCTTGCTTGAGTTACACGCATGTAGGAAACAATAAGACTGGACCGGACAGTCTTCAGCTGCACTAATCGTCACGCTTGAACAGACATGCACAGACTTTCTGCCACACCTTACTTGGAATGTTTCTGCAGATTCCAGTGAATGTTGCTATAAAAGATTGTAGCTGAGTCTCTGCAGGTGCAGCCTGGTTTAACCGTCTTGATGCATCTGCCACAGGTATGAGCCAGCAGGCAGACGGAGGATTTGGAGGTCCCGGCACACCACAGAGCCCTCTGCTTTCTCCCCGTATGGCCCACACACAGTCCCCCATGATGCAGCAAGGCCAGGGAAATGCAGGGTTCCAGGGTTCCCCTGATATGAACGGCTGGCCACAGGGCAACATCGGAGGCAACAGGTAAAGATGGATAGAAGCTAGAGCTCGGTTCTAAATTAACTGTTAAGCTTGGCATTCTGTAGATTTAATAGAATTGCATTCCAAACAACTATTTCCCTGGATAGGGGATATGCGTGGCCACACCCATCCTGATCAGCTTGTCTTTTCCCTCCCCTCTTCACAGTATGTTCTCACAGCAACAGGCATCGCCGCAATTCACCCAGCAGAACAACAGCAGCATGTTCAACAGCAATGGCATGAACCTCAACAACGTCTCCATGGCTACCAACATGGCAACCAGCAGCATGAGCAGCATGGGCCAGATGGCTGGACAGATGAGCGTGGCCTCAGGGCCCTCACCCGGCTTACCCTCCATGGGGCAAGAACAGGTAAATACCAGGCCGGTCCTGAGAGGCTGATTCTCTTAGTGGGGTAAAAAAAGATTTCACACAGTGGCCGGTAGACTGAGAAAAAAGAAAAGGTCTCGTCTTTCTTCCTCACAACTCCAGGCTTGCTTGTGTGCGTTCATCTTATCGTAAGACCCTAAGTGTTCGGGTACACTTATTGAACCGCCATACTAGTGAATAATTTACTCAGTAGTTTACGTAACTCCTCCAGCCTGAGTTCTGAAGCTTCACTTGAACTTAAAGGACAGTGATGTAATTAGCTGCAGGCACTTTAGAGCCAGACGATGCAGACTGCATTGTTGTTGTCGTGTGATGCTCACGGGCCTGTCTGGACTCGGAATCAGCAGGTTTGTACAACCTGGAAAAACTTGACTCCTTGTAGAACATACCTGTGGAATTTCTATGCTCGGAAAGACATAAAGAAAATGTCTGGTGAGATTAAAAATACTGGTTCGCTGATTCCTGATATCTGTCAGGAGACATCAAGAAAACTCACAACTATTTCTGCCTTTGTCAGCACTCCATTTCAGATGATAGTTTAATGTCATCCAAGTTAATTCCTCCTCCTGAGTCTCACTGGTATTGTTAGCTTCGGTGTGTTGTTGTCCATGATGCTTTTAAGCCCAATAAAGGGCCATGAATATTTAACCAAGGTGCTGCTGTTTGATTGTGTGCACTTCAGGCTGTTGTAACGTACCAGTATATCTGTCACTTGATTTACCCTCCTTCAGAGACGATAGAGATATATTAGCACTTAGATAATTTCAATTATTTACCCTTTCAACATTAGTGCTACCTTTTGTAGTTTACCAGCTTGTGTTGTGTGCCTAGAGGATTTCTACTTGTTTAGCATCTGGTGCACTTTTGGCCGATTTGCTTCAAGACGAGTTTTGGGATATGAACCGATCCCCGTGCTGTTCAGTTATGTGTATTCGTCAAATGTTGTGCTTTTAGTTAACTTGTGTTGTTTATTTTCAGAAATACTGCTGACCCTCATGGAGAACTTTCACCTGAACCTCAGCGATCAGCTGGTGAAAGGAGCACGTTGGCTTTTTTTTTTAAAATTGTACAAACATGTAATCGACCGACTGCCCCTTCAACCAGCCAGGCCACGCCCACGCCTCCCCCAACCCAGGTTAGCTGGGCCTTTTTGGGCAGCTTATGGAGGAGCCCGGCCCCGGACAGACACTGGATTGTGTGGAGGGCTATAGGGGAGGATGGTGGATCTCTGTACAACATGCCTAACAGTCGTGGAGGAGAGTCTTGTGATGAGCCAGTTTGTCTGCCTGTCCAGCTGCATTCACCGTAGTGTGACTTACTGTAAGCCTCCTGGTGGGGGACACTGACCTAAAGGGGGCAGCAGTGGGTGGCATCCCTCGTTCTGATGAATGTATTCCTCTCACTGGACAGGGGCCATTTACAATCTCATCTCAAAAGACAGAAGAAAAAAAAGAGAAAAAAGACGTTCAGTACATGGATTTTACTTTCATGGCCTACCTTTCTCAGATTTTTGTGACATTTCCACAAAATTCCAAAATGGCAGCAATTACTCCAAGTTGTGTTCAAATTATTGGATGGAGCTCAAACACTTGGCCGGTTTTGCCTTTTTGCTTTTCTTTCTTTTATTATTATTTTAGTTTCTTCCTTGTGAGAATTAAGATGTAGAATGAGGAGATGATTGAAAAAAAAGTGATCTTGAAAAACACTGCAGAAGAATGGTTTGAGTGGAATAATGATCCGTGTGCTTAGACTAATTTAGACCAGAGGTTTATATAGTGTAATAAATTAAGTTTTATTTTTTTCTGTATAGATTAATTTTAATTATTGTAGATGATACTTTATCCTAGTAGCAACAAGAAAAAATATTTCTAAAAGTGTGAAAGAGGCACTTTTTTTAAAAATAATTTTAACAATGGTTGTTCTCTTCTGATGAGATTCTTCTGTTAACATGAATAATGGATTATGTTTTGGTCCTGTAGTTTCAGAAGATGTCAAAATCATGTATGGTTAAAATGAATTACAGAGATTGTACATAACAATAAGTAAAACATTTTGTTTCCTATTTATTTTATTCCTTAGGGTTTGGTTCTGTCTGGTCACAACTGCCTCTTTAAGCAGAGTGGGGGTTTTTTTTTGTTTTTTTTTCAGGAGGTGGAGTGGGAACTTCAATGTCTCGATGTTCTGGTACGACGCAGACAGGGGTGGGAGGTAGGGAAGGGTTGTAAAGGGGTGTGCTGTGTATACAGTGTACAGATTATCGCTTGCTTCTCTGCCTTTAGCATAAGAACACCACACAAAAAAAAAAAAGCTAAAAACGTAATGTCAACACAGCCATAACTCAAAAAATAAGTAACAGAAGTGTGCTTTCTATGTTGTCTGGAGTGAAAAATGCTTCATACAAGCTGCTAGGTGCAAACTATTCTTGTGTGATGTAAACAAGCAATAATGATTACTTGAGAAACTCTTGGGTTTTTGTTTTGTTTTTTGTTTTTTTGCTTTGTTTTTCTTTTTGTAATTTTTGTACAGTTTTCCTGAATAAAATGGACAGATTTTTTGCTCCACGTTTGGATGCAGTATTAAACACAGTTTTTTATTGCAGTTTGTACCAAGAAAGTTGACACAGCCAGACGCAGCGTTCCTGTTAGATTATGCAGCATTGGCTGAGGCCTGTAGAGGGAAATAGTTTGTGATCCCCTTGTTGACACACGACCTCTCTGCCTCCAGCCATTCCTCTATAGCAGAGGTCAGAGTTAAGACTGGACGGTTGGTGAAACCTGCTCTGACAGACACTTAGCCATATTTTATGACCTCAGGCAATTAGTTCAACTATTAAGTGTTCACTAATGACATGCTTTTTTTGTGCACCAGTATGGGTTTGGTTTGACCTTCACAAGATCTAAAGCATGTCATCTTCTCTAACCTCAAAAGTACATTTTCCTCCAAAAAAAAAAAAAAAAAACTTTTTATAATAACTATTTTAACCCTGAACAGACTTTGAGCAAGCCAAATAATCACTTTTCAATTGGATTTAGTAATTTTACCAGCTTTTATTTTTAGTGAGAGATGAACTGCTGGTAAAACGTGCTTTGAGGCCCACAGAATATAAATTTATGATGTCACTGAACAGGGTCTAATGTAGATGTTGCAGCATTAAACAGGAAGAGAATCATTCTGAATGTATTGTCATTTAAGGTCTAAGGATGTGACTGATGGTGTGTATTGTCGTGGCGTGGCGAGAGTATGGTGCGCCATGCTCTTCTCAGCATTTAGGTTGGAATTTGCCCGTCATCGCTTCATTTTTAATCAGGTTCCATGTAAAATTTGAAGCTGTAGCAAGTCAACTTTAGAACTCAGTCTGCATTAATGTTGTTTTTTGGTTTCATCGTTGCAGATGTCCTGCAGTTGTTCTGTTGCAGGAACTTAAGAGATCACACTTTTTTAATAAATGCTGTTTTGATTGTATCACATAGTCCTGCAGAAAACGCCTTTTTGAGCCATTTTAAGAATGATTCACATCCCTTTGCAAATTTCCAAAGATTGTCAAGATTTTAAAAAGATTTAAAGCCATGTGGTAGCAATGCATTTTTTAGCATTTATAATGAGGACAGGTGCAAATAAATGCCCATTACAAATATCCAGGCCACTAAACAAAGATATTTTTTCTCTATAATTTATGGTTTTGAATAACTTTAAATGCCCTTTTGTATTGTCTGCCAATTTCTTAGAGCTAAGATGCAACTTTAAAATGCTAAAACCCTAGCATAATGCCTTAGATTTCGTCCGTACTCGTTCTTGCTGTCTGTATAAATTTGTATAATGACTTGTGTACAATATTGAATGGGTGCATAATTGTTCAACTCTGTGTAGTTGCTGGAGACTCATTCACAGCTCAGCTGTCCCTCATCATCGCTCTCTGTTCTGTGTTGGGTTGAAGTTATTTCATCAATCCCCCTTCTCTGTTTTAAGGAAGACATTAAACATGGGGATACTGAAGCAATATGTAATATATGGACTTTGTGAAGAAAGCTTACTGTTTGTTTTCTGATTTTGTTTTTATTTCTGCATTGTTCACAGGAATCACACTATATGCCCGCATCCACCTTTGTATCCCTAGTGTGTGTGTGAGCGTTTTATGCAAAATTAGATATACAAGAGAAGTTAAAACCACAGTTATGCAAGTTGTGAACTAATATGGCTTCGCTGTTGCTATTTGCCTTGTAAATAAAGAATTCTGTTATTGCAGTATTTGACTGAATATTATTTAATATGGGTGACATCATGCCTCCGCTCCCTTTACAATTTCCAATGTATGCAAGTATATAATTTTAAACTGAAATGTTTAGTTAGCATGTTTTTTATTGAATTTTTCATATCGGAAAGAATAAAATCCATGACAAACATCATGCTAAGAGAAAAGCTTATATTTCAATTTATTCAAATTGCCTATAATTTATCGAGTCACAGCATGTCTAGTGGATTGCTAAAGATGATAATAAAAGTAAGATGGGCAATTTTGTAATTAATCAGACTTGCTGCTAAAAAAAAAATTTAGATTTGTGAAAATTTTTATATTTTTGCGGGTTTTGTTTAGAGGCTGAATTCACTAATTGTAATTGTATGTATGTATTGAAGATTGGACAAAATCCAGATTAAGATATCGAATTAAGTTAAAAGTCAATCACCATATACGTATTAAACCGATCTGTGATCAGATTATATCAAAACACCGTTGAAGATTGTTTGGCGCAACAAAACAGACGCAGACTTATAAATTATTCTTTTGTAATTCCCCACATCCAAATCACAACAAGACGTGTTAACATCCTACGGGGGGCGAGGGGGGGGTGTCCATCCGATAAAAAATGTGAGCGTGTCTGTTGGGGTGGGGGCCCTCCCATAGCCGTGTCTGTTGGGGTGGGGGCCCTCTCGCGTTCAGTCTCCTCCCATAGCAGAGGAACCGCGTTGGTGTGGAGAGGTTCCACGATGGGTTGTCCCTGACAAAACGTATTCCTATGGGGTATTGAGATGCATGAGGTAAAGGGAGGCCTGGCCAATGGGAAGGAGGTGCCGGGAATCGAACCCGACTGTGTCCAGTCTAGGTGCCCTCAGATGACCACAGACCAACATAAAGACAAGAACCGACGCTCCTGCTGCGCACAGACGCACTGAGGTTTGGAGCAGCCGGCCTCCAGCCCACGTCGCTTCAGGTTTCACTCCACGCACCAGGCGCTGTTCAAACCTGAAGACTGTGGACATGCGAGAGACGAACGACAGTGTGAAATAATATTTGACCATATTTTTTACAAGGTGAGTTTTATTTCCGATAAATTCAAAGCACAGCAGCAACCCACCGCTGCGTGTTCATATTAGACTGTAAAGAATCTTGGTTACAGAACTGAGATCGTGCTCGTTTCAGGTATGTAAAAATCATGTCCAAGAATCCGTTTTAAATTATTTATTATAAGGATTTCCTTAGTCTTCTCCATCACTTCTCCTACCGATGTCCTTTTCCCCCGGTGATTGTGCTGTGGGTAATAAAACGCTTCATTAATGTTGACCTCTGCTCTGACCGACTGTTCTTTAATTGGTGTCATGACCCTGATTTGTCTGTCTATTTACTGGCTGATTGGTAAACGGTTCCCAAAAACACCGCATCGCGTTCCAGACGTCACTGAGAGCCGCTGATGAACATTTGATGTGAGTCTGGTGTGTGTGTGTGTGTGTGTGTGTGTGTGTGTGTGTGTGTGTGTGTGTGTGTGTGTGTGTGTGTGTGTGTGTGTGTGTGTGTGTGTGTGTGTGTGTGTGTGTGTGTGTGTGTGTGTGTGTCTCCTCTCAGCTGGAAATATTGCAAAATCGGCTGTCCGATTCCAGCGTGGGTTGTTTTTACCTCTTGTGCGATAGAGTTGGTCAATATTGAGATTTGCGTCCTTATGCGGACGACATTGTTGTATTCATTGAGGTAAGTCATGTCATGTCCTCTCAGAAATCACATCTGATGGAAGATGCGACATAAAGATCCTTCTTTTATTACCATGGTAACCACTCTAAAGGCTTCCTCACATTATAATAACTAATGTAGGTGTGGTCAGTCTCTCCTGATGTCAGGTTTCCTTTTTTTAGACTTCCAGTATTAAACTTTTATAACTCTCCCCCCATCATCTCCACCAGACTCACCTTGGTGCTGTCATGTCGGTGTCCATCATCCCTGTAGTACTGAAGGACAAGAGCTATCACGGCGGCATACTGAAGGGGAGCCCTGCTCGGGGCTTCTACCCGGCCCCTCTCCCCGGCCCCCACCAGTACCTGGACTTCTACCCACGGACTCCTAACCTCCTCCATCCGCTCAAGTCTCTCGGACGTCTGGTGTCGGACACCCACGCCGCCCTGCCGCTCAGCCTAAACGGCAGCGCCCCTCCGTTCCTCAGCCAGGGGGGCCCCCAGCCCCCGATTCTGCACGAACACCCCATGAACGCCCCCGGCTTCCCCTATCTGAGCCAGATGTTGCCCGGACACCCGCTCTACTCCAAGCCGGAGGAGCTGGCCGCCGTGGTGACGGAGCACGCCGCCGCTCCGCTGTCCTCTGACTTCAGCAGCCCGTCCAATGACAGGTCCTCCTCTTCTTCCTCCTCCTCTTCCTCCGCCACATCTCCACCAAAGGACGCACTCTTTCGTTTCCGGAGCGTAGAAATGTCTCCAGAAAAATCCCGCACGTCTTATAATTTTAGTGAGGATGATTTATTCACAGTGCTCTACGGTTACTCCAGCAGTCGGGAGCCAAACGTCAGTCACGCCATATCAGGGCTGGCCCTGCCCGGAAAGTCAGGTGGGGCCCCTCAAGCGACTGGATATTCAAAAATGCAAAAATTATAATTGATTACATGCGTAATTTTATAATATCTAATCTGTTAATTTATAATAGATCCTTACTAGGCTTAATCTCCCCCAGAAATATGATTAATGAATAGTGGGGGGGGGGGGGTTGTTTGCTCCTTTTCAGTTTCAGACTCTCACAGTCTCCCACTGGACCAAGAAGCCCTTGAGCTTCCAGAGGGTAAGATCTGTTTCCTTCCACTGATCATATTTTATTGTGTGTATTTTGAGCCACGGGGTTTGAGATCTGACGTTTGTGTTTTCAGGGTTAACCATCGTCCAGGCGTCTTGGGGAAACGTGTCCCACCGTGGGGTTTTCACGGACAAAAGCAGCATTCCCAAAGGGACGCGCTTCGGACCTTTCCAAGGAAAACTGGTCAATACAAGCGAGATTAAAACATATGATGACAACACTCTGATGTGGGAGGTAGTGTTTTGGGATTTCCCCCTCCAGATTTTCGTGTCTACATCTCGAGAAATTAATTTTACAATCTGATAATCCTCTTTCAGGTGTTTGAAAACGGCCGCCTGAGTCATTTCGTGGACGGCAGGGGAGGATCGGGGAACTGGATGTCTTTGGTGAAGTGTGCTCGTTTCCCAGATGAGCAGAACCTCATTGCTGTTCAGGTTCAGGGTCAGATTTTCTACGAGGCCTGCAAAGAGATCCGAGCGGGTCAGGAGCTGCTGGTGTGGTATGGAGACTGCTATATGCAGTTCTTGGGGATCCCTCTCACCCTGAAAGACTCCAAAGAGGACAGCAGCGCGATCCCCGCCACAGAAGGTCAGGAACTAGACCTCCTTTCGGTGAAAATCTTTTTCCAACCTTGCTTTGGTTACCAAATTTTATTAATTTTTTTCATTTCCCCAGATGCCGGTGAGGGTTTCAAGTGTGACAGGTGCGGGAAGGTGTTCGCCTACAAATACTACAGAGACAAACATCTGAAATACACGCGCTGCGTGGACCAGGGCGACAGGAAGTTCCCCTGTCACCTTTGCAACAGATCATTTGAGAAGAGAGACAGATTGAGGATCCACATTTTACACGTCCACGAAAAACACCGGCCTCACAAGGTAACGCAAACGAGCGTGGGCAGGTGCGCGTCTTTCAGCTTTTAGCGCAGGTTGTCAGTCCCGACTCCACGTGGTGCTGAAAAGACAGTTCCCCTTAACGACACCAAAAAATATACTTCAATCGGAGGTAACACAGGGAAACGAAATGATTAGTCGATAGTCCAAATGTCACTTTTGTGAAATACAGTCTATTTCGTCAGGAACGCGCACAAAAGATTCAATAAAAATGTTAATAGATTTAATGTTCCAAATTAATTAGAAAATAAAAATGCAAATAAATAAATACTTTTTAATCGTATGCCTTATCTGTCTGATCTACAGTGCTCGGTGTGTGGAAAGAGTTTCTCCCAGTCGTCAAGTCTCAACAAACACATGCGTGTGCACTCTGGTGAGCGGCCGTACAAATGCGTCTACTGCAACAAGGTAAAAAAAAAAAAGACCTTTTATTTTCTATTTTAGGGTGTCATAAAGTAGAAATAAGAATTGGAATGTTTTCAACCCGTGCTAATTCATTATGGAGTTTAGTCCACTGTATCACTGCACCTGAAACTGATATTAAGACTATTATTCGTTATGAAATTTCTTCTCTTCCTATACATTTTTAACATTGTCAATATGTTTGTGTGATGAAAAATTCGTAGCCTTTATATGTAGTCTAATCAAAAATATAAAACCTATTCATGTCATTATAATATTACATATTTACATTTCTACAATAATGAACATTTCACGGCAAAAAACAATTTTAAAAAAAGCATGACGCAATAATTAATTTGACATTAAATTGACTTCAGGGAAACATAAAGTTACCCTCTCAATAAATTATTCAAAATAAATAATTTGATTAAAATGTGTATTTCATAGAAGCTGACTTTTGAAATAATTCAGATATAGATACATTACTCTTGAAAGTTTTGTTTTGTGTCCCACCTGTGTCCTGCTTCTTGATCTGAACCAATGAACAGCGGACATGAATCACGACCACGTCACTTTTAGGACGAAATGAATTTTTTTTTAAATAAAACCATAAAGTTTATGGGTTTTCCTCAATCCCCAAAAGAATTAGGGGCAGTAAAAGAGGAGCTCTGTGGCAATATGACACTCTGGCAAGCACACGTGTGATCAGATGCGTGAGACTGAGCCAATCAGAGAACAGTTTACAATGAGTCAACCTGCGACGCATTCACTGACGTCATGTAAGAAATACAATAACACGTACTGTATCTGTAACCTTATTTCTGATATATACTGAATATATCTTTCAGACATGAAAGACACGTCATTTAGTTTCTCCTTCGGCTCAGTGAGTGTAGGCCTTGATTGAATGCAGGTCTTCATTGAGTGTAGGCCTCCTTGGGAATCTTCTTTACGTCAACCAATTTAAATTTACTTCCTCGTGTCGTGGCGCTTTTGGCTCATTGTTCCTCTCGGCGGCCACGCTCCGTGGAGACACTTACATGCTAATTATCGCCAGATGTACACCCACCCCTTTGTCTACAGAGATTACACTTTTAATTTACGGCCCTGGAATTAGCAGGAGTGTTTTTGTTCTTTTTTTTTTCCTAGATATCCTCCCCCCTTAAAAAAAAAAAAAAAAAAAAAAAAAAAGTAGCCGGAGAAGGACCGTTCATAAAAACACAATTAAAATAATTTAAAAAAAGAATTATGAACAAGGCTAGTCTTAGGTTTATAAAGGGTAAACAGTCACGACACTTTGGCTTCAGCTAAGTGTTAAGATGAAGAAGAAATGTATACTGTACCTTAATAATCCCCTTGGGGAAAATATTTTTCCACTCATAGTCTATATTACACACGAGTATACACACACACACACACACACACACGCACACGCACACGCACACACACACACACACACACACACACACACAAGCGACCTATAAGCATGCAAATTTATAAGGTGACAGCTCCTTCTTGGTGCGCCTTGCTCAAGGGCACACCAGCAGTGCTGGATTCTGAGTCTACTGGACTGAGCTACCGCCGCCCTTACTTATAATAACGCCAGGCTTAAGGTTCTATTGTGCGATGATTTATTTTGAAATTTATCGATAGAATTTATGAACTGGTTTGTTTATATAACTGGTTTTATAAAACATTTGTGTTTCCTGTCATATTTTGTGTTGGGGTTTTTTCACCGTGGGTCTGAGAGGAATGCAATTTCATCTGTATGTCATGCAAATATAGTACATTTGACAATAAAGTTGACTTTGACTTTTTAAATTTTAATTAGACCCACAGGGAGAACATATTTGTTTTATATTATTTTTATTTTTTAGATGAGAAACTACATAATGTGGCGCCACTTGCATTTAATTGGCGTTGTGATGCAGTATGACATAAGGTAATGAGGATCTTTATGGTCAGTGATCGCTTGTGTTGCGTTCGGGTGGCGTCGTCAAAACGAATAACCTTCAGTAATATGGGATAATAATAATAATAATAATAATAATAATAATAATAATAATAATAATAATAATAATAATAATAATAATAATAATAGTCTCACGAACTTAAAAGACCACAGCCTATAATTACATCTGCTGAAAACCGGTAGAAAAGCCAGTTCAGGCTTGATCCTGCAAAAAATGTGAAATCCCTAAATCAAACGAAAGAAAACGACATGCTGACTTCTCTCTTTTCAGGCCTTCACTGCCTCCAGTATTTTGCGAACACACATCCGACAGCACTCCGGAGAGCGGCCCTTCAAATGCAAGCACTGTGGGAAGGCCTTCGCCTCACACGCCGCCCACGACAGCCACGTCCGGCGGACCCACGCCAGGGACAAACCCTTTCCCTGCGACCTGTGCCAAGCTTCGTTTCCAGAGGAGCAGGAGCTTCAGTTACACATGAAAAATCACAAAAGTAAGACATTATTAGTCTAATACAACACAGTGCTGGATTTATTTGATTTTGATTGGTGTTAAATGCATCATGCCACCGTAAGTAAATTAAAGAATCAGATTGAGAATTACAATTTCTTCCCATAATAATGTGCAAAACAAACAAACATATTGCCGGGTCTTTTACAACAGCGCACTGATGCTTTCGAATCTGTGATTTCCTTACTAACCAATTAATTCGGAAAAAATGAAATGTAGGCTGCAGAAATTTAATGCTGAATTTCTTTTGCATTGCAAACTCTTTACTTATGAATGATATTGCTTTGCAGAAATCTTGGACAGCACAGCGCTTCTGTCTTCCCCGGGGGATGGATTAGAGAAAGCCTCCGTGTTTCCCGTGAAGGACAGTGTAAAAATGCAGAAACACACCGGACAAAGCCTACCCTATACCGGTATAACAGTTTTAAACCCAGAATATCGGCCCTGGAACTAATGTAAATGAACTAGGCCTCTTCAGTTAATCCCGTCAGTTCGTTCTAATCATTTGTAATATTTTACAGGATATTTTACAGTGATAAAATATATCACAGGAACAAAAAATCCGCTCAGGCCCAAGGTAGGATCTCGTGGTATTTCTTCATGTAAATGCTGCTTGAATAAAATATGTGTTGTTATATATAAAAGGTCTATTTAAATAGGCTCCTCATTATTGAAGTGTTTAGAAAAAATGTGTCTAAGTCTATTTATAAGATGTTAAATTTATTGTATGTGTTTGGCTTAAAGCTTCCAGTCTAAGAATAAGAATGATCTTCTTCTTCTTGCTATTATTTTTATTATTATGCCTATTTTGGGTTCTCTTACATCAGCTAAGCTTGAAAAGCAAAACTACTTCCATCAATGTAATTCTCATCTTATTTGTACATAGTATAAATGTTACACTGTCTCTTAATTTATAATATATAATTTTTTACCATCATGTACAGCTACTAAAGCAATGAAAAATGTCTTCATTGGTTCTCTATGATCATCTGTTTTCTCATGACTAACAAATAAAAAATCAGCGCATGGA